>NC_069391.1:1248888-1561111 GCF_027475565.1 Acinonyx jubatus
CTCATGGTCCGTCGCTATGGGAAGCCAACCTTGGAGCTGGGGAATGTCAACACCCAGACACACCACCTGGCATCTGGTGCCCGTGGGGGATCCCCCCCAAGCTGAGACGCTCCTTGCTGTTTGTAACACTGCTGGGAGAAACTGAGCAAATATTGTCAGCCTCTCCCTACACCCCCTGTGACCTCTGCCGTGTTTGAACTCTCGATGGGCAAACAGGCAGGGATAAGGCACAGAGATCAGGGCCGCGAATACACAGCTTCTCCCCAGCTGCCCCCCCCACCCCCCCAAGCGCAGGATTCCCAGTCTGGACCCTGGGAGGCCCAGGGAGCCAAAGCTGGTGGCTGAGAGGACCTAAGAGCCCGGGCTGACCCCCGGGGACCGGGCCTGGCTCAGACTCCCCAGCCCGCTGGTCTCTGGTTGCACCTCCGTCCCCCGAAGGCAGCCCGTCAACTCAGGGCAGCCCCTGCCCCCACAGCAGGTGTCTGTGCAGGACAGGGCCGAGGTCTGTCTCCGGCAAGCAGCTGACTGTCCGGGCTTCGGGCTTTGGGTCAGACCGACTTGGGTCACGTGACGTGCACATCCGCAAACCACCCACCCTGTCTAGCCAGGTTCCCCTTCCGCAAAGCCGGGCGGGCACTCTCCACCCCCTTGCCAGGAAGATGCACAGAGAGTACTTAGCAAACAGTGGGTCCCACGGGGGGGGCCCAAGCCTCTCACCTCCTCACCCCCCAGCCCCTGCTCCCTCTGGACTCCGGTCTGCCCCCTGCACTCCACCCTAGCTGGTCTGAGTCCCCTTTGAAAGTGCAGGACCAGGAGGGGACACAGCACCCAGCAGACTAGACTGTCACCTTCTGGACTCTGGGGCTTGGCCTCTGCTAATGCAACCCAGGGTGGTCTCAGTCTGGGGGTGAGGACGCAAACAGCCCGGAAGGGGGTGAAGGTGCAGTTTGAGACCCGCAAGGATGAAGCCGGAACTCTGTTCAGAGCCAGGGTCAGTCTGCACCCGGGAACAGGGGCCTGGTAGGAGTCAGGGTTCACTCCACAGCTGGGATTGGAGATCAGTCCATGACCGAGGTCGGGGCTCAGTCTGTGGTCGGGGTGATGAGTCAAGTTGTGACTGGGGTCAGGGATCAGCCCGTGGCTACGGTCAGGGGTCAGTGTGTCCCTGGGGTGATGACTCAGTATGTGGCTGGGATCGGGGCTCAGCCCGGGATCCGCCGGTGTCTTCCCCCAGGGGCTCACGCCGAGTTGCCGTAGGGCCCTTGGCTTCCTCTTTGGATCAGAGCGTTCCTGGCCGGGGCCCAGCAGCTGAGTCCCGGGGGCAGGCTTATTCCTGCTAGTCACATTCCCACGCCTGCCCGGGGGGTGCCAGAGAGCAGTGGGGTGTCATGGGGCCGCCTCCCGGGGGACCTGCGTCTCACCCTCCCAGCCTCTGACAACAGCCGAGACTCTTGCAGAAGCAGCTTCGAGCCTGTGGGGTCCCCTTTCCCAGAGGCCCGTGTCCCGGTGCCCACCTTCCTGCCCGGTGAGGCGGGCGGGCAAGACGGAACACTCACTGTGCCAAGTCTGGCCAGCCAGGGGTGCCTGGAAGCTTCCGCTGGCCTGGGCCCCCACTAGCCCTGCAGGGGCGGTGCCCAGAGAGGAGCCACAGACCGGCCCTGGGACCTGGTGGGGCGCACAGAGACCCACGTGCTGGCCTGACCTCAAACGAAATGGGTTTGCTCAGGGATCATGGTCTGTCACCAGAGGGATCGGCTGCTCCTGAAGGACTGGCTGGTGACGGGCACGGGGGCCCCTTTGGCAGGGGAAGCCCCCAGGCTCTGGCCGGATGGATCCCACATCTCAGCCCGGGCTGTGTGAGGCCCAGGGATCAGAGGCCACAGGCCTCTGCGCCCCCAGCTCATCCCAGGGGGGCCCTTAGGAATGCCTCACTTTATGTCCCAAAAGGGCACAGCCAGGACCTAAGGATGAGGACCTTAAGCACGTGGCTTTCTTGTGGGAGGCTCCCCGCGGCGCCACGGTGGCCGGCCCAGCCTCCCACCCTCCGGAGGGGAAATCTGAGGTCAGCAAGGTGACCGCACCGCAGCTCTGACGAGGTGCCGAGCCCGGTGCGCGCATCACCCCACGAAGGCGTCCCAACCGGCCTCGATCAACGATCCTCGGTTTCAAAGGGGAGAAACTGAGGGCCAGAGAGGGGCAGGGCCTTGGCCCAGGTGCCTGGAATCAATCTAAGGAGGATGGGAACGTCTCTCCCCCCTGCCGGCTCGTGTCCCCTGCCCTCGCCGGCAGGGGCAGGTGCCAGGGCGAGCCGGGCGGGCCGGGACGCGTGCCCGCGTGGGCCGGCCTGGGCAGCTGCTCAGCCGGTGTTGCAAACCTACCCCCCCCCCCCATCCCAGGCTGCGTCTGGACTTGCGTTGGCCCCTGCCCCCGGGGCCCAGAGGAAAGCCTCGCCCACCTTCCCGGGATCAGGCGGACAAGTCCCGGCCTGGCGGGCTCCCTGCTGCCAGCTCCGAGCGTGAGAAAATACTGAGCTGAGGCGGGTGGTGTGGCAGGTGGCCGGGCTGTGACTACCAGCAGGTCCCCACCCTCCCTGTGCCCAGGGGAGGCCGGCCCCAGCCCCGGCCCTTCCAGGATCCGGCCTGCGGGCCGCTGCCATCGTGGCCCCTCCGGGCCCGGCCCCTGCTGCAGCTGCCCCCGCCCCCGCCCCCCCCCCGCCACCCGCTCTGAGAAGCTGCACTCAGCAGGTGTTCGGTGCCATCTCCACCAGGAGCCTGAAGCGGGCAATTTGGCCCCGTCTGGCCAAGGTCTGCAGAGAGGCCAGTCGCCAGAGCATTTCCTCCCTGGCCAGGGTCCCCGAAGTCTAAGCTGGGCTGGCCCCTGGGGACAGGTGTGCAGGCCTAAGGGCACCCCTCGAGAGGTCCCTGCTCCCCAACACGAGGGGAAGAGAGAGGGCCGTCAGCTCCTCGGTGGTCCCTCGGGGCCCAGGGGCACCGAGGTCCAGTCTCCGTGTCCTGTGAGTGGTGCTGGGTCCTTTTGGCATCCCTGGTTTGCTGGAGGCAAGGAGGGAGAAAGGAAGAGGGGGCCCAGAGCCAGGTGGGTGTGACCTGCGGGTGGGCACCTCCCTGAACGCTGACCCCTGAGGGGGCACGAGCCAGTGGGGGGATAGGAGTCCGCTCTTGGAGCTCTCTGCCAGCCGCAGAGGGCCCTGCCCGGGCATGTGCCCGCTCTCCGAACTCTGAGCTCCTGGGAGGATGGGCCGGGCAGACCCAAGAGCCCAGCGGCGTCAGCGAGCACGGCCGCCCCATAGTGGGACCCCGGTGGAGGGCGTGCCATGTCCCCTAGGCTTCAAATGTCTCAAGAGCCCAGTTAGGCCCCACAGAGGCCCCTCAGGACTCCCGCAACCCTGGGAGACACATGGGCAGTGCCCAGGAACCCCAGGGGGCTCCCTGGAAGAGGTGGTCCAGGCCCTGCGTGAGGGGAGTGGGGGCCGAGGGCAGAGATGTAACTGGGGGCCAGGGCAGGGTTTGCACCTGTGTGTGGGTGGGCACAGCCCAGGTTGGGGTCATGGGGACACCTAGGCCCCTGCACAGAAAGTCTGGGCTCTGTTCCCCACAGGACGGTGGCAGGGGGCCTCAGGGACCCAGGGCAGGGGCTGAAGGAGGGGCACCCCTCCATCAGTGCGCTGTCCTCCACCCTTGGACTGTGCCGGGCCCTGCCCAGAGGCCCCCCTGGACCTGGGTGCTCCTCACCCCAGTCCCAGATGTCTCGCCCGGGGCCATGTGACCGAAGCCCAGGAGAGGCGGCAGAAGCAGCAGGGGGGGGGGTGGGGTGGGCAGAGCCAGCAGGGCCTACGTGCAGGGAAACTGAGACCAGGGGAGAGCCCTGGTGGGTGGGGCCGGGGCAGAGGAGCCCTTCGGATGAGCAAGGGAGCAGGCAGCAGGGGGTGGGGGTTGCCGCGCCGGGTCTGAGCCGCTCTAGAAAGCACTTTAGGAAGATGCCTCATGTAGGCGGGGCTGCTGCAGTTACAACTGGCAGTCCTGTTAGCAGTGCGCAACCTGCACCATCACACAGGGCGACCCTGCCAGGTTCGGCGGGGAGAGCAGCACCTGGCCAGCACACCTGGCCCCGGTGTGGAGGGACGGCTCCCCTCCTCCACTGAGCCCACCTGTGGGGACCCTGCCCAGCAGCCCCCCCGCCCCCCCGCAGGGTTTGGTTATCTCCGGGGGGAGATAACCAAACCCGCAGAGAGGGGGCCCAGGGTTTGGTTATCTCCGGTCTCCTCTGTTCCTTCTCCATCTGCAAGTGGAGGAAGGAAGGCCCCTGTCAGCAGCCCCACCCGCGATGGACAGGTCTGGAAACAGGAAGCCAGGGGCACCAGGCCGCCTGTCTCTCCGCCCAGGAGGAGCAGGAAGGGGCAGTGAGGCTGGGCCTCTGGTCAGAAAGTCCTGGGGGCTCCTGACTCGCATTCACCCACCCACACCTGCCGCTTCTACCCAGCTCTGATCTCACCTGTCCTGGAGAAGCCTCCTGGACATGCCCGGGCAGAACCCGGTGCACCCCGGGTCCCTCTCCCATGGGCCCCACCTGAAAGCCTGTTCCCAGGAGACAAACGCGTGGGTCCCGAATGTGGGGGGCCAGTGCCGGAGAAGGAAGGGAAGCCACAGGCTGCCCCCCTCACCCGAGGCTGGGGGTGCCCGCCCGAGGCGTCTAGATGGCGAGGTTCTTGGGCAGATGTCTGATTCGCAGGTGGTGAGACTGAGGTATAGGGGTGGGGCTGCTTCAGACCCAGATCCCTTCCTTCACACCCTACCCCCTGGTGGGACCCAGCCTTTGTGGGGCCCGGGGGGCCTCAGGGCAGGGGGTCCGTGCCACCAGTGCCTTTTCCTGGGAGGCAGGTTAGGGCAGTGCGCACTGAGTCTCCCCCGAGAGCGCACGGGTCTCCCTGAGGTCTTGTCCACACCGGCTGCCCTTCCCAGGGAGACGAGCCTGGGACGTCGGGGGGGCATGTTGGGGCCTGAATTCGATTTGGGGGTTTCTGCCACAGCACACATTCCAGGGTAGCGGGAGCGGCAGCGGGGTGGGTGGAGGCGGGGGCCCTGCGGGCCCTCGGCGTGGGAAGAGGGGCTTTCTGGGATCCTCCCCTGGGAGTCGGGCAGGCCCTGCTCCGCTCTCTCAAAGCCCAGGCCAGGCCCCCGGGGCTCCGGGCGGGCGTGTGACAGGTGTCGCCTTCCCCCTCCGCGGGGCACAAGTCCCACGCTGGCCTTGGCACAGACGAGACCCTGCCTCGGGCACCGGCTCGAGCCAGCGGTCCGGGCAGAGCCGCTCGGCGGGAGCGCCCGTGGGGGCGGCGCCGTGGGAGCGCCATGTCCCCAGTCCCCCGCAGCTCCCTCCCAGACGGAGCACCGGCCAGGCCTGCGGACGGTGTGGCCAGCGCAGCGACGGCCCGTGCCAGGGTCCCAGAGGAGGGCTCCCCAGGCAGGCGGCCAGATGCCACGCTCCGGGCTGGGCCCTGCTCTCTGCCCCACAAGCCCTTGCTCTGCTGCCGCCCTGGCCTCCCAGCACCCTCAGCCCTTCTCGCGGCCCGGCCTCGCCTCTGCGTTCCCAGACTATCTCTGCTCTGGACAGCTATCTCCGGCCGGGCGCGGCTGCCCTAGATAGCGGGCATCGGGCGGGCCGGGAACGCCTGGGGCACCCCGCCCCAGTGCCCTAAGCTGGGCCGAGTGAGGTCACACAGCGGCCCCTGGTGACCGGCTGGGCTGGGGGCTCTGGGCTCTGTGTCCAGCACCCCGTCAGGGAGCCTGGATAACTAGGTCTCAAACAGCCCCTCCCAACCCCAGGCCCAACCTAGCCTGGGCCCAGGGGGGGCCTCGGGTGCTAGTCCGCAGCCCCTGCACCCCCTCTCCAGGGCTGTCCTCTGGAGGGGCTGTCACTCCTGGGGGCACAGGGGGTATCCAGGCAGCAAGGGCAACGTGACCGAGGCAGGCCTCTCTCAGAGGGAGGACGGTGGCCGCACGTGTGGGTGGGGGATGGCCTGGCCCCCGGGAGTCCGGCGCGGGGGGCGCTGAAGCTGGGGCGGGCACGGGCCTCCGCGGCCAGCAGAGCCAAAGACGCTGGGATCCCGTTGGCCGGCCCAGGCCACAGCCGGGTGGGGGGTGACCCGTGGCCGTGGCTCGCCTCCTGGGTGACCCCTGGGCCCGCTCGTTGCGTGAGGCACCACAGGCAGCCGGTTTTCCGGCCCCCATTCATTTCACAAGCTCCTGAGATCGCAGACACGAAGGACCGGATTGCACCGGGCCCCACTTCCCCTTTGCTCCGCCGTCGCCGTGGGCCTTACGGGAAGTGAGCAGAGACCGGCTCTCCCGGCCGGGGCCTCGTCGGGGTGCAGATGGCCCGGTGTCATGAGGCCTTGGCGAGTCCCCGAAGCTGTCTCCCGGGCTCCGCGAGACAGGCCAGGGGTGGTGCCTGGCACCAGCCAGCCTTGGCCCGCCCAGGGCTCGGCCTCTAGGTTGCCGGCGGTCACTGGGATACGATGACTCCGGGGTCCGTTTTGCAAATGGCGTAACAGAGGTGCACAGTGGGGAAGAGCCTCTTCTGCCGTCTTGTCCAGGGGCACATCTGCTCCTTTCTATAAAAATCGCATGCAGCAAATAAGACAGGCCTCTTTTCTCATCTCACAGGGGAGGAAACTAGGGTCCACAAAGAGACGTCCAGCCTCCAGGGGCCCCCGAAATTCTTCCTCCTCCTCCAGGAAGTCCTCTTGGACCACACCACCTGGAAGGGGTCTCGGCCTCCCTAGAAGGGGAGCCCTGCCCTACCTGCTGCTACCCCTCGGCTCACAGCCACGCTGGGCCTCGCCCCACCCAGCAGTAGCCCCTCGGGGGCAGTTTGGGGACAGCAGGCTCTTCCTCGCCTTCCTCCGCTGGACTTGGTGCACATCGGGCCCTCCCTATATACTTGCCGATCCCCTCGGTTTCTTCACCCGCAGAAGGGGTGAGGGTGCTCACGTTGTTGGGTCAGCGTGCAGGGGGAGGGCTCTGGCCTGGGAGCTCCCCGAGGGGAGGGTCACCCGGCGAGGACCTGCTGCTGAAGCAGGACAGACGGTACTGTGTGGGGGCTTCCTGCTGGCAGCCCAAGGTGCCTCATTGCAGAACAGCCAGGCTGTACCTGCTCAGGGTAGACGGACGGGCAGATGTGGAGGCGGGAAGAGGGGAGACAGAGGTCCCGCTGCTGGCACGGCCGCCCCCCGCCCCTGTCCCCCGGCCGCCCGGGACGTTTCCCACAGAGCCAGGCCGCCCTGGACGCGGCCGCCTTTCTTCCTCCCATTTTACAGCGGGTCCTACGCATCTTGCTCGACAATAAACCTCAGTTCACAGCATCTTTTCCTTTGAAAGAATGAATCCCCGTTCCGACCAGACCCTCTCCCACGCCTCTCCCGCAGTAATTAGCCAGGCAGACTACACCCCACTCTCGCCCTCACCCTCCCCACCCCCGCCCGGGAGTTCCCATCCCGGGCCCCTGGCAGGGGGGGCCGGGGCAGCCACAGAAGTGTGTTGCCTCGGGCCGGGCAAGCCTGGGCCCCCGTGTCCTTTCTCCCGTTTCGGCTGGCGGCTGGCGGGGAGTTTATTGCCCTGCAACGCGGTGCTCTACCCAGCCCTTCCTGGCTGGCTCTGCACCTGTCTCCAGCCCTCGCGGGTTCGCTCCCGCTCGGCCCCATCCAGGGAGCAGCCGAGCACCGGGGCCAGGCTCAGACGCCGGCTCTTTTGGGGAGGCCCCTGATAACCCCTAATCCGGCAGATGCTCCTGATAGGGGAGCCTCCTCTTGTCCACAATCCCCTTTATGAACAGCCGCCCCCAGCTCAGAGGTGAGGCTCTCAGGACCAGAGAGGCAGACTCGCGGAAGGTCACCCGGCCGCACGGGACCTCCTCTCCCGAGGTCCCTTTGTCACTCACGGTCTCCGCGAGGCACCGAGACTCACACCAAAGTCCCACGGCTCCAACCAGCCCCACCCCCCCACCGCGAAGCTCGCCCACAGCCAGCACCGGGGCCTGGGGCTCGTCCCTGAGCCCCGCAGCTCGTCCACACGGCAGCCCCAGCACAGACCCACCCGGAGCCGGTTCCCCGTGGGCTGACTCCGCAAGTGGGGCTGCCTCTCCCAGCGACCCCGGCCCCGAACCCTGGGCTCGTCGAGTCCTCGAGCCAGCTGCCCCGCCTCCTTCCTCGGGGGCTCAGGAACCACTGTCCTCGCACCTTCAGCTCCTAAACCCTCCCAGAGGAGACCGGCTCTGGACCCGGGCTCCGGTCCCCGCGCCTGCCTGAGATACTGGCCGTTCCTTCTGCACCAGCAGCTCGCCTGGTGAGGGCCCCGTTCCAGAAGAGCCCGCAGACCCACAGGCACGGGCGGACGTGTCCGCTCTCCACCTTGGGTGCCGTCCTGGGCTCAGAGCCCCACGCCCCTTCACTCTGGCCTCCCTCCTCAGGGACCGTGTCTCCTGGGCCTGCCTGGGTCCAGTGGGGGGGGGGGGGGTGGAGCGCGGGGACACGGCCAGATCCAAACCCTGTCACTCTCCCCGCTCCTCCACACCCTCGTGGTGGCCCAGAGCTCTCGCCCTCACCCCCGACAGCCCTCTCTGGCCACCGCTTAAATCCAACCACGGTGACAAATCCCCGTCGGGACACGGCAGGATGGAGTCCAGGCTACTGCAGGCAGGAGGGGGCCCGAGCCCCCAGCTCCTAATCCCACACCCTGGCCACCGCCCAACAGCCAGGAGTTGGGTCCAGAGCCCCCCCCACTCGTCGCCCTGCGGGGAGCAGTGTTTGCACAGCTGGAAGCACAGAAGCTGGCCTGCGACCTGGCCCCGCTTCAGTCTTAATTGGTCTTTCTGGAGGCAGACGCGGGAGGAGGGCCTGAGCGGAGGAAATCGGCTCCATCGGGAAGGATAACTCAGCTGGGGAGGAAGGGAGGGGGCTCTGGAATTTGCTGTCGGCTGGGGGTCGGGGAGGACTCACTTCCCTGGCCTTCAGGAACCTGATGGGGGGAGAGCCAAGCCCCTCGACGTTTTCCCACCGCCATCCCCTCTGGAGGGAGAGCCAAGGCCAGGCATGTGATGGAGAAATTCTTGCCCCGGTGGGTGGGGTTTGGGGGGGTGCTGAGCGGATGCAGGGGTTGCCAGGCGCCCCACACCCCAGGCTGGGGCTCTGGAAAGCGGGGTGGGGGGGTGTGCTCCCGGGACACCGGGAGGATGTGCAGACCCCCGCCCTGCGGCCAGGTTCAGGACACGGGGGTGCCCGGGCTGGTGAGGCAAGCAGGGGTCAGCCTTGTGGAGGGACCCCTCGGACCGATGGGCCTCAGTCTCCCCGGGCACGCCGAGGCTGCCCGGAGCCAAAGGACACGTTCCCGGGGGGCGGGAGAGACTGGGCAAGGGTCCCGAGGTAGGGCCGGAGGAGGGTGCTCAGGGGAAGCTTGGTCGCAGGGCAGGAGTGGAGGGGCCTCGAGTGCCGGGAAAGCGGGGCCCTGGGCTGCTCTGGTCGCCGGAGCTGAAGAAGGCCTGGGCTCCGCCATGGTGGTCCCCGAATTTCAGCCTGGGAAGCAGTCTAGCTCAGCCACTGGGCCTCTCTTCTGGGCTTTGTCTGCTCTGACCTCAGTGCTCCCCACCAGCTGGTCCCCTTGGGAAGGCCCTTCCTCCCACATCCCCCCAGGGGTCCCCGGGGCCCTCTCCTGCCCCCAGGGCCTGCCGCTCCCGCAGATCAACCCGCTGCTGCCTGGTGAGCCCGCCTACGAGGAGCTCCCGGGTGCAGGAGGCTCTCAGTCAACTCTGAGGTCAAGTGTGAACGGCCTCTCACTCTACGGTCCAAACCGAGGCCTAGTTGTCAGCTGGCTGGACAGGAGGCGGCCACTTCCTGGGCTGGCTGGTGACTCACAGTCCCGTTTCTGGGAAAACTCCCCCCGCCCCCCAACCAGATCCGGATGGCGTGGAGCTCGGCCGAGCCGGGGCTAGCTGTGGGAAGTGTGGTTATAATTAGGGGCCAGGGTCCAGGGGAGCAGAAGGGGGGCCCAGGGGTGTGACGAGATGCCCGCCAGGAGGCCTCCTGCCCTCCTGGGCCGCTGGGCTGTGCTCTCTGAGCCTCCAGGCTCCAAAGAGACCTTTGGAGTCAAGCTCTTAAGCTCAGAGTTTGACTGGAGCCCTGGAAGAAGCTGGTCTCAAGGCCTCAGGCTGAGGCCGCGCTGCCCTGGACCTCCCCAGCTCCGCACACTGGCCCTTCCTACTGAGCCAGGGTCCCAGGCTGTCCCCAGGAAGACCACATGAGGTTCCGCCTGAGCCCCTCCCGGGCCCTTCTAGTGATAAAAACACTCCCACCCGGGGGCTCGGGCCCTGCACGCAGCCTCGCTGACACCCGGGATAGCCCATGGGACCGGCAGCCCTGGGATCCCACGGCTCAGCGGGGCTGAGAAGCAGCAGGGCCAGGCTCCGGCCAGATCTGAGTGTCCAGAGGAAGCAGGCCACTCCTAGATGGGGCGGGGATGCGGGGTCCCTCCCCGCCGAGGCTTCCAGGCCACAGTCCAAATGCCGTTTGCTCAGCAGGTCCCTGGAAAAACATCCTTCTGGGAAGGCTCTGAGAAGGGCAGGAGGGGAGGAGGCCTCTGGTCAGGTTGGGAGCAGGGCCCGGGCCTCCCGCAACAAACCGGAGCCCGGCCCTGGGCCGACCCCCTCCCCGGCCCATTTGGCCTCCCACGCCCCGCCCCCCCCCCCCCCGGCCCACCGTAGGGACCACGGTGGCAACGAAGAGGACAGACGCCTGCCCCCGTGGGAGGTCCCCGGGACCCTCGCGCGTCTTTGCTGTTGTTGCAACAGCGTTATCGAGATGGAGTTCACGTGGCATACGAGTTCCCCACTTAAAGGGCTCGAGTCAGCGATTGCCGGTGCGTTCGCAAACACCGGCAGGCATCCCCGCAATCAATTTTGGAGCATTTTCTTCAGCTCAAGGAGAACTCCGAGTCCTCTGGCCCCCGCCCTAAGGAACCCCCGAGCTACTTTCCGCCTCTGCGGATCCAACCGTTCTGACAATTCGCGCAGATGCGATCACATGCGCGCGCCGTGCTCTTTGGGAGCGGCTTCCTTCGCTCCGCGCGACACCCTCCGGGGCCATCCCTTCCCTGGATGAGTAAGACCCCACCACGCGGGCCGAGCGTGTCCGTTTATCCCGCACAGTGGTCCCACCTTTGGGCTGCTGTGACTGGGGTCCCGTGCACGTGTGTCCTCACTGCTCCCAGGCACACGCCAGCCGAGGAGAGGCCAGGCTGGATGCACCCCGGACCCCCACACTGTGACGGTGCCTTAGCCCCTCTGGTCAGCCCTGGGTGCCAGGAAGGCCAGGGGTCTGTTCCACTGGAGCATAAGGTACCCTGGCCGGCCCTGCTATTATGGGGCAGCTGACAGTCACTGCCCTTGACTGCAACCTGCTGCCTGCCCCCTCCGCTCCCACGATGCTGTGGCCGCCACCCCACACTCAGAGCTCCGTGGGGACGGAGTGCTTGGTCCCCCGGACGCCCCAGCTCCTCACAGGGGCCTGAGAAGGCAGAGACCCAGGAGAGATGTGCTGGATGAGGGGCCAAGACACCCAGCTCCCCGGGCCAGGCCACAGTGTGGGCACACAACTCTCAGCATGGTTGGTGGAAAGCAGCCCCACAAAGAAAGCCCCCTCGAGAGGGGAGAAGGATCCGAGAAAGGACAGGCAGTGGGCATTGGGGGCCACCACTTGCAGAGGAGGGTGACCCGGACGGCAGGTGGCTGGGACGAGCCTGCAGGGTGGGGCCCTGGCGTTCTGGGCATTTCCCTGGAATGCCCTCAAGGGGCAGCTGCAGGGAGAGGCCGGGGCCGGTGCTGGGGAGTCACCAGCCCCCTGGCCCCTCTGCCTGCCTGCTGGTGGCCCCGCCTGGGAGGCCTTGGGTCCCCTCGATGGGGCTGGGAATGGGCTCCATCGGAGGCCGGGAGACCCTGCCCATCCCCAGGACCCCCCCTCAGAGCAGGGGCGCCTGATTCTTGGTCACCAGCCGCTGTGCACACTGCCCTCTGCAGCCGGGGACGGGGGGGGGGGGGGGGCGTGGAAGGGCTCCGTGGGGGGCTGGGAGCCGGGGGGGGGGCGGCCTGAGCGGGAGGGAGGCCCCGACCACACGAACCATTTGCCGATTCTGCCCAGCTGTGCGGGGCCTCACCAGGAGAGCCTGGGCCCATTTGGCAGCATCCTCTCACCGAGACCCCGTGGCTTCTGTTTGCTCAGGGGGAGGGGCCGGTACCAGAGAGAGAAAGGGGGGGGTGCATAGGAACATCCAGAGACAGACACAGAGACAGGGATAAAAGGCACAGAAGAGGCCGGACCCAGGAAAGAGACACCGGAGGAGGGACCCGCCAGGCCTTACCTGTTCCTCTACCTCCCGCCCCAGCCTCGGGGCACAGGGGCAGGTGGATCAGGAGAGGGCCAGGCCGCGCTGCAGGCAGCCAGGCTGAGACAAAGGTCCCTTTGGAGTCAAGCTCTTAGGCTCAGAGTTTGACTGGAGCCCTGGAAGAAGCTGGTCTCAAGGCCTCAGGGCACAGTGTGGGGGGACCGGCGAGACCGGGCCCACTTTCAAGGCCTGAAGGGTCTGGGAGCCCTTTCTTCCTTCCTTCCTTCCTCCTGGCGGAGGATGCCTCACGGGAAGGGTTTGTTTGTCTCAACTGAGCCAACACTGAACATACACCTTGTCGGGCAGCCCCACACACAGAGGCCAGGCCAGCGGGCAGCTCTAAGGTGAGCAGAAAGACGCTGGGAGCAGCAGCCTAGAAGCCGCCGGTGGGGGTGGGGGATGGCTCCGGGTTGGGAGAGGCCTCCCCGCCGGCACACTTGGGACCAAGCCTACAGCACAAGCAGGATTGAGCCTGCACGGTCCGTGCAGTGTAAATAGGAAATCACCTCCTTCATTCTGGACACTAGACCTCTATTAACGCCACCTAGCAGGCCTTCGCACCCTGGCGTTCTCCCCACACCCATGCCTGGCGTTCTCTTCTTGGCATCCCAGGCCTATGGGCTGGGCCCCGTGGGAAACTTCCAGCTGCACGGTCCACGGGGGACTGTCCAGCTGCCCCCAGGGCAGGGACGTCACCATCTCGGCCCTGCCCACGGAGCCTCCCCAGGTGCGTGTTGGCTCCCTCTATAATTAGCTGCCAGTTCCCCCTGCTTTGATCCCCGGCCTGGGAACCCGGGCTCTCCCTCCCCCCCACACTCCATCAGGAGCAGCTGCCCACATGGGCATCCTCTGGGCACCCCGCCCGGAGCCTGCGACCCGGCCCGCCCCTGTCGCTCGGCCCCTGCCTCCCACTTCCAGGCCGGCTCCGGCCTCGGGCAGCTGGGCCCCCTCCACCGGCCCGAGGCGGCCATGTGGTCTTGGAGGTGCCTGTTCTGTGTGTCTGTGGCCACGGGTCCTGGGGGCAGCCCGGGCTCGTAAGCAAACTCAGAACGGACCTAGACTCAGAAGTGCCACAAGCAGGTAGGGGGCTCGCCGCACCGGGGGCACGGGCTCCAGAGAGCAGAGTTTCCGGGGCCTGCGCCTCAGGTGGGGCTGCTCGGGGAGGGGTGCTCAGGGCCGGAGAGAGGCTGGAGCCAGAGACACAGAAGGAGCAGGTGAGGGGACCAGGCTCCCACCCCTGTGTCCCTGGGCCGGAATAGCCCCGCCCCGCCCAGGGCCAGAGGAGCCGGGCTGGGGTCCTGAGGTGAGCGCCCGCCCCACCGGCACCGCTCCGCAGCCCGGTAAGCTGGGGCCTGGGTCAGAGCCCCCAGGCCCCGGAGGCCTGTTCCTGGAAGGGTGAGGGCTCCAGAGACGGGCAGCCAGGGACCGATGCTCCCAGGTGGAGGGGAGGTTCGTGGACACCCAGAAACTTTCCCTCCCTGACTAGGGGCCAATGGCCTTTGAAGTGGGAAGGTCTGCGGAGGCGGGATGAGAGGGTCCAGGGCTATAATTAGAGGTTTCACTCTCTCACACACACACGGAGCACACCCAGCTGCGGACGCCCAGGGCACGGCTGGCCCGGCCCCCCAGAGAGGACCCCGGGCAGGGTCTCTGGGCTCTGCGCCTCCCTGGCTCCCACCCCTGAGGGGGCGGATGGCTGGATCTGCACCCCCAGGGCCACCCACCCATTTCATGACCGCGTAGCAGGGGGCTGGGGGGCCCTTCCCTTGCTGCTGTTCGGTGGTCTCGGGGATCCTTGGGGTAACCTCAGGGCCTGGGAGTGCTCCCTTTGTCCCTCAGCAGCACCCTGCCACCCGGCGTCCAGCTCTTGTTTCTGGAGAATGAAGGGTGGGGTGGGGACCCCTGGAGCTTTAGGCCGAATCGTGGCCGAACCCTGGTGAGCTTCCTTCCCCAGGGAACGGGGCACCCACAGGAGGCCAGGGTCCCAGGGCTGTGCCGGTAACCTCGATCCTGGCCCGGGCCCAGCTGCCCCCCACACTGGGCTGCAGCTGGAGGGGGCTGGGCTCAGGCGAGGGTGAGCAGATGTGGGGACCGGATGGGGCTCCCACCCTCACCCCTGCAGGCCAGAACGTCCCTGCCCGGACAGATCGGAAGACAGGGCCTGGAGCCCCAGCCTCCCATCCAAGGGCTGGCGTGGGGCCAGGACGTACCGACAGCCCCATCCCCCCACCTCTGGCGGGCAGGGCCTGTGCCAGGGAAGGAGGCCAACGGCCGAGTCAACAAGGGGATCCTGGGTCGACGAGGAGAACGGGCTGGAAGGTTGGGCTGCGGGCCCGAGCTCCAGCCACTCCTGATTTACCCTTTCTGCCTAAAGCCGGGGTCCTTGCCTGTGCTGAGCCCCCTGCCCCAATACTCCTTACCTCTGCTACCTCTTACCCATCTCTCAGGTCTCAGCCAGGATGGGGGCTTCCGCGGGGCCTTCCTGGACCCCCACCCGAGTGCATGTTGTGCACTCCTCCATCCCTGTGCACCTCATCATCGCATTGACCACACCAAGCATAAATCCTAGTGATTGTCCTCCTCTCCCGCTGGTCTGTGCGGTCCGGAGGAGAGTATCCACCCATCTGCCCATCCATCCATCCATCCATCTGTCCATCCATCCATCTGCCCATCCATCCATCCATACGCCCGTCCATCCATCCATCCATCCATCCATCCATCCATCCATCCGTCCATCCATCCGTCCATTTCCCCATCCATCCATCCATCCATCCGTCCATCCATCTGCCCATCCATCCACCCATCCATCCATCCATCCATCTGTCCGTCCATTTCCCCATCCATCCATCTATCATCTGTCCATCCGCATCCACCATCCATCCACTTCTCAATTTACTCAGCACAGGTTCTTGCAGCATCCACACCGGGCCGGGCTCTGCTCTGAGGGAGGTGACACCGAGGAGAAAATAGAGGCAGTCCTATGGAGGAGACGCTCTCAGGGGCGTCCTGCAGCCCTTCCTGGAGGGGCCACCTGAGCCGGGTCTCTGCAGGGAATGCTGAAGCCGGGACTGGGGAAGGACTGGGGTGAATTCCCGCCTATTCCTGTAGTGCTCCGGAGTGCGGGGCCTGGCTCCTTGTTTCAGGGACAACGGTGCCTGCCAGCACAGTGTGAGGTCACCTACAATACATCACTTCAGGGAATGACCTGTTATGGGGGTGGGAGGGGAGGTGTGTGCCCGCCCAGCAGTCCCTTGTGGGCACACGCACATTATCATTTCTCGCATCTTCCGTTGCCCGGACCCAAGCCCAGCACCCAGAACCGGACATCCAGAGCCCTGGGGAGTGGTCTACCCATGCCGCTGGCGACAGGACGAGGCCCTTCTGGCCAGCGCGAGGCCAGGAGGAGGGCCTGGACCGGGGCTCCTGCCCGCTCCAGGCAGCCCTAACTCCCCCACCCCTTGCCATGAGGGGCAAGTCCCAGGCGTGTCCCCTTCCTCTGACAGCAAGTTCCTTCCTGGCCTCCCCAGGCCCGTCCCCGCAGCACTGCCAGGAATGCGGGCCCTCCCCCGTCGGAGCGAGGGCACAGTGGATTGTCCCAGGGACCCCTGGAGCGTTCCCTGCCCACAGCCCCTCCAGCTTCAGCCGCCCAGGGGCAGGAGTGGGGGTGGGCCGCTGGCCGGGACAGGGCCCCGAAAGGGGAAGTCACTCTGGCGGCCAGAACTGCCCCCGGACCCCTCCTTACCTCCGAAGGCAGTCGGCTATTGATCTGCTCAATCTTGCAGGATGGAGCACGGGGAGCTGGTGGATAACACCACGGCCCCCAGGCCCAGGCCCAGCGAGGAGGACCAGGGGAGCAGAGGAGGAGGGCGAGGGACAGAGGGGTGTCGAGTGGGGGCCCTGCACCACCTGCCCTCCCTGGGAAGGAGGTGAATGGAAGACTTCGGGGTGCATGCATCGACAGAAGGAGAGACGTTTTTCAGATGGGGGCGCGGGGGCAGGGGGAGGACGGGTTTGCGGGCGGGGCGTCCCCACGCCTTGCAAGGGCCCAGGAGCGCAGCGAGTTTGGGGGTTAAGGACCTCAGGGCGGGGCCGGCCGGGCTGAGGGAGACTGAGGCCCGCTGTGGGCGGGTAGCTGGGAGAGCCGTGTCCTCTGAGGTGGGAGCGGGGCTCTGACCCTCCGCCTGGTCACGGAAGTGCCTGGTCAGCCACTCAGACCGCCAGCCCGTGGCTTTGCCGGAGCTCTGCCTGGGCCAGTCCTGACTTCTAAGAGCAGACGTGCATCACCCCCTCCGACCCCGGCTCCCCCACATGCCCTGACTCCACGATGCCGGTCACGCCGGGCTCTGGGCAGACACTCACCCCTCCAGAAACGTCCTCAGCCCGCCCGAGGTGGGCCGGGCCGGCTCCGGCCTCTCTGGCACCCACTCGGCCAAGGGACCAGTCCACACGGCGTCTGGTTGGCTCCTTTGCGGTGTCTTCCCACCCAGAGGGGGCACGTCCCTGGGTCGGAGGCTTCGGCTCTCTGAGGCTTTCATCCCCAGGAGGGTCAGCGGGTGCATACAGTGGAGCTTAAGAAGTGAATGTTAAGTGAACAAACGAAGAGCTCAAACGTGGAGACAGTCCACAGGATCACAGCTGTGGACAGTCAGAGCTTAGATGGCCTGGGGCAGGTCCCAGCACCGCCACTTAGCCCGGGGGTGGGGGGCAGGTTGGGGGACCGCCCGCGGCCCCGTGCTTGCTGGCTGCCCTGGGTCACGCTTGTGAGCGACGGGGCACCTCGAGATCCTGAGGAAATGGTGGTGTGGCCCTGCAGGCCCTGGGCTGACCAGCCTGCTGAGGCGCCCCCTGCCCCCGCCCCCAGCACCCCCGGGGCCTCAGGGCCGGATGCGCCGGGCCCGTTACCCTACACCGTTGACACGCAGGCGCCTCTCTGAGCCCGTCTGGGACAGCAGAAGCACGTCTCACCGCTCAGCCTGGGTTCTGACTTGCTTGAGACCCTCAGAGCCCAGGCCCCACAAACGGGCGGAAGGACCACTGATGGCTGTGCCCATCAGTGGACGAGCCGTCACTGCTGACTTCCTGAAGGAGGAGGCATTGCCCTGGCCCTTTGGGGGCTGAGGGTACCGGCCGAGATGATGGAGGAGGTGCCTGGAGGTGCGGAAGAGGGAAGTGTGGGGCCTGTCGGGTGCCGTGCGGGACCCTGGGGCCCCTGTCCAGAGGGGCTACAGGTGAGGCTGGGGTAGGGGGATTCTCTCCGCAGGGGCACTTGGCTCTTGTGAGCAGAGGGGAGCCCTGTAAGGTTCCTGAGCACGGGAGGGCCTGCAGTTGGAGGCTGATAAGGCTCCCTTCCTCCCTTCCCAGGACCCGCCCAGCGGCTGATCTGGGGGCTTGGGGGAGCCCTAAGTGGTGGGATCGGGGCCCGCAGGGACGCGGATTTCCTGTCCGGGAGCCACGGTGTCGAGGACCCCAGCCAGCCACCAGCCCTGATACGCGCTCCGTCAGGAAATCCTGGCCCCGGGGCAGCCCCCAGCTCAGGGAGGCCAGAGCCCGAAGGGATGATCCCGTGGGGGACAGCCCGTGGTCCTTCGAGCAGCTACCGTGGCCCCTGCGCCCTACCATGGGCCCAGGCCCCCAGCCCCCCCCCCAACTGGGGGTACAGCGCCCCCATCCCCCGGGCCCCCAGACCCTGCCAGCTCCTTGGAGTGGTGACAGGGGCAGTTCCAACCCCGACTTTCCCGGCTGCTCCCACGGCCACTGGGGGTGGGCCGCAGACGCCTCAGGAGCTGATGCGCATTAGGGACCCCCTCCCCGGGAGAGTGCACAACAGCACAGAACTTCGCGCCCCATCTTCAGAGGGTCAGGGGATTACAGACCAGCTAGGGAGGCGTCCGCGGGCCTCAGGCTAGGCCCTCGCTAGGAAAAGGGGCATCCCTCCCATGTGACAGGTGGGGAAACAGAGGCCCAGAAGGGACGAAGACGTGAAGCGAGTCCCGGGGTTGCTGGCAGCTGGAGAGAGGGGCGGGAGCCCCCCACAGCTCTCCAGGCTCCCACGGGGGTGCTCAGAGGCCGGGGCTGCCGCACCACCCTGCCTGGAGATGCGGGGCCAGAGGACAGCCTCCAGCCCGCTGGCCAGGCCACAGCCCCAGGAAGCACAGAACGCCCGTCCTCCCCCGCCCGGCCCGGCCCAGGCCCCACCAGGATCCCCAGCACGGATGAGAGCCTGGCCTCCGGACTCGAACCCCAGCTGCGACCCCCAGCTGGCTGTGGGGACTGGCGTCACCCGTGGTCTCCCTTGGCCTCGGTTTCCCCAACTCACAGTAGCCGACCCCAAGTACCTGACAGAGCCCTGGGCCCCGGGGCTTTTACTGGGGACAGGAGAAGTCACATCTCAAGAACAAACACCGGGAGATGGTATGCCTGGCCGCAAGCCCCACTCTGCCCCTCACCGGGTAGGTGCCCTCGGGCGGCCGGCTGGACCCCCCACCCCGGGCCTCAGCACCCCCGGCTACACCAGGGGGATAAAATGCGGGCTTTTCCGGGGTTGGGGAGCTGCTGTGCACAAAGTGGGCAGCGCTCCATAAATGGGGTGAGCAGCGGTGCCCAGATCCCCGTCCTCACTGCGCCCTCCCAGGCCTGTGACCCAGCCGGAGTGACGGGACACTCGGCGGGTGCAGGCACTCAGAACCGCCCCTGATGGGGTGTGCGTGGAAACAAACGGAGCAGCTCAACCCAAAGCCGCGGGATGCTGGGGAGGCGGTGGTGGCAAGCCGGGAAGCTGGGGCAGGGGTCCTCCGGTCCCAGTGTCTCCGGAGACCTGGGTCTATGCCACCACGACTCTCCCCAGGACAGATTGAGGAGCGGGCATGGGGCGCGGCTTCCGCCAAGAATGGGACCCACCTGGAGGCCCCTGGGACCGCCGGCCCCGCAGATGCTCCCCCCCCGCCCCGCCCCAGGGTGCCCGCCCTGCCTCCTCCTGGTTTCAGAGCTCATCCCACGTCTCCAGGCTCCTGGTGGCAGGTGCACCGCCCCTCCCGGCCTGCCCCCCTCGCGGCCCGCGGGCTCTGGGGACGCCCCTCCCCCACCCCTCCAGCTCCAAAAATCGGCGCCCGGAGACACGGGAGATGCGGGAGGCCTGTCCTCTGCCACCATCTGCCAGTCCTCAGAGCGAGTGGACGGCCGGCCAGACGACCGTGCGGCTCGCTGAGCCCGTGACTGACTCCCAGGCAGAGTCCCCCCGAGTCCAGGGGCCCCGGGAGCACAGCTGGGGGTCCCGATGCACCTTTCAAATGCGCCCCCCGGAAGCCGCCCTGGGGCCCCCTCATCCAAGGGGACTTCTGGGCCCTGACCCCGCTTGGCCTCGGTCTCTGAGCCACACCAGACTGCCTGCTCCCGGGGAGAGGCTCTGTCCGCACTCCCCCAGGCTGGATCCCGGAGGGATGGCAGGTGCCCCGCAGCTCCCACCCTGGCCGTGAGTCGGGGAGACCTGGCCAGAGCGGGCCTGTCCCCGCCCCCCCCCCCCCCCCCCCCCGTCGGTCCTCAGCCTGGAGGCTGCCCTGAGGGTCCCGGGAGCCCCTGGATGCAAAGTAGTGGCGATTCACACCTCCCGGAAGCTGGGGTCAGGCTGCACTGGGGTCTCCTGTCAGCGGAGAGAGCCGTCCGAGGTGCTCAGAGCCCGGACTGGGAGCGGACGGAGCGGCCCGGCGGCACGGGTCGCGACAGGCGGATGCCAGGGCAGGAGGAAGGGGGGTGGGCGGAGGGGAGAGGTGCCCGGCAGGTGTCTCCGCACCAGAGCGTGGGACACAACCTCCCTGGTGTGGATGTGCACACACACACTCGCTAGCACTCCCCTCGCACCCACTCCCCCAGTGCACACGTGCATGCACACACTCGCTTGCACACGCACTCCCTGGGGCACACGCTGCTGCCGGGTGCAGGCGGACACAAACACACACGGTCCCCTTCCACCCTGTCTCCGTCTCCCCCTCTCCCCCTCCCGCTCCAGCCGCTCCTGGGTTTTGAAGGGTCTCTCACCCTGGGGTCTGGAGGCCGCCCAGGGAAACTGAAGCCCAGTGGGGCCGCCCGAGCGGGCTGGGACACGGGGTACGGAGGGAGGGCGGGGCACCAAGGTGCCAGGAGGCGCTGCCCTGCCCCGATGGCCCTGAAAGGCGGCTGTGGGCCCCAGCCGCTTACCATTGAGGCCACAGGGCCCGGGACAAAGGGCCCTCTGTGCTGCCATTACACGCGCCTCACTGCCAGGGTTAAGGTGGCTGAACGAGCCCCTCGGAGGTGACCCCCGCCCCACCCCTCTGAATGCCAAGGCCCAGGGAGGGGACAGTGGCCATTACCTTGCCCACCCCCAGCGGAGGCTGGCAGGGAGGGGGGTGGGTGCTGGGCCCCGAACCTCTGCCCCTCCACCCCTCTCCCTCCCTCCCAGGACCACCCTTGGCTCCCACCTTCGCGGCCCCTTCCCGGGGTCCCGGGGTGCCTCCCGGGCGCCAGGCCCCACCATCTGCAGAAGCGCCACGGGATGTGCCGAGATCAGGTCTCAGGGCTGGAGGCCGGGGACGCCAGGAGGCCAGTGTCCCAGCAGTCCCATTCTAGGGCCAGGGGCGGCTGGGTCACCTCCCCTGTGGGGTCTTCCCCGCGAGACCTCAGCAATCGGCTTGCGCGAGGAAGGGGGGCGAGGGGTGAGGTGGGAGAGTAGCTGAAGGAAGGGGGAGCTGAGAGGAGGGCGTGTATTCTTGGAGCTGGAAGGGTGGGGCCTGGCTGTGTGCCTCCCCCTGTCACGGGGGGGGGGGGGGCCTCCGGGCTGGGGTGGGGGAGGAGGGAAGGCAAGGAGACACACAGGGAGCGGCACCGAGACCCCCTCTGGTCTGTCCTGCACTCCCCCCTCCCCGCTCTCGTCTTGAGGCAGGAGGGCCAGCCCCCCGTGGGGGCCTGCCTGTCCCCGGGACTGACCCCTCACGACCAGATGGGACGGGCTGCTTCTCAGGGTTCGGCGCAGAGCAGGGGAGCTGCCCTGAGGTCACGGTTCCGAAGGAGCCACACCAGGCTCAGCCCCGGGCTCCTGTCCGTCCGGGCTTGTTCTGTGGTCCCCACGCACATGGGGAGCCCCTGGCTTAGGGAGAGGGCAGGGGTGGGCTGCGCACCCCCCCACCCGCCTGCTGCTTACTCCGTCCGATTTGCTCACGGGGCCAGGGCCCCAGGCCACTCTAACCGGTGGGGCGATGACCCTGCCAGCCCAGGCACCCGTCCACTGCCGGGATTCATCTGTGCCTGGCCAGAGCCTGTCTCTGCTGAGCATTCGGGGTGATGGCGGGGACCGGAGAACCCTGCGGGCCCCATAGGCCCGTCCTGGGCCCTAAAGGGCAGGAGGGACTCAGCCTGCACAACCGGGCCCTGCTGACCGAGAGCCCCGCCCACCTATCGTCATGAGCCTGAAGGTGAGCATCTGGGGCCAGCTCCTCACCCGGACGGTCCCGTGTCCACCCTGAGGCCAGCAGCAGGAACCTGCTCTCACCAGGCACTCTCTCAGCCCGCCTTACTCTGGGCCTCAGTTTCCCCATCTGTAAATGGGCCAGCGGTGGCATCCCAGGATTCAGATGCCCTCCCTGGCCAAACTGGCCCGGGACCCTGCTCTGG
The DNA here is from genome assembly GCF_027475565.1 of Acinonyx jubatus. NCBI lineage: Eukaryota > Metazoa > Chordata > Mammalia > Carnivora > Felidae > Acinonyx > Acinonyx jubatus. The sequence continues at coordinate 1,270,971 of NC_069391.1, forward strand.
AAGTTGCTGGGCCTGGAGGAGAGGACTGTGGGGTGGGGGGAGGGCAAGAGGTGACGGACGACCTGAGAAAGTCCAGGTGGGCAGCCCCAGGCCCAGGGGTAGGTTCACGCTCTCGCAAGAGCCCCACCCCTCCCCTCACAACCCACCCCTACAGTCCTGGAGCACTGATGACCCCCAGGTCCCCACCACCTGGGCCCCCACCTCTTCCCCTCCGAGGGCCTGAGGGCAGCGTGTGCTACCTGCCAGGGGTCCGCAGGGTGCTAGCCAGCCCCCCTCCCCGAGCCCCTCCACCGAGTTCAGTGCTGCCCTAGCCCACAGAGACCCCCCCCCCAAAGGCCGGCATCCCAGACAGGGGAGCCTCAGCAGAGAGCGGCCAGGGAGACCTGCACCGGCCTGGCCCCGGTTCCCACTGGTGCTGGAGAGGCTGGCTCGGGGCTGCCCCCTCCCCTGCGAGTGCCCCCTGCCCCCACTGGGCCCGGTCTCTAGAAGCAGCTTTGGGGCTGAGGGTGGTCCAGGCCTGTCCAGACTGGTCCCCCCACTCCTGGAAACACATTTCCCCAGCGGCCCTGCGGCCCTGCCTCACGTGGCAGAGCCCAGCCCCTGGCACCCCTTTCCTGGGAGCGATGGGGGGTGGGTGCTGGGACGGGGCGGGGCCCCCAGCCCCCAGTCTTGGACGCAGTAAAGACTGAAACTGGGAGTTTCAGGTACGAGGCTGGGCGGGGGCCAGGCTGGCAGGTGAGCACAGCAGACCGGTTTCCTGATCCCCTGGAGGGCTCAGCACCTGACGCCGGCCTGGGTGGCCCGAGCCCCCTCTCTTTCTGGTAACATCCCTTTTTCCCAAGGCAGGGAGGGCCCCCTCCACCCAGGGACGCCTGACAGAACCAGCCTGGGGGGCATGGGAAGCTGACGGGCTGCCTCAGTTTCCTCATCTGTAACTTGGGGCAATGGCGTCTCGTCGGCAGGGCTGACGACGGTCTCCCTCCTCTGCCCCCAGCCGCGCTGCCTCCCCGGGGTCTCCGAGTCACCCACCGGGATCTGGGCCTGGAGGGGGTCTGTCCCCCCCCAGTCCCCCAGCCTCATGGAAACCAGCCAGCCCGGGCTCGGACGCCTGCTTAATCTTTCGCTGAAAAGATAATTTCTTTCTCTGCCATTGTCGGGCGCTGGGGCAGGGGTGGGGGGACAAAGGGGCTTTTGTGGAGACCGCTCTGGTGCGACCCTGCGAGGCCCGGCATTTTCCCTCCAAATGTAAGACCCTGTAACGGGAAGTTTTTCTCATAACCCCGCCTTTTCTCGAGTACAGATCACTTTTGTTCCAGAGGGCCAGCACATGGCGGCAGGGAGGGCCTTGCTCTGTCAATGTCCTGTGCGCCCTGGAGGGAGGGAGGGGCAGGGGGTGGGCGGGAGGGACACTCCGTGAGTGCATGCGGGTGTGGGGAGGGGTTTAAATAAACACAGTCCTCGGCGCCGCCGCCCTTGGGGTTGGGAACGTCCCTGCTCGCCTGGCAGAAGGGACAGAGGGCACCGAGCTGGGGTGCAGCCGCCATGCCCCGTCAGCCCTCCGCTCCTGCCTCAGGCCCGTTGGTCGCGGCGCTCTGGGGGTGCAAACTCCAGGGGAAATCCCACGCGCACACGAAGTAAAAGAAAATCACCATGGTTTTTTCACTCTCCCTGCCAGAGAGCCTCTGTGTTTTCTCTACGCGTTTGTAACTCTGGCCTTGCTTCACAAAACTGGAGCTACTCCCATTCATGCCGTCCTTCCCTCCTTCCTCCCTTCGATCATCCACTCATTCATTGCACAGTGGTTACCATCCAGCTCAGGGCGCCCTACCTCGCAGAGGGTGAGGTCACGGGGCAGACCCCCAGCGACATCTAAGAGCGTCTAACAACACAGCAGAGCGCTCGCTGGGCCGTTCGATGTGCTGTGCGCCCCGCGGTGTAGGAGTCGTACCGGCTCCCGTGGACGGACCTGTGCTCAGTGCAGCCTAATGTTAAAGCCACCGCTTGTGTACGAGGCACAGCCCGTGGGCCAAGCGCTGTTGCTAATTCCGCCCTGCAGATGAAGAGACAGAGGGTCAAAGAGACCCCCTGCTCTGCCCACCGGTGAGAGCACTCGGTCCGCTGGCCTGAGCAGCCGATACGGTCTCCCAGCTCCCCGAGCGGGGGGACCTCTCTGTCCCTGGACAGAGTCAGCCCCATCTGTGGCACCAGTCCCTCGGGAGCTCAGCGGGGCCGCGGCCGTGGGACCAGGCAGGCACTTGCTCCAACATCGTTTCGTGTTCTCAGGATCCCCACGCCTGTGAGGGCCCGGGGGACAGAGGATGAAACCCCAGCTCCGGCCGGGCCTCGCCGGGTGAGGCAGTTCCCTCGCTGGCGGCCCCCTGGGCACCTTGCCCCCCACCCCCGGAGGAGACACCCCGGTAAATGGTCTCCACGGCTGCCTCCAGCTTCATCCACGTCGCAGCAGGTGCCGGGATCTCCCTCCTTTGAAGTCTGAGTGATGGTCCACGGTGTGGACGGACCACGCGTGACTTAACCCATTCATAAAGTGACAGGCACTCGGGTCGCCTCCCCCGATTTACTGTTGTGAGCACGGGGTGAGCAAGTCTGCGTGTGCATCCCCGTTTCCCGTTCTGGGTGCGTGCGAGGCGGGGCCTCGCGGGGGCTGTGACAGGCATCCCCTAGTGACTGGTGACATTCAACAGCTTTTCGTGGGCTTTCGGGCCGTTCGCACGTCTTCTTGCTCGGGCCCTTTGCCCACGTCCACATCAGTGTTTGGGTTTTGTCGCTGAACGTGGGAGCTCTGCACGAGGTCCGGACGTGGACTCCTTGGCACTTGCGTGGTTTCCGAGCGTCTTCGCCCAGCCGCGCCCTTTCCCCGCGCCCCCGGTGCGCACAGGTTTGCGTTTTGACGCAGCTCCGTTTGTCTGTCTCCTCGCGGCCTGTGCCCCCAGCTTCTTCATCCCCGGGGGAGCTCGGCGTGGACGGGCCCTTCACCCGACAAACGGCCGTGAGCGAGGCAGCCGGCCACGCAGGAACGGGCGGCAGGCTCGCGGTCCAGCGGGAGGGGCACACGAGGGAGCCCGAGGATGAGTCATGGGCACCGGGAACCGGAGGGAAGGGCTTCCCGGAGAAGGTGTCGAGCTTCTATGCTGAGGCCTCAAGGGCGAGGGACAGTGACCAGGGCCTTTGCTGGGGCTCTCCCAGCGGCACACGTGAGGCCAGGGCCGCGGTGAAAGCAGTGTCTGGGCAGGTGCAGGGGCGATGAGACGGGAAGAGGCAGCCGCTGGAGGTACCCGGGCAAACCCGGGGAGCGGGGAGGGGTGGTGAGGCCACACACAGGTCCTCTGGGGTGTGTCCATTCCCGTGGGCCCACCCACCTGCCCCTCCCCAGGCCCCTTGGTACAGATGGGGAAACTGAGGCAGGCCGCTGGGGGGGGCAGCCCTGGTCGCGGTCGCTTCGTGCCCCGTGGGCAGCACTGTGTGAGTCCCCCGAGGCCCAAAGGACCACAAACGGGGCTGCAAGCAACAGAAAGGTCTCTCCCAGCCCTGGGGCCTCAACTCTGAAAGCCGGTGTGGGATGGCCGCTCTCGGCCTCGCCCAGCCTCCGTCCTCACGTGGCCTCCCCTCTGTGCCTCTGTGTCTCCTCTTCTGAGGACACCTGGCCCTGGACGCAGAGACACCCCCCCCCCCGCCCCTGCCCCGATCTAGGATGATTTCACCCTGAGATCCTTGCCTGATTACACTCGCAAAGACCCTATTTCCAAATGCAGTCACTTTCTAAGGTTCTGGGTGGATGTGAACTGGGGGGGACCCTGCTCAGTCCGCGGCAGGTGGCTCACCCCACGGCCTGAACCTGCACACAGCTCTCCCTTGCTCTGGTCCCTGCTTGAGACTGACAGTCCCCTGGGTCCCCAACAACAGGGCCAGGGCGCCCGGGCAGGGTCTCTCAAACCCACAGAGGCCAACACAGCACCACGCTGCTTTCTCACAGCTACGCGGCTTCAACCCCGACCCCTGGGGCCCCGGCTGGCTCGGCGGGCAGAGGCTGCGACTGACTCTTGACCTCAGGGTTGTGAGTTCGAGTCCCGTGTTGGATGTAGAGAGGACTTGGAAATAAAATCTTTAAAAAAACACACACAAGGAGCACCTGAGTGTCTCAGCGTGTTGAGAGTCTGACTCTTGGTTTCAGCTCAGGTCACGATCTCACGGTTCATGGGTTTGAGCCCCGTGTCGGGCTCTGTGGTGACAGCGTGGAGCCCACTTGGGATTCTGTCTCCCGCTCGCTGCCCCTCCCCCGCTCACTCTTTTTCTCTCAAAATAGGTAAATAAACTTAACAAATATATACATTAAAAAAAGCACAAAAGACAACCCCCTCCCCCCCACCGACTCCTGACCGCGGAGGAGTCCTGTGGCTCCCTTAGGCTCCTGGGCCGACCCACGTCTCTGCCATGGCACCCGGGACCACCGGCCCCTGCCAACAACCCCTGACGGAGAGGCCCTTGAACCTTCCCGCAGGGCTTCTCAGCTTATCGCCTGCCACCTCCAGTCGTCCCACCAGATTCACCTGACGTCCTCACCACAGCCAGCTCTGGAATGTTCCATGCCATGTCCTGATGGAGCAGGCGCCTCAGGCCCCCAGTAGTCACGGCAGGGAGCCCTCGTAGCCCGGGGCACCCAGGAAGCGTGGGGGACCTGCCATGTGCCTGTAGAACCTATAGGATCCTTCGAGGGGGCCCGTGTTCCCCTTCGAGTGGTCGTCTCTGGGCCTGGCCCTGAGCAGCCCGGGCCCAGAGCCCAGCGAGAAACGTGCGTGTCCAGGGCCGGGGTCGGCACGTTGCCCTTGCCGTGCTTGGCCACGTGGCTGGCTGGCCTCACCCGCAGGCTAACCGGCCTGAGGACTCGGGTCCTCCCCTGGGGCAGGCGCCCTGGCAGGCGTTCCGGCTCTGCTGCCCCTTAGGCCACCGGCTCGGCCCTCGGATAGTTTCCGTCAGAGGGGCTGGGGTACCGGGAGGCCAGGTTCCCGGCCGCGTCCCCTTCCGTCCCCTCGGCTCCCAGGGAACAGCAGCCACGGTGTGTCTCAGCCGAGCCAGACCTGTTCCTCTGCACCTTCCCGACCTCGTTAGCCAGGGGCCGAGGGGGGACGGCTGCTGGGGAAGCAGAGATGGGCAGACACGGACGGAGGGTCCTCTGGCCTCTTCCGAAGCTCCTCTTGTGACCCGCCCGCCTTGCCTGGCCTCTGCCCCTGGGCCCATGTGAGCTGGGTCCCAGAAGCAGCTCCAGGGTTAAATCCTGAACCACGAGACGGCACCCGTATGTAAAGAGACTCTCCCGATCCAGACTTCCTGGCACAGCCCCTGCCCTCACCCGGCCTCCTCCAGATCCCCGGGTAGATGGGAGGTAGCGGTGGGCCCTGCGGCCTCTCCGTGTCCGGGCCCTTCCCTCCCACTGCGGCCAGTGTAGGGACTGGCCTGGAGATGGGGGAGGCGGGTCCTGTGGGGCACCTGCCCAGACAGCCTCTGCTCAGTGCCCGGGCCAGGGGAAGGGGCCGCTTCTGGGAGTGCCCTCTCCTCAGACACCCCCGCTCCAGGTCACACGGTCCCTTCTTTCCGGGTCAGAGCCCTGACTCTCCCCCCAGGGACTTGCTCTGCCTCCCTCCCCTGTAGTGCCTGATTCCCACTCTGATCCTGGAGCCCCGAGCCACCCAGCCCCAGCGCTGGCCGCAGTAGAAAGCGGGGGGCCGGCATGACCCTCATTGCCCGTGGGTGGAGGGGAGGTCAGGCTGAAACCAGACCTGACCCAACTGTGCCGCGATCCCGCCGTGCCTCCCGGGTGCTGGAGAGACAGATCCCCCCCCACCCCCCCAAGGCGGGGGCAGATCTGTCACCCTCCTCTTGACCCTGGCAGTGAGGCCCTTCAGCCATCTGGCAGGACAGCAGCCAGGTTCCAGAACCCGTTCTGAGCACCCCCTCCCGGGGCCAGTGTGGGCCCTCTCAGAGGCCGACCCAAGGCCAGGATGCACACAGCAGGAAGCGCGGACACAGAGGGGACACCGGGACAGGAGGGACAGCCTTAAGGTGGCGGGGCCTCCGTGCACAGGGAGGGGGATCGGAGGGACAGTGCAAAGCACTCACCCCAGGGCTCCCGGGACAGGCCGTGTGTTTCCATCTCCGGCCCCACGACACTGTCACTCCTGGACACTGACGGCCTGTGTGAGGACCAAGTGGGTCAGGATGCAGACACCAGCCACAGAAGTAAGGGGACACAGGTGGAGCCACAGAGTTAGGGCAGGAGAGGAAGGGAGAGGTGGGCGCAGTGAAGGGCTGGGATGAGGACCAATCGTGAGTCAGCAGGCAAGAGAAGGCAATCTAGGAGGGCTTCCTGGAGGCAGCCAACCCAGGCCTCACTGGAGGCCCCTTCTACAGGGCGCCTGGAACCCACTAGATGGATGCATTGTTGCCTCACTTAGCAGCACAACCCCAGGGAGAGACGCTGTCACAGTCCCCACTTTCCGGAAGAGGAAACGGAGCCCAGGGTGGCCAGGGGGTACCCAGAGCGCCCGTCTACAGTCTCCCCTTCCTCTCCTCCAGCCCCCCAGGCAGCAGCTTGTCCAGGTCCCCAGGTGGCTCCCTCTCCAGGGGGACTGGCTGCAGGGCCCAGCTCCCGGACCATCCCCCCCCCCCCCCACCAGCTACAAGCTCCCCCAGGGGCCACATCTACTGCCCTGAAGCCACCTGTGTCTCCCTTCCGCCTTCCCACCCCCTCACTGGCTCATCTCAGCAGGTAGAGCCCCAGAAACCGGGGCCCTGCTGACCCCTCACCTGCCATGACACCTATGACGCCTGCGTCTAACCAGCCACGAGGGTGAGCTCCTAAAAATAACCATAACCCACAGTACCTTCTGCTTAAAGCCCTCCGGATTCCCCACACCAACAGGACCAGGGTCCCAGTGCCTCCTTGTGGCCCGGTGGGTCCTGCATGAGAGGCTCTGCCGGCCACCATGATGACCGTCCTGCACCGGCCCCCCTGCTCCCCCACAGCCTTGTTCCCTTTCTTTCTGTTTCTCGGAGGCACCAAGCACCCTCCTGCCCCGGGACCTTTGCACAAGCTGTTGACTCTGACACAGCTCCGCCCCTGCTCTTCTGGTCACTTAAGTCTCAAGGGGCCTTTCCTGGCCACCCCAGGGTGGCCACGTGTGCCGCTCCCAAAGCCTGGGTCTCAGGTGTGTGTGATGAACCCCTCAGAGCAGAGCCTGCCCGCACTCCGTCCTCTTCGAACGAGTGTGTGAGTGAGGATAGGAACTACCTTCACCCCAGGCCGAGAGGCTCTGGCTGGCCCCTCTGCGGGTGGGTGTGCCTTCTGTCCTTCCAGGGATCCTGAGGGACCCCTGCCCAGCTGCAGGTTCTGAGGGGGCCAGACGGCTGGGAGCATGCCGAGGGGCTGCTCGGGGGAGCCCCTCGCCCACCCCAGGGGCTGTTTCTTGCCCTGACCCTCTGGGGTTCAAAGGGACCTTGGGGGGCAGACCAGACCAGCAAGAGAGGAAATCCTTGTATTTGTGTTTATTTCCTGGTGGTTCATTGTGAAGCAGCTGGGGGGGGTGGGGGGCTCCTGTTAACTCTTTCTCCCCTGAATTTAATTGTCCCCCTTCCGGCCAGTCTCCTCGGGCTCCCGGCGCCTGGGGAACCGCTTTCCTGAAGCCGACTCCCAGTGGGGGGAGGGACTTAAAAGCACAACAAATCAAAGCCACGGCTATAGATAAGCCCAAGTGTGGAGTCTGAACCCGGAAACGTGCCCCAAGCTGGCTCCTAACGGGGGAGGGGGGCAGACCAGGAGCCAGGGGCTGGGCTGGGACCCTGGGACCCGGAGGGGGGACCCCTCCCGGTAGCTGGGAGGAGCCACGCTAAACCCGTGGGTGGCTCTGGGGATCCGGGGCCGGGGGAGTGCGTCCGTGCAAGTTTTTCCCATGACCTCACCCGGAAGGGCCGAGCACGGGAGGTGAGCCACCCCCTGGAGCCGCTGTCCGGCCGGGGGTGGGGGGCTGCCAGTGCCCCCGCGTCTTCTTCCAAGGCTCCTGGAGCAGACAGATCGTGCAGGCGGTCCTGAGCCCCCCACTGCCCTCGTACCCGCCTGCCCGCAGCAGGCCAGACCACCCGACACGGCCTGTGTGGCCCATGGCACGGCTCCCCTGCAGCCGCTATAGAAATGCGGGCCGGGGCTAAGCAGACACAGGGGCCCCGCCCGGGGGGACACAGGCGGCCCCACAGAGGCCAGCAGAGTCATCCCCGTTGGCAAAAAAGGAAACTGAGGCTGGAGGAGGTGGAATGACAGCCACAGGTGGGGGGACAGATCTGGGTCAGGCCTGTGACCGCCAGTGACTGCCTCTCGCCAAGTGCCCTCTGGAGATTGGGGACCTAGGCGGCCGGGGTGGGGGGCGCCCGACACAGCCAGAGAGGTAGCCTCCCTCTCGGGTCGCCCCCACCCTCCCCTGGAGGGACTGGACTCCGCCCCCGAGTCTGTTCTCACAGCCCCGACTCCCACACTGTTCCCGCAGAGGCGACCCCCACCCCCACCTCCTGGAAACACCAACCAGATGTTGGGACTGCGGCCTGTTGCGGGGGGGGGGGGGGGGGGGCAGGAGGAAGTGGCTGGGCGGGGGGGATGTCGGCCCGGAGTGCAGGCAGGCCTGGCAGGGCTCAGAGCTGCCCCGGGGCCTTCAGAGAGAGAGACAGACCAGAGCCCATGCTGCCCCCCGCCGTTGTTCAGATGGGGGGGTACTGAGGACCTGGGAGGCCCCAGGGCAGACCCCACTCGGGCTGGGGGAGCACAGGCCTCCTTTGGGTCCCAGCCTTGCTGCGCCTCTGCCCCCTGGAGCCTGCCTGTCCCTCAGGGGGGCACCCTGGCGGTCACCGCGGAGTGTGGGTGCTGTGGGTGCGGGCCCCACCCGACCCGTGGGTCATCACGGAGGCACGGAGCACCTGCCTCTGCCCGGGGACACCGCGGCCTCGCGTCACCACCTGCCCCAGAGCGCCGTGTCCTCCAGACCCGGGCCCCGGAGCCTGACGACAAGCCCGTTCCTGCCCCGCACGTGCAAGCATACGCGTGCAAACGCACACGTGCACACACCCACCCACACACGCGTGCACCCGCAGCACACACGTGCCTCAGGACACGCACACTCACACCGGCACATATGCGTGTGGGTCACACACACGTAAACAAGCTGCACACTCACCTCCCCACAAGCCTGTTGCAGGATCTGTACCGGGTGCCGGTCAGGGAGCAGGAGGGACCCAAGAGGCGACCGCGAGGCTGCGTGATGCCCAGGGCGGAGGTGGGGAGACAGGGCACCTGCCCAGAGCTCCCATGCCCCCCAACCTGCTCCCTGCACAGAAGGGCCAGGGCCAGCGCCCCAGGGACGTCTAGAGACACCTCCTCCCCAGGGTGGGCCCCCGCCTGGGCAGGGTCCTTGAGAACAGGACCCTCAGGTCCCATGCACAAAGTGCATATGTCACCGGATAAACAGTCGCCGGGTATTTCCTGCCTGAGCCCGGCCTAAGCGCGAGTGTCTACGACCCTGTGCCTGGGAGACCGTGGGAGAGCGCTGTGTGCGCGCGAGCGGGCCCAGCCGGGACCCCGCAGGAGCGCGGGCATGGCCGGAGGCCCACCTCCCCCTTCCCGGTTTGTGGGGCGGGCTGGGGGCCTTGCTGGTGGGGCTTGGGCCCCTGCCGGCACCTGGGCTCTGGCCGCACGGGGTCTGCTCCTACTCAGCTCCGCCGGCCTCGCCCCCACCGGCCCACCGCCCGGCTGCCTCCCAGCCTGTGTCAGGAGGGGACCTCCCGGGGCCCCACAGGCCTGGCGCGTGGTGCACTCTGGGCAGATACTCGAGGAGCGAAGGGGCGAATACCCACACGAAGGAGCCAAAGGCAGGAAGGTGGTTCAGGCCCATCGCCCTGCCCCTTCCGGAAGGGCCCTGCTCTGCACCCCTGCACCCCTGCCCCCCCGCCCCACCTCTAGGGGACCGGCCGCGGCTGGCCTCCAACCCAGTGTGCCTGTGCCCTCCCTGTCCGTCTCCCGTCCCGCGGACGCACGCTCCCGGGCCCCCAGAATTGGTAGACTGGTCCGACGCGCCCGGGCCCGAATCTGTAACCACTCAGATGGGGGGCGGCGGCTGTGGCCCCGTCCAGCGTCCCTGCTTCACCGCTCCCTGGAGGGGCCGTGGGGGCAGGGCGGACACGGTGTGACGGGAAGTGAGTCAGGTGCCCAGTGACCAGGCCCAGACGGTCACTCACTAGCTGTGTGACCTTCAGCAAGTTGTTCACTGTCCACGGGCCTGTGAGTAGGGAGACCGTGGCTCCCTGCTGCTCCTGCTGTGCTGGCCTGTGACCCCGTGACCATGACCCGAGGCATGCAGGGTGGGCCCAAGTGAGCCTCCCGCCCCGTGGGAAGCCCCAGGGGGTGGAAGGAAGGCTGGCTCCAGCCAGCCCGGGGGAAGGGTGAATGCAGGGACGCCCCGGGAGCTGCTCATTGTGGCCAGGCCCACGGGAAAGAGGGAGGAAGTTGGGGGGTGGGGAGCCCTGCAGACCCCAAGCAGAGAGAGAGAGAGAGACAAGCCGCCGCAGGTGGGGCGGAGGCCCAGCCTCCCGGCCCACCCCCCGGAGACGGGTCAGCGCCCAACAGGCCAGCTAGATAGTGGCAGCCACTGAGGGGAGGCAGAGAAGGGGACACGGCCTTGTGCCTCGGGAGACTGGTGGCTGGGAACTCTGACACACCTGGGTTGGGGTGTGGGAGGCCCCAGGAGGCTCCCTCTAACCTCGTGCCTGGGGGACATCTGACGATTCTCTGTGCGTTTCCTGGGGCCGCCTCAACAAAGCTCCACAAGCGTGGGGGCTTAAAACAGTAGAAATGTATTCTCTCCCGTTCTGGGGGCCAGAGTCCGGAGTCCCGGAGTGGGCAGGCCGTGCCCCCTCTGAAGCCTCCCAAGGAGGGTCCAGCTGCCGGCAGTCGCCGGCGATCCCCGGTTTCCTGGGCTCGTGGCCGCGTCCCTGCTCCCCGCCCCCGTGGCCTGCCTCCAGAGAGTCTGTGTCTCTCCTCCTCTGAAGAAGCCCCTCACCGCATTTAGGGCCCACCCTAGTCCAGGAGGAGCTCATCTCGAGGTCTTTACCTTAATTACCTCTGAAAAGACCCTTGTTCCAAATCAGGTTACATCCTGAGGTCTCAGGTGCGCATATTTTGAAGGCCACAACTCCACCGACCACAAATACCACGGACCCTCAGTCCAGCACAAAACATGTCAAGCGCGGCCCCTCGCGGGGCACCCCATCGGGCCCCCAGCAACCCTCAGGGCAGAGTTAGCTGGGGAGGGTGTGGAGAAAGGAAAGGACCCCTGGAGGACGGAAAGGCAGAGACAAAGGCCAGGAGGCAGGGCGGGGGGCGCCGAAGCAGCAGCTGGGCCCTCCCCACCCCGCCCCTCCGGTGACTGTCAGCTGCGTGAGGCTCCTGGCCGCACGTCTGCATCTGTCCCCCTGTCCCCGCAGGTGGTGGCCCTCCTCGCTGAGGAGGTGGGAGGCCCTGGGCCCTGTGGCCCAGGGGCGGGGACGGCAGTGGCCGTGGGCAGGGCCAGGGCACGGAAAGGAGACACCCCCCGTGGGCCCGAGGGCCTGGGAAGCCTGTGGCAGGTGCGTCCCCAGCCCCCGCAGCCCAGTCAGGGCCGGGCTAAGGTTTCCCGAGCTGGTGCCGGGGCTGGGCCGGGGCCTCCCCAGTGCAGGCCGGCCCGCGGCCCGGCTCCCAGGGCGCCGCAGAAATGTCCTTTTGTTGGCTGAACAAAGCAGCTTTGAGCCGGGCCCTTATCTTGGGCTGTGGTGAGATGGGACACCACCGATCGGGGCAGGAGCCAGCGGGGCCGGCTTGGACGGGAGCCCCCCAGGCCAGGGGCAGCAGGGAAGGGCCGCGGAAAGGGGGTGAGGACAGGCTGAGCTGCTGGGGTCTCCCACCGTGAGGGGTCTGTGTGGGCTCATGGAGGGCACGGCGGGACCATCGGATAAGGCCCAGGCAGACACAGGTGGGCACAGTGAGCACAGAAACACACAGGCTGGGCCAGGATGGGGGTGACGGGGGCCTAATGGGCCCAGAGCTGCTCGCCCCTGATTCATGCCTAGATCCCTCTGCAGACAAAGCCCCTGACCCTGGACACCCTGAGAACAGGGCCAGGAAAAGTGACCTTCCGGAGTCCCCGGTGCCCAGCCTGCGGCCAGCCCAGCAGTGTCCCCGGGAGCTCAGAGGCTGAGCCAGGGGGCAAGGCGAGGTGCCAGCCAGACTGTGAGCTGGAGGGGACAGGAGGTCAGGACCCCTCATTCCGTCCCACGTCTGTGACCGGCTCGGGAGCGGCCGCCCCCGATCTGTGTGGCGAGCTGGAGGGCCCCAGGGAGCCGCAGACTCCCTCCCCTGCTATGTCAGGACCCACCTCTGGCCTCCTTGGTGGACGGGTCACCAGGAGGAACCCCGGTGGCGAGGGGTGGAGGTTGGCCGGAAGCATAGTGACTCGACCCCATTGCCCCAACACGGGGGAGACAGGTCAGGTGGACTGTGTCCGCACAGGCCTGCAGGGCGCTGGACCCGAGCACGCCGTCCGACTCCTCCCCCAGGAAGCCCTCACTGCCTGCCTCTCTCTCTCCCTGGTCTCTGTGTCTGGTGCACAGTGAGGGAAACATCTACCGGCTGAGTGAGGGAGGCGCAGGGGGGCCGCTGGCCCAGGGAGCGGGGACTCCAGCAGGAAGCTGTCTCTGTGGGCCCAGACACTGCCCAGCCCCTCCTGAAGGTGGAGACAGGGGAGCCTGGGCCCGAGCTCATCCCCTCTGAAGACGGGTCTGAGGCTGGAGTGGGGGTGCCCTGCCGGGTGAGGGCCACTCCGGGCAGACACCCTCCCTGCCCCCAGACTCCTCGGTCACGGAAAGCCACCCTGGGGGCTCAGTGGGGCTGGGAACGGGCAAGACCAACGGCCCAGGGTCGGGGCAGGGGCCCCGCCGGCCACGCTCAGCGGCTGTGACTAGGTCTAGTTGGAGACGAGCCCCAGAAGGACCGCTTTGTGCCATACGGAGCACCCCCCAGCCAAGCCCCCAGCGCTGGCCCTCCGCTGGCCTCCCCCAGTGTAGAGCCTCCCTGGGGCCCCGAGGAGGGGGTTGGCCTCACGTAGCAAATGGTCCCCTTTCGCCTGTGATTAGGGTCCTTCTGTTTTCCTTTCCTCCGCCTCCCCCTGACTTTCCCACAAGCACTTTTGGGCATAAAAACACCTTCACGGGCATGACAGTTGCTGGACGCCTGCCCTGAGCTCCCAGCCCGGAGGGGCCTCGCGCACAGGCTCTGGCCAACACGGGCTCCTGGACTGGAGACGTTTCTCCCCCAAATTCCCAGGCTGGCTTTGTTCCTACGCGGCCCGTGCCCGGGACCCGAGTATGAAGATGACCCCGGCATCTCTGGGGCCCGGTGGGAAACAGCCTCGCTGGGTCGTGTGCTTCGGTGATGGCTGACTTCGACCAGGGGACGCTCGCCGGGTCACGCAGAATCTTGATTTTATTTAGCACGGAAACAGTCTCGCGTAGACACAGCCCCCGCGTCCTGGGAAATGACGGTCCCCGTGGGGCACTGGGTGTGGTGGCCCGCGTGGCGGTGGGTTCTGTGCGCACTCTGGCTTTCCAGAGAATGTCCTAGAGGAACCACGGAAGGACGGAGGCAGGCGGCCCCAGAGGCAGGGCTGGCAGAGGGCCCCGAGCCCGGTGGGGTGGCCGGGGAAAGCGACCGTGGCGGAAAGGCGACGTCCAGGCGTGCAGCACCTGGGAGGCCACCAGCCTCCACCTGCTGTCCCGAGACCCCTCACAGAGGCCTCTGTGGGCGTCCCCTCGGTTTGCGGGATCCTTTCTTGGGGTGCCCCCTGAACAGTGCGGCTGTTCTGGAAGACTGGGTGTCGTCGAAGGCCTTGAAGCCCCACGGGCCCTTTGCTCCTGAGTCCCCGCGCCCCCAGCCCCACCGGCCCGAGTTGTCGGCCTCCAGCCTGGGGTTTGCTCATCCCGTGTCTCTGCTTTCATCCCCCCCCTTCGTGAGTTCATCCCTCTGCAAATACGTTCGAGGACAGAGCCTGCTGATCTTGTCACCTGTGCTCTGGGTGACCCGGCCACAAGGGAGAGAAGGGCGCGTGGAAAGTGTCGTGACGGGCGCTAGACCCACAGACAGAAGATCAGCACTTCCAATGGGGGAGCGAGCAGTCCCGAGGAAGCCGGAGGCACGATGGGAACGTGGGACAAGCTGCAGGCAAAGGCAGTGAGGGGACTGGCCAGCCAGGAAGGGATGTAGGGAAGGGTGTTCTCGTCAGAGGGAACAGCCAGTGCGAAGTGGTAAGGCAGGTTTGGAGCGAAGTGAGGGAGGGGGCTCTGGCCGCTCCACAGAGCACAGTGAGGGCAGGGAGGGGGCCCAGTTAGAGGCCCCCAAATAATCCAGTGGGTGGGGACAGAAAGGGTGCTTTGTGGCTTCATTCTGAAGTCTGAGTTGGTGGGATTTGCCAGCGGTTGAAGAAGGGGGCGGTTGAAGCCAGTGCAGGGGGCGGGGGGGGGGTTTCCCCAGACCCAGAGGGATGCTCACCAGGCACAGGGGAGGTGCCCGCTTGGTGCCGGGCGCTCGGACAGGGGCCTCCGTGGGCACAGGTCCTGGCCAAGACGCGCATGTGGGGTTTAGAGCCCGAGGTCAGTGGTCGTAGCAAAGGAGGCAGGGAAGACACGAGAGGCAGCCGGGGGGCGGAGGCTGGGAGGACGGAGACCAGAGGCCATGCTGCCACCGGGGCACCTTGGACAGCTCGAGTGTGTTCTCCGCCAGCTCTGAGACCACAAGGCAGACCAAGGAGGGCAGGGCCTCACTCCGCCCGGGGGTGGGGGGAGTGTCTGGGGCCCCTGGCTGGGGCCGCCTCGCTCCAGCCTCTGCCCCGTCTCCGTCTCCAAGCGGCTTCTCCTCGGTGTCTGCGTCTCTCCCTTCCTATAAGGACACTTGTCACTGGATTTAGGGCCATGCTGGTCCCGGGGGCTCTCATTTCAAGGTCCCCACCTTGATTACATCTGCAGAGTCCCTTTTCCACATAAAGTCACATTCGTGGGCCCCAGGCATCAGGAGGTGGATGCGTCTTCCCGAATCCTTGGGACCCCCCCCAGTACAGCCTTGTCACCCGAGGGCAGGAGGGCAGAGAGGGGACGATTGCTGTGTCTCTCAGAGAGGATGGGCAGAGCGCCAAGGAACAGCCCCTGGGCCCAAGATGCGGACCCGAGTCTGGGCTACCTCCCTGCCCCCCCGCACTTGCCCTGTCCTGCCTGGAGGCGGTGTCCCCCTTCCCCATGTGCTGAGCACGGCCTTGGGTCCAGATGTGCAGGCCCGAGGTAGGAGAGGCCCTGGGGCTGAGGACAGGCTGGACTCTGGTTCCCCATCCTGTGGGGAACAGGCCCAGGCCTCAGGGTCCCCACGGGATGGACTGAGCCCTTTCCCACACCAGCCCAGCGTGGGCACCCGGGTGGGCAGGCTGGTCTGGGACTCGCCCCCGCGGGACTGCTTCGTCCTGTAGGACAGCATGGCCATCCTGGGGGCTCTCCCTCACTTGGGGATCTCCCCGGACAAGACCGCATTGTCACCACTGGTCCCACTCCAGAAAGGAGGACACAGAGCCAGGACCTCCGGGGGCCAGGCCAGGACCAGAGTGTGGCCTGCCTTGGAGCACAGGACCTTTCAACAGACCCAATGCACCCACCAGCCCCTCCACTGTGCTCACAGAATAACCCATAGAAAGAACCCCGGGCAGGAGAGGGAGCAGGGAATTGAACAGAGGGGCTGTCTTCTCCCGGCCGCCTCGGGTTCCTGGAGCAAGGAGGCATCTGTCTCTGGCGGGTCGCGGGGACGGGGTGGCGGGGGGTGGGGGGTGCTCCCAGGCATGGCCCCAGTGGCCCTGGCAGGCCAAGAGGGAATCGGCTTACAAAGCACCCCCGCCACTCTCTTTGAAGCTGTCTGGTGAGGCTGGCAGGAGGCAGGAGGCCACAGTCAGTGGCCTCCCCACTCCAGGGACGGTGGCAGAGAGATGCTGGGGTTGGGGAGGGCCGGGGGTATCCCCCGGGGCTCATACGGTGCCCCCGAGGGCCAGACCCCGGGTGCTCTGGGGCTGGGTCACCTCTGACCCCCTGTAGCCTCCCAGCTCCAGCCCTGGGACCCTCACGTCGCCCCAGACCCCTCTTGCTCACCTGCCGGGGGGCCTCGGTCACACCCCTGGAATGCACGGGCTCTTCTCTGAGAGCCCAGGCTTCCTGCGACCTCCCCCCACCCCGTGAGCTCCTTGTGGTTCCGGCACCCGCAGACCATCCAGAGCCACGCCAGCCGGAGCTCTGGGACCCACATCAACCAATCAAGTCCTCAAAACCCAGATGAGTCCCGGTCTTGGCACTGTGCCTCCCCCTCCTGTGGGCGGCTCCGCCCTCCACCCGGAGCCCAGAGACTGGTTCCCACGCTCTGCTAGTTCTGCCCTCGGGCCTGGGCTCGCTTGGCCCCAGGCTGCACTCTCCCTCGCGGTGTCCCTAATCCCTGCCCACACCTCCGAGAAGAGCACTTTTGCGAAACCTCCTCAAATCACCTGCTCGCACAACCTGCGTGCCTCCTGGCCTCCGGACCGTCGGCTCTCCCCTCCGAGCAGCTCGCACGCGCACCCCCGCTGGATGTCTGAAAGGTGCTGGACAAAACGCAGCAACATCCTTGATTGTAAAAAAAAAATCACACTAGGGGCGCCTGGGGGGCTCTGTCGGTTAAGCGTCCGACTCTCGATTTCGGCCCAGGTCATGCTCTCGCGGTTCGTGGGTTCGAGCCCCGCATCGGGCTCTGTGTGGACAGCTCAGAGCCTGGAGCCTGCTTCCGATTCTGGGTCTCCCTCTCTCTGTGTTCCTCCCCTGCTCATGCGCTCTCTCTCTCTCTCCCTCTCTCTCAAAAATAAATAAAGTTAAAAATAATCATAATAAAATCTGACTGGACAAATACTCCCTTCACCTGAAACAGACTCGAATACACAGGAGAGTTTGGCGTGGGACACGGACGGGATTGCAAATCAGTGAGAAAAGATGGGCCGCTCAAGAACCCACCGACGCCCGGGGAGGCAGAGAGCCATCTGGAAAGAACGAAGCTGGGTCTGTATTCTCACAAAATAAATTCCAAACGGGCCAGGTTTCAAGGTAAACAGCAAAACCACAAAGCCTAGAAAAAAAAAACAACGTGGAAGAAATTTCTTGATAAACCTGAGGTGAGACCTTCTAAACGTGCCACAAAGTACCAAGACCAGTACAAAGACCACATCCACAAAAATTTTTCTTAAGCTCAAATACATAAAATAAAATTTCTGCATAACGAAAACCCCCTGAAGCGATCAAGGTCTGCCGTTTAGCAACCCAGAGAAGCTATGCATCCATGGAGGCAGAGGGCTCATTTCCTTCATATGTAAAAAGCTCCAAAAAATCAATAAAGAAAAGTTAACTCAAGGAGGGAAAAAATGAAAACGCAAAGGGCATGAAGGGAGGGTCCTCATGAGAGGGGAAAGCTCACGGACGTGTGGAAAGACGCTCAGCCTCACTGTCAGTGACAGACACGCTCCCAAAGCCTCGATGATCGCGACGATCACCGGTTCGCCTGTGTGGCCGGCCACGGCTTTGTTAGGCATGGTTGCGGGCCGTGAGGACCCAGGCTCGGCCCCATCTGTCAGAGCTACCAATACGACGTCTGACCCCGCGGCCCCGCTTCCGGAGAGGCATCCTGCCCACTGGTGGTCCTGGGCTGGCCGGAAAAAAACCCCAAGTGCCCATCAGCGGACTGTACAAACCACACAGTGGAACATTCCGCGGGCAAAGGAAGGCGTCCACGTTTTAAGACGGGGCCATTTGTGCGGCCGGCCCGGTGGGGCACAGAGCGGGCTCCAGAGGTGTGAGGGCACAGCGAGGACGGCCGGGGAGGCGTGAGCTCCACAGACACATGGGGCCCGGCCTCCTGGCTGCCTCCGGTTCAGGAGCTGTGAGCCCCGGACGTGCTGGAGAGAAGCTCTCCTCGGCACCGTCCGGGACCCACCGCGATCTGAACTACAGGAAGGCATTTCCGTTGGAAACACAAGGGCAGAGGGAAACAGGCAGCAGCGGGGAGGGGGGTGGAGGCGGGCTGGGGTCTTGTCAAAGCCGGGCCACCTGCTCCAGGTCTGCGGATGCTGAGGGAGGAGGCGGGGGGCGGTGGGGTAGGAAGACACTGGCCCCCGAGCCCCGCCCTGACCACGTAGGCCCGCAGGACTACGACACCGGGGTCACGCGTAGTGTAGAGGGCCAGACTCCAAGGAGGGGCACCTCCCGGGCCGGGGAGGGGAGGCCCAAGGAGCTGGCTGCCCTGTCCAGCATAGGAAGTTCCCTTGGTGGCTGGTGACTCAGCCCAGAGACGGGGGCGGGGCGAGGAGGCAGCCAGCCCCTCCCTCAGGCCCCCTTTCCGGGGGATCCTGGCCGGGTTCTTCAGTATCTCATTTGCATGTCCGTTCATCCTCTCCCAGCCTTCCCAGCCACCCCCAGACTGGGGCCTGGTCCCCCTGCCAGTCCCCCCTCCACACACACCCTGCCCCTCCCCAGAGGGAAGGACAATGGTGGTGGGGAGGAGGCGGGGAGGGGTCTGGCTGGCCCGGCCAGGCTGGCGGGAACCATTGTGTGGGAGGCCCTGAGTGTTTGCATTGGAAGTGCCGCTGCTGAATGGGGCACAAGCATCCCAAGAATGCTGCCTGAGCCCATTGAGGGCCGAGCTCTCCGACACTGGGCCAGGCCGGGGCATCCTTGCCAGGCGTCTGAGTCTTCCTGTCACTCACACCTGTCAGGGCAGAAAGCGGAGAGGGATGAGACGGAGGGTTTGGGCGCCAGACAGGAGTGACCAAGGGCTACCAGGCACAGTGGTGTGGGTTGCGCACTGCACGACACCAGGGTGTGCCATTCACCTGGGTAGCCACACCTACCAGTGACCCTGCAGCCTCCCAGCGGTCCCTGAAGTAAAACGGGACAGGAGATCCTTCCCTGAGAGGGTGTCTCTCAGCTCGAGGCGGGAAGGGGCTTAGAGGAGATGGGAAAGGAGACGGGGCAGAAGGAGAAGGGAAGGAAACTTGGTAGCCTGCTGACTGACAGGCTGGGGGCCGCGGGGGGTCCCACACACGGTGGTGAGTCCATCCCGCAGACCAAGGGGTGGCGGCTGGTTGCCCAGAACCTGCACCTGCTTCCTGTCTGTGGATTGGGGGTGGGTACCTGCCCCCCGGGGCATGAGAGGTGAGGGGGCTGGTAAGCGTGGCAGTCAGTGCCCCAGAGAGTGCAGCCAGTCTGGTTGGCATTGTTCTCGGGGATACAGGTCCTGGGCTACACTGTTAGGAGCAGGGAGGGGCACAGGGAGGGGCAGCTGGCAGAGGGAACTGGAAGGGCAAAGGCCAAGAGGCACGACGGGCGTGGGGCGCAATGGCAAGAAAGGGGAGCGCCTCCCTGAGGGCACCGCTGACTGGGGGAGGCTGGCACACAGCGTGGGGAGACCAGGGAAGACACTGGCAGACTTGAGGGGAAAGGGGGCCGGGGGGCGGCCAGGAGCGGGGCGGGTCTGTCCACCTCCTCTGCCCTGGGGATGTCACACTATCCCGGAAGCAGATTTTCCATGGAGGCTGTGAAGGGGCTGGGGGCTGCAGGGTCCCGCCCAGCCCTGTCCTGGGTGCACGGCCCCCGCAAGGGGACATGCCGGCCGGGACAGGGGCTGGGATCAGGCCCGGATCCCTGGGAGGCCTGAGCTGGGGGAGGGCGACTCCTCCTTCCTTTCCGCGTGAGCCAGTGGCTGGGCCCCCGGCTGGCTCCCCTGGGGACCACGCGGAGAGGGATGGACATTCTCTGCCGCTCACGGAGACTCTCCCCCGCTCCGAGGGGACAAACAGAGGGGACGTAGCCCTCCCTGTCACACGCTTGCTGTGCGATCTTGGGCCAGTGGCTCCCTGCTCCCTGCCTCAGTTTCTCACCTGTGAAGTCGCGATGCCCGCCGTCCTGGCCTCTGCCGGGCCTCAGGCAGGACTCCGGGACTCTGGCTCCATCGAGTTGTCCGAGACGGTTCCCATCGGCGTCGGGACAGGCTCCCTGGCGGAGGTGGCACCGGGAGTGGGAACGTGGCCACAGGCAAGTGGGCCGGGGCCCCCGGTGGTGCCGGGAAGGCCGCGCGTTCACGGGGAGGAGGGGGACATCGAGGCACAGAGAGCACACGGAGTGAGGGAGGGAGAGAGGGGCAGGGGCCTCAGGAGCCCCAGGGGAGGAGTGAGGGGGGGCTCAGTCCTGGCAGGGGAAGCAGAGGGCAGAGGGCAGGAGGACACGGTGGGGCAGGAAGAGATCATGGGGGCCCTGGCCACCAGGCCTGCCCAGTAGTCGTCGAAGCAACAGTCTGGCAGTCTGGGGTCATCCGGGGCACGCAGCCTGGGCTGTGGCTGGGGCTGGGGGGCCTGGCCCCAGTGACGTCTTCAGCAACAGCCTCTCCCTGACCACAGCCCCGACGTGACCCTGACCAGTGGAGCCCGTGCGCCCGCTAACCCACAGGAAGCCGAGCATCGCTGGGCAGGAAGCCCTCTCTCCCCTCCTTCCCTCACCCAGGCCAGGCCCGCCCCAGCAGGGCAGCCCCTCAAAGCCCAGGAGCCAGCAGGGTGCCCCACCCCCGACACTTGCGCACATGCGGCCTGAGCACTGAGCAGGTGGAGGCCAGGGCCCCCCATGCTCTAGGATTCCCCTGCCTCTCAGGGGTCCGTCTCCCATCTGTGAAGCGATGCCCCCCCACCGAAGGGCGGCACTGAGCTTGAGGGGCGCCTGGGGACAGTATCTGGGATGCGACAGGAGCCGCTGCATCTGGGGGCGACGACTGGGTGGGTGTCCAGCCGCCCCGGGGCGGACAGCCTCCAGCAGGCGTCCAGGACCCCCAGGGCTCAGGACAGACGGAGGCAGAGGCGTCTGAACCACAGGCGCCCTCCGGTGCTGAGGTGGGCCCCACCTTAGGCAGTGCTACCAGGAGCCTGTCCCCAGTTTCGGGCGAGGCCCAAGTGCCAGTTGGGGCTAACCGGAAACAGGTCTCAGCCCTGGCGTGGGACCTGGCCCAGCTCCTGGGCTGCTGCTGGGCACTGGGTCAGAACAGGGCGAAGGGAGGCCGGGCCCGGGGTGAGGGGTCAGAGGGGCGGGAGGGGTGGGGTCGGGCCCAGATTCAAGCGTCAGCCGCCCCGGATGTGGGTGGGAGGGCTGCCCATCTGGACACAGCCACCGGCATGGCCCCAACCAAGGCCTGCTCCCCCACCTGTCCCCCCAGGTCTGGTCCAGACTTTGCCCGACTCCAGGGATGCCCTTGGGGAACAGAGACCCTTGGCCTTTTGAGCTGGGCCTCACCTTTCCCCACACCCAGGGCCTGTGTTTCAGAAAAGGGAACTGAGTCAGGGCGTCCGCTTTGCGGTGAGAGACCTGGGTTCAGACCAGGCCACCCCCTCCCAGAGCCGAGCTCGCTCCCCTCCAGGGAAGGGGAGCCCCCGCCGTTCCCTCCTCGTTTCTTAAGCTGAGGTGAAACTCACATAACGGAGAAGTGGCCGCTTGATTTATGTATTTACATGTTTATGTTTAAGATTTTATTTTTAAGTAATGTCTGCACCCTACACGGGGCTCGAACTCACGACCCTGAGATCAGGAGTCGCACGCGCTTCCGACTGGGCCAGGCAGGTGCCCCAAAAGTGGCCGCTCTCAAGTGAACAATGCCGTGGCGCCTGGTACGTTCTCTCCGTGGTGCAGCCGCCCCCACGACCTGGTTCCGGAACGCCCCCCTCGGCCTGCACCCGTGAACAGGGCTCCCTGTCCCCCAGCCCCTGGCCGCCACCCACGTCCTCGCTCGCCACGCGGACTTACCTCCCGGGACATCTCATACCCATGGGGTCCGGCTGCACGCGCCCCTCGCGTCTGGGCTTTTCCACGGAGCGCACCGCGCTCATGGTTCTTGGCGCCTCTGCGGCCTTCATTCGTTCCTTCTCGATGCGTCCGTTCGTGCCTCGGGCAGAGCTCAGCCCATCCCCGCGGGGTCAGCCGGGGCACCGGTTGGGCTCCACCCGCACACGGCCCTGTGAGGGGGGCAGCACTGGCCCCATTCCCAGGCGAGAACGCTGAGGCCCAGGGAGGTCAGAGCGGGCTTCCCCGTTGAAGTGAGGCATCGCTGTGGGGGGGCCGAGGGAGCCTGGCCCAGCGCGGACCAGCGGCGGGGAGAAGACGCCCGCGCCCCCCGGCCTGATGATCCCAGGCGTCCCGTGAGGACACTGACAAGGCCACGGTGCCCTTTCTCCTTGGTCACCCCGGAACGGTCTCCAGCACAAAGAACAGAGAGTACCTGCGGGACCCTCATGAGGCCCAGCACTGGCCAGGAGGCAGGGAGACTGGGAGGCCCGGCTTCCGGAGAGAAATGAGGCCGCCGAGGGGTTTGGGCAGAACGTCCAGGACCCGGGCCGTGCAAGGGAGAAGCTGGCACGTCCCCCTCGGGAGGCCAGCGGAGAAGCGGCCCTCGGGAGCCAGGCTCCTCCGGGCCAGGGGAGGCCCAGGTCTCCCTGCGGGGCTGGAGAGTCCCCACCCGAGACCGGTCCCTGGGGAAGGCAAGGTCCAGCCACGGCCGCTCTGGGAACGCGGTCAGGAGGGGGGAGCGGCTCCCTGTGGGGACACCAGAGCCTGCTGAGGCTGCCAGAGGGGCTGCTCCCACAGGCCGGGTCCCCGCACTGCCCCCCGCACCCCCAGACCCTGTGCTCCTCGGAGGCTCTGGGCCTCAGAGCCACCCCCACGAGGAGGCCTGTGTCTTACCCCAGGGTCAGCACGTGGTTTTGTCGGGCGCCTGACCACCCAGGCTGGAGCTCCCTCCCCTCCGCGAGCCCGAAGGTAGTACCCAAGGCCACTGACAGTGGGGGCCTGGGATTCGAGTTTCTCCCAGGGGTAGACGCTCCGAGCTCAGTCCCTGCCCGCTCCCTCCCGCTCAGCCCAGCTGTTCTTGAAGAAGCCCTCCCTGGTTCCCCGGGGTGGAGAAGCAATTCCTCCTGGCTGGTCACCGTGCTTGAGCCCCAGGACCTTTCTCGGGGCAGGGACGCCACACCCTGCCCCCATCTTCGTTAAGGCCCCCAGAGGCTCCGGCAGTGGGCGAGGGGGACACGGGTGGCAGGGGCCACAGCGCAGACCCCACAGCCGGTCTTACCGAGAAGAAACTCAGAAACCACTCGCGGTACAGCAGGCGGGAGCCTCGGCCCTGGCAGCGTGGCCCTGGCTGTGAGAAGAGGCCTCTTCCCGCCGGACTCCCTCCCTGAGCCCCTGCTACAGCTGCTGACCCAGGGACAGAGCCTGGAGCCCCAAGCCCCGGGGGCCTGGGTGGACGGCCTCTGAGTCTGGGGTGAGGTTGAGCCCATAAATCACATGAGTTGGTAAGACGGTCCCCGCCACGGGCCACAGACCGGAGCAGAACCACTGTTTTCCCACCGTTCAGCTCCCACGAGCACGCACGGTGCGTCCGTGGCTTTGGCCGCTCTGCCCGGCTGCCAGCCGAAACCCTCAGCTGCGGCCCCGCCGTGTTCTGCCCCGTCCACCGCTCATCACAGAAGAAGCATTTCTGACATGGCTGGAACTTTCCACAGACGTGACTTTGAACAGCTGCGCGTTGTTCAGCTCACCAGACGCGCGGCGGCTTTCCTCGCCGGCCTCCCCGTGCACTTGGGTCGTTCCCAGCTTCTCCCAGTTATAAATAATGCAGCCGGAGGGGCCTGGGAGGCAGGTTTTCTGGCTTTCACGTTATTCCTTCAGGATAAACTCCCAGCAGGAGAATCACTGGCTCGAAACTATGAACATTTTATACTTGTTACCACACACGGATGTCAGAACAGATCCAGATTCCATCCGGGACGGGGACGACCCTCTGCCAAGCCACCTCCTGCTCACGGGGCCGCCGCCCCCGCCCCACATCCCAGAGGCCCAGGAGAGGTGCGCCCTGGCCGTGCGGGCCTACATTGATGGGCCCCGACTCCACGTGGCTCACCCGATTTCCAAGAATTCTCACGGTATGGAGTGCCAGGGCCCGGTTTCCACTTTGGGGTGATGACTGAGAGGTCCCCAGAATCCGCTGGAGCCTGGGGTGTGCTGAGAAGGCCCTGGGGCTTCTGCACGGGGTCCACAGAAGGAGACGCTCTTGTTAGAGAGAAGCAGGCTGGGGTCAAGGCCAGGCCACCAGACCCAGAAGCAGATACGTGCCACTGGCCCCCCGGGGTCACCTTGGACCAGTCCCTTCCCCACTGGGCCTCAGTTGCCCACGCACAGCTCCAACCGGCCAGCCGGGGCGGGCCGAGCCACACGATTAGGGGTCGGGGAGAGGGGCTCTCGTCCACAGAGGGCCCGACGCCACGGCCAGGCCACAGGGGGCCCCGAGAGCTGGCCGGCGACCTTGGGCTTCATCTGGGGTGTCAAGTGGGAGCCAGTCCCGGCCCGTGCTGTGGGCTCCCAAAAGCCACACACGCCAGGTTCCCGATGTCAGGACCCTGAGCCTGAGAGCTGGCTCAGCAGCATGGGGGTGGACAGGGACATTAAGAAGCCATCATTTCCTGCCCGTTTTAAACATTTTGTGAGACCCTTTGACCCAGCCCTTTCCTTCCTCCCTGGGCCTCCAGCGCCCCGTGGATTTTCCTGTTCACTGCACCCCAGAGGCTGGCCTTGACCTGGCTGTGCTGGAGCTAGTTCCCGAAAGAATTGTCAGATGCCATTTTCGGCCTCAGGCCCCCAGGTCCCAAGCAGCGGGGCCGGCTGGGGCAGGGCCCACACCCCAGGTCCAGGCCACACCGTCCCCTCCTTGGAGGCCCCTGCCGGCTTCTGCAGCCAGCCAACCCCGCTTTGGCTGTCCCTCCCGCAGGAAGCCGTCGAACCACAGCAGAGGAGGGGCCCTACCGGGGGCTCAGAGCCCCTGCCTCCTCCTCCTGTGGTCAAGGGCCCCCGGCTGAGCCACAACAGGCTACCTACCTGTGCGGCTGTGGCTCCTGGAGGCCTAAACCCAGGGCCCAGAGCAAGGTGCAAGGCGTGCCCCAGGGCATGTTCAGTAAACGCCCTCCAGGTCTGAACGTAAACCAAGGGTCTCAGAGTCTGGGATCCAATCCTGATAAACACATTTTCGAGGGTCAGTTTCGTTTGGGAGGAGGGTGATGACCCCCACCTTCCAAACCCCAGGAAGATCCCTGACTGGGAGACAGTGTTGCTGAGGGGCCACTTGGTGTCTCAGTGATCAGGGTGCTCCAGGGAAGGGCTCCATGCGACAGCGTGAAGAAACTGTAAAGTGTCTTCCTTCCTTTGTGAATTACCGTACGCTCAATGCAGCTTCAGGCTGAAGCTTCCCAAGGTGGCCTGTGGTCCCGGCAGGGCAGACAGTCAGGCTGAAAGAGCCTAAAGTCTTCGTGGCATCCGGTGCTCTCAGCCCAGGCCTCCTTCTTCGATCCCTGGCCAACCCCAGGGTACGAGTGGGGCAGGAGGGAGTATTCTTATTTTCCAGAGAAGAAACGTAAAGGCTCAGAGAGGTGAGGTGACTCATCCATGGTCACAGAGTCGGCGAGAGCCAGAATGAAGCCTCAAAACCCAGGGCCTCTCCTGCCAGGGAGGGAGGGGACAGTCCTAGGGGGACATTTCCTGTTCTGGGAGGTCTGGCCTTCCTGGGGGTGGGGCAGGATGCTGGGGACAGGAGCCCGAGGAACCCCCTGTGGAGGGCTGGTGGCTGAAGACCCCAGTGCCAGGCGAGGCTGGGACCTAAGAGTGGGGAACCCCTCCCAGGTGAGGCCCCCAGACGACGTCCTACCCCCTCGGTCCAGCGAGGGCAGGGCTCCTTTTAGGCAGGGGTCCCACCCCCGGGCAGGGTCTGAGACAGCTTCCACTGTCACCTGCCCCAGCTCTCTGTGGGGGTGTCACTGGCTCACTTTCCAGACCCCTCCGTGGAGGGGCCACGGAGACCCGGCCCGACCGAGGAGCAGCGGGGGTGCGTGGAGTCAGGGGACAGCGCGAGGGCCGGGCTGGTCTGTCCGGCTCCGGGCCAGCTCCCAGGCAGGGCGCGGGGCTGGGCGGCGTCCGGGGGGCCTCGGACACGCTGCAGCCTGGCTGCAAGGTGGGAACTTTCTTCTGAGAGTAAACAAAACCTGTGGCTTGGCTGGGGGCCTGCGGGGGCCTCCGATTCCTGCCGTGAGGCTCTGAGGTCCCCCAAGCCCCTCGTGCGGAAACACCTGCGCGGCCCTGGGACGGAGGCAGCGGGCACGGTTCAGCGTGTGGGAGAACACGGGGGCCGGGTCGCTTCCCAAGCGGAGCCAACACCCGCCCCTCGACCAGCGGCCTGGCCAAACAGCCCCCGCCGGGCCCGGGTTGAGGAAGTGTGCGCGGGGGCGGGTGGAGCGTCCGAGTCTGGAGGGAGGGTGCCCGCCGCGGGGCCTGGGTGGGGAGGGGGCCGGTGGCGCGGCCGCCAGCTGGGCCGAGTGACCCAGCCGGGCCTGGGTGGGGAGGAAGGGGCCGGGTGCGGCGTCTGCCGTGACAGGCTTTGGCCGGGGGTCTGCACCAAGCCTGAGGTTGCTGGCCCCGGGGGCTTTCTCAGGCTCGAGTGGCAGCGGCACAGAATTCGGTGAGGGCAGCGAGCGGGCCACGGCGAGGAGTTGTTGGCTGCTGTCTGACCCGTTCGCGGGCCAGCTCGGGAAGCCCTGAGCGGTCCCTCACACGCCAGCCGGGCGGGCGGGCGGCAACTTGCTTCTGGAGAGGTCTGAGGAGGGAGACGGGCTCCCTGTGCCGTGCTGAATGCTGTCCTCTCCTTCGTGGGCTCCGTTTCCCAGTGGGCTTGCAGGTGGGAGAGCTTGCCCAGCCTCTAGCAGGGTCACCGTGAATAAAGGGAGAAGATGAATATTTCATTGCCTTGTAAACAGTATATTCCTGCAAAGATAAGTGGGGTTATGAAGAACAGCGACAGGTGTGGCTGGATCCAGGGGATCCAGTGATGCCATCCGGACTTTGTCTCTGTCTGTCTCTGGGCTCCTCGGGCTCCACTCCCCACAGTCTGGCAAGGACACTTGTGTCCCCCCAGCTCAGCCATGCTTGTGGTAATGGACTGTCCTGGCCAGCCTGGACCACATGCCGACCCTTGGATCCGGAAGTCCAAACACGGGGGCAGGTGACCGGGCCGGTGGTGGGTCTGCAAACCACAGCTGTCCACGGAAGGTGCTGACCACGAGCCAGACCCAGACTCACTGAAATCCGCTCGGCTCATTCTATCCCCTCCTAGGTCCCGGGAGTGAGCCCATTCTACAGATGAGGGGCCTGAGGCTCAGAGCGGGAAAGTCACCCACCTAAGCCCCCCGGCTTGCTTGATGCGGCCAAGAGGAGGCGTGGATCAGGGGTTCTGACCCCAAAGCCCGAGAGACAACCCCGAGTTCTCCCTCGGGCTTTAGGGATGATTCTGGAAACTGCCAGCTTGGAAGTGCCCCTCACCCCCGCCCAGGGCTTGCTTGCCTGCTGCCCTCCTGTTTGGGGTCACCATTTGGGGTGAAGCTTCTCGACCTGGGGCATTCGTGGGGTCCTGGCAAGAGCTCAACTCCGTGGGACAAAATTCTGGCTACTCTGGAGACGGGTCTCACCTGGGGGCAAACGGCATTTGTACTCGGAAACAAATTCTGTGTAAATGTGGAGCACACAGACTCAGTTCCGTGGGAACAACTGACTAGCGGGGTAGTTGGGCAGAGCTGCTGCGGGCGTCCCTCGAGGGGCAGCCCAGGGCCCCTGGGACGAGGCTCTCCGGAGGCTTCCCTCTCCGCTCCTGGGTGCCAGGCTGCACAGGAGACACGGGAACAGAGGGCAGGAGCACGTGAGTGTCAGCATTCCCCCACACTGTCGCCCTGACAGGTAAGCGTCCGACTTCGGCTCGGGTCACGATCTCACGGTTCGTGGGTTCGAGCCCCGCGTCGGGCCCTGTGCCGACGGCTCAGAGCCTGGAGCCTGCTTCGGATTCTGCGTCTCCCTCTCTCTCTGCCCCTCCCCTGCTCATGCTCTGTCTCTGTCGCAAAAATAAATAAACGTTAAAAAAAAAAAAAAAAAAAGATGACCACAATTTCTCCCCACAACGGTGGGGCCAGCAGTCGGATGGCGTGTTTAGGGAAGGCTCATGGAGGGGGGCACTGTGGGGGGGGGAGGGCAGGGCTCCTCAGATGCATCTCTACCCCTAACGCAGGCCCGGGGGGTCCGAGACTGTCCCCCTGGGGCTCCGACAGCACACAGAAGCGCCTGTTTCATTGAGAACGTGGCCTCCGCTGGGGGTCGTAGGCAACGGAACTTTCTTTATGCTTGTTCGTTTCGTTTGCGTTTTTATAATGGGGGGGAGGGGGATGCCATTTTCTGTTGTGTAAAAACACGTAACGGGGACATACAAATATGTTTATTTCTCCTCATTTGGTGTTGAGGTGAGAAAAAAAGTAGCTTCCCACAGAAAGACCAAAGAGTAAAAGCCGGGGAGGCCCGGGCCCTCCAACCCGCGGACAGTGTGGCTGTCCCGGTGTCTCTGCCCGCTGGGTCCCTGGCCTCGGGGGGTCGGGGCCCTTCTGCATTTCCTGAGCAGAGGGTCGGTCCCACTGGGAGGGGTCCTGCATGGGAAGCCACCTCCCAGGCTCCGAGCTCCACGGGGCCTCCTGCTGGGGGAGGGGGGCCCAAGGTGGTGCCGGCCGGGACTGGATGGACCCCCCACATTGCCCGGCACCTTCCTTCTTCAGGGTCTCGCTCAGGACGGGGCCACACGGGCCACAGGGGCAAGAGTGTGAGCATCTGTCCAGCAGGAAGCTGGTCTGAGTTTCAGGCCGCCCCTCAGGCTCCCGGGGTCCCCACTGGCTGTCCTTGGGAGCGCCCACAACACAGGAGTCCCGCAGGCCTCGGCCCAGAACCCACCCCAGATTTGCCCCTCCCCTCCCCTCCCCCACTGTGGCCCTGAGCACAGGCCCGTTTGGACCCCTCACAGGGACAGGATCTGGGCCACTCCACAGGGACCACCTCCCCCACGGTTCTCAGTCTCCTTTGTTTTGTTTTGTTTCATTTTAAATGTTTGTTTATTTTGAGAGAGAGGGAGAAGGGGAACATGAGCAGGGGAGGGGCAGAGAGAAAGGGGGACAGAGGATCCAAATCAGGCTCCAGGCTCCGAGCTCCAGGCTCCGGGGCCCGACGCGGGGCTCGAACCCACAAACCGCGAGATCGTGACCTGAAGTCGGACGCGTGACTGACTGAGCCCCCCCCGCCAGGCGCCCCTCTCCTTTGGAACCCCGATTCCATGCCTTTGCATTAGAAGATGAGCCCACTAAGGAAAGGCCAAGACGAGGGTGTGGGGGCTCCGCATACGGTGATGTCCACGTCCCTGCTTGCTGGGCTGGGAGACCCGGAGGCCACAGAGCTAGCTGAGCCCCCCTCGCCCGGCTCTCCCGTGGCTCCTCAAATCCGAGCGGGGGGCCAGCGCAGACACCAACCCCGAGCGGACGGCGGGCACGGCCCAGGCTGGGCTTTCAAGGAGCCGGCTCACCGACATTCCAGAAAATCAACACTTTCCTCCTTCTGCGGAACTGGGAGGCCCGGCTCCTTCGGGGGCCGCTCGGCCGGGCCTCGGACGAGGCACGTCTCCCCGAGGAGAGAGGAACGGTGGGCAGGCCGGGCACCTGTGCCCTCCTGACTTCTACCTGAGTCCCACGGAGCGTGAACCCACCCTCGCCGACCGCCGCTCACCTGTTCCTCCGGGCCGCTCTGTCCCCTCCCGGGGAGGGTTGGCCCGGGCTTGGGTGGAGAAGACAGGACAGGGGCGCCAGCTCAGAGGCACAGCTGGCCCCCACGGTTCTTCTGGAAAGCCTGGAGCTCCCGCCCCAGGCAGGGGGTCGGCCCAGTCGGGGCCTGAGTTTGGGGACAAAGCTGGTTCGAGTCCAACAAAGCGTTCACCCTGGCGGGGGCCGGGCCGCCATCTCTCAGCCCTCCCCGTGGCCCGAAGCGGGGTGATAGGACACCGCGGACCGCGGACACGGAACACAGAGTCCTGCAGCCCCCAGAGAGCCCGGGACCGGAGAGAGGCTCCCCCTGCTCCCTGTGACGACGAGGTGAGTCCCACTTTAAAATGTCCCAGACGTCAGGGATCTGGTTATGCTGCTTCATCTGAAGAGGGACCGGCTTGTCCACGTGGCCACAGTGGTCTTGTAGGCAGGGGACTGAGAACCTCTGCCCTCCCCACCCTCCCGGGACGCCCCCGTGGCCCTCGCCCCCCTTGCGCCCTCGCAGCCTCGGGCCCAGGCCGAGACTCACACACCGTCACCGCTTGTGTTAGTCCTCTGGGGCCACAGTAACAAGTGCCACGAACTTGGAATCTTCAGACATCAGAACTTTATTCTCTCCATTCTGGGGCCAAAAGTCTGAAATTGAGGGGCTCTCTCCGGAGGCTGTGGGGCCCCTCCCACAACGGGCAAGCCGTCCTCTGTGTTCCTGTGCTTTGCCTCCCCGTCGGTGCTCGCGTGGTCTCCCTCGTGTCCCGTGTCCAAATGTCCCTCTTCTCAGGACACAAGTCACTGGACGAGGGCCTGGTCTGCTGCAGTCTGACCTCGTCTTGATTGTGTCTGTAGGGACCCTACTTCCAAGTAAGGGCTCAGTCACGGGTTCCGGGGAGAACCCATCCCACATCTCCTTGGGGACGCATTCCAAGTCCTAATGGTCCAGGAGCCGCAAACGACAAACCAGGACTCGCCTCCCGGCGGGCAGAGCCACAGAGACATGGCACGGGGACACCGCTGAACTCACCCGGATTTTCGTCAAAGGACCCACCGCGAGCCTGCCGCTGCCACGCCCCACAGGCTGAGACACGCGCGAGCCCTGGCAGTCACCGGTCCCTCTTGGCATCCGCGGTGGGTCCCCGTAGAAGCGGAGGGGTAGGGCGAGGGCAGTACAGGGGGGAGGGTAGGGGGCTGCTCTGCCAGAACGTTCTTCCCCACTTACCTCCATAGCCAGCCCCTGGCTTCCTTGGGTCTCTGCTCCCGGGTCACCTCAGAGAAGCCTCGTGCACTGACCCCCCCCCCCGCCAGAACGCCCCCCTCCTGCCCCCCAGCCCCGCACACTCGGCCTGTCGTCTTCCTCTCTTCCTCCCCCTGGAGCATGTGCACTGCCCCCCGCCCACTGAGAGCCACCCGGAAGGGATGCTCTGGGTCACGGCCCAGCACAGCGGGAAGGCACCCCACAAATACACTCTGAGGCCATGAAATGCCCTCTCCCCGGCCCAGCCAGGAAACAGCCCGACAGGCTTCCCAACGCCCCTGGCTCAAATCCTTCCGGCAGCTTCCCCGTGGCTGCCCCTCTGCCCGGGCTGCGGTCAGCGGGGTGGGGGCCAGGGGGAGACGCTGGTGCTCAGGGGGCCTCTCAGCACAGGACCGGGCGTGTGCCTGCTGACCTGCGGGAGGGGCCCAGGTCCATAGACAGACAGATGGACAGATGGACTGTGGGCAGCGCGTCGGTTTCCCCGCGCGGCAGCAGCCTGCGTCAGGGCGGTGGAGGGACACGCGCTCCCAGAGCTCCCGGGCGGCGGGGGCAACTCGGCGTCTCCTTCCCTTGTCCTTCTGAGCGAACTCCAGGGCTTGCCGTGCTAAGTGAGGAGCCGAGGTTAGTACGACCTCACTCGGACACCCCCCCCACCCCGACTCTGGGCGAGGAGGCCGGGCAGCCCCCATGCGTGAGGGCCTCCAGGGAGGGAGGGGGCAAGTGAGGGCGCGTCCCTTGCACGGCAGCGGCCCACCTCCCCTGGTACGGAGGGACTTCCCAGCTTGCCTACAGTTGCCTACAGTTGGCACAAAGGGACCCGCCACCGTATTGGCACACCCATCCTGCACCAGCCGGGCCCCGGGCCCCTGTCACCCTCACCCGCCTCCAGCCCTGTCCTCTGGGAACCGGCTTTCCCTCCACGCACGGGAACCGATCAGCGACAGAACCACCGAGTCCCTCCCCACCCGGCCTCACGGGGCAGCCGCGGTGCTCAGCCTACACACGGCCCCCACCCCGAGTGGGGCACCGGCCGGAAGGCAAGTTCCCAGTGCCGGGGCTCTGGCCAGGAACCGGCGTCCCAGGCAAGGCAGGGCAGTGGCCCTAGGCTCCCATGTCTGAGTCCTGGCGGCTGTGAGGTCCCCGGGAGCACACAGCCTGGTCCCATCGCGCTTTCACACCCCTGCAAGTATTGTCTCGTTCCTGGGCCCCAGGGAGACTCCCGCTGATTTACGTTGTGCAGAGACCCTCAAGCTGCAGAGGCAGCTTCGGAGACAGGCTCCGGGGGGCGCTGGGGAGCCCTGGCCTTCAGCTGGCCAACGCGCTCTGGGCCACACGAAAGGCTTGACTTTCCCTGCTGATTTTTGAAAATTACTGCACTGACTGTTTACCAGTGAGATGCTGATTGTGATAAGGAGGCTGGAGAAGCCGAGGGAAAGGGGGCGGGGAGGGCGGGGGAGAGGAGAGGGAGGTCACAAAACCCCCTTTCTGGGCACAGAGCTCCAATCCCAGGCACGGCCCACTGGCATTTGCCACCAAAGTGCCTGTTTTTATTTAAACGGCCCAGAGCAAGTCTCTGACTAAACCAACATTCCCACGCCAACACTCAGCAGCGCCTCTGGTTTTTGGTGCTTTTTTTTCCTGAGCTGTCAAGGCAGAAATATAGAAGAATCCTGGTCTTACTTAAGGATGGTTGGGGGTTTTTCCCTTCCCCTTGGAGACGTGGAAATAACTCACAGATGTACTGTACCTGCTGATGTCTGGGCTCAGTGTTACTTCAGGAACACGACTCCCAGGGCGCCCTGTAACCCAAACCCCGATTTCCAGCCCCGTTTTCTTTTTAACAGGGGGCCGTGGGGGAAGTGTGGGGGAGGACGGAAGTTCTAAACATGTTTAAATGTGTCGGGAGCAAATGGGAGGGAGCCCAGCAGCCCTGAGAAACTGGCTGAGGCCCACGGCGGAGCCCCACCTGGGCCGGGCGGGTCTTCGGGGCTCCTCTTGAGGGTTTCCTGCTGGGCCGGGGGGGTGGGGGGACCCTCTATCTTCCCTGTAAAAATAAAAATGGACTTACTTTGAAAGGGATATTTCCAGCTATTTTTAACCCCAGAAAGGAAGAAAGGCAAGGAGGAGACGGAGGGAGGGAGGGAGGGAGAGGGGGAGGGAGGAAGCGCCCCCCCCCCCCCCCCCACTCTGCAGGCAGGGGAGAGGGAGGAGGGACTCTGCAAGGCCGGCTTTTCCTTGAGTGACTCAGGCCCGTGCAGGCTCCGTTTCTACCAGAGCCTGAGGGGTGGGGCCAAGCAGTTTCGTCTCCCGGGGCCCTTTCTTTTTGGAGAAAGTTCTGGGCTGCAGCCAACAGGGCCAGGCAGGGTAGAAGGTGCCCAGAGCAGATCTTCCTTGCAGCCCCCCTGCCCCACAGGTCCTGCAGGGTCCCGGGACGCATGGGCTGAGGGCTGGTGCGGGCAGACCTGGGTGCCAGGCTGGGAGCCACGACCACCCTCAGAGCATCGGTGCCTGGTCTGTGAGATGGGCGTGGTGACGGCCTCCCCGTTGGGACCCAGTCCCCTAGCCAGCCCCTGCCTGGAGGTGTCACCTGTGAGCTCCAGAGCCTTCTCAGAACCCACGTCCACAGTGTCCCTCCTCCACGAAGCTCCCAGATTTTCTCAGCATCTCAACGGGGCCCTAGAGTCCCCACAGGGCCTTTCCTCCTTGAGGCCTCAGCCGCCCTGGGGCACCCAGAGGTGAGCCACTGGGTGACCCAACACCAGGCCCGGCTCGGCCCTTTCCAGCTCTGTGGCCAGCTGAGGGAATCCGGGGACCTGGAGAAGTCCGAGTGGGGCTCCTCCTTCGCGGGGCTTGGGACGCCATGCAGTTAGGGCTTATGCCCTGAGC
This sequence comes from Acinonyx jubatus, assembly GCF_027475565.1. Lineage (NCBI taxonomy): Eukaryota > Metazoa > Chordata > Mammalia > Carnivora > Felidae > Acinonyx > Acinonyx jubatus. Next base: position 1,304,973 of record NC_069391.1, read on the forward strand.
AGTGCAAGGGCTCCCAGAGGGAGGCAGGGTCTCTGTGTGGGTCTGTACTGTTCTGGCCACCCTGAAGCCCACTTCTCACATGACAAGCTCTGTGGCCCTCGGAGGCCACGCCAGTCAGTCTGCACTGGCTCACCTGCTCCGGGAGGCAGGCTACCTGTTGGGGGACTTGCCCGGGCAACACGGGCTCCCCAGGCTCTGGGCCTGCCTCTGGGATGCTGGCCCTCCTTCCCGGGCCTTGTAGGGAGGAGGGAGCTGGCTCTGGCCCTGCACTGACAAGAGGCCTTGGGGTCCCAAGTAGTGACCACTGTGTGTGACGGGCGGACAAGACTGCCAGCAGGGCCCTGTGCAGAGGCCCCCGCAGAATGAGCCCTCTGTTAGTCACAGGTCAGCCTGAATCTGTGGGGGGCCAGGACCACAGGGACAGGGCCAGGACCGCAGACCCCCTGGAACAACAGGTGAGCGGTGCGGGGACCATCCCAGGGGCTCTGGGATGGCTTCCTGGAGGAGGCAAAGCTAAGGAGGGAGGAGTCATGCCTGCGGAAGACAAGACGTGCAGACTGGCCCAGGGCAGATGCCCGGCACCTGCAGGTGGCCCCGGCCAGCCCGCTCCTCATGCGGACGGCGGGGCGCACACCTGAGCCTGGTGACAGGGGCCCCCTTGTGAGGCGCAAGGGCAACGAGGGACGCGAACTCAAGGCTCCAGCCTCCGCCCTCCCTCCTCAGAACAAGGGGGAGCCCTTGAACGGCTCTGCCTGAGCCCGTCCCGGGGCACGCGCAGCAGGAAACAAGTGGAGCCCCACACGCGTGCCCCTGCCTGGAGACACGCTGCTCTGGCCGAGCGTCCAGCTCAGGGGACTGGGGACCTAGCCCTGGCCTGTCCACCTGCAGCAACGCCACAAAGCCACCAGATCCACATCCTGGAAAACACTCAGACCTCTGGGAAGTGTTCCTGGCTGGTCTCGAGCAGAAAAATGGAGAAAGGACTTGGTAAAGGGGAAACTGAGGCCCAGGAGGCAGTGCTGGTCCCTTGGTGGGCCAGCGGTCAGAGTCCAGCGCTGGGCCTGCGCCTGGCAGTGGCTCTTAATGGGTGGGGTAAGAGTCTGGACACTTCTCAGGCCCCCGGGCTCTCTTTGCAAGCGGGTCAGATATGTTTTACAATCCACTTCAGAAGGTAGTGAGTGAGGCCCTTCCCCTGTGTTCTGGAATCTTCCCACAGCTGCTCTGGGAGGCACCCCCCTCCCAGCTCAGGCCAGCGCACTTGTCAAAGGCCGCACCCTCAGCCCAACTCCTGAGCCCTTGCTTCCCCCGCCAACACCCTCCCCTCTGCTTTGGGGCCACTGCAATCCACACCGGGCACACCTGGGCCGGCACCCTAAGTCCGACCTGCGGCCCCCCGACCTTGGGAACCGCATATGAGGCCGGGGGGGGGGGGTGGGCACACGCGGCCCCCGGCAGCCCTCCCCTGTGACCCCCGCAGCCCGTCTGCTGCTGCGGACCGAGGCCCAGACCTGGCCTGCCCGGAGCTGGTCTCGGCCTAGCTCCTCAGAACTGAGGGGCGGACCCTTACCTTCTCCCAACCCCCCCGGCCCTCGCCGCACCTCGGAATCCTGGGGAACTTTCACCACACTACCACCGCCAAGCAGACCGAGCCGCTGCCGACTCCCCTTCTCCAAGAGGGGGCTGGGACGGGCTTTCCTTTTGGGGACAGGAATGGGCCAAAGGGCAGGTCGGCCTCCGCCGCCCACCCTGACAACGGCACCGCAGTATCTCTGGAGGCAACAGAGAGGGGGAACCGACCCGGGTCAGTCTGCCTAAGGTGCGGAGTGTGACGGCCTCCTTTAGGGAGACCCCGCTGGCCCAGGGGAGATGCCGGGTCCCCGAGGTTGCCAGACGCTTTCAGCAACCGCTCTGGAAGCCAGGCCTGCAGCCCCACCCCTACTGGTTGCCGGCCGCCCAGCCAGCCTGGGGCCTCCTCACCAGCGGCCTCGTCTCAGCCCCCACCTTGAGCCAGGCGCCCCCCCCCCCCCCATCCAGCTCCGCGCCACCCCAGCCCCCGCCCTCCGGCCAGGGCCCTGCTGTGGCCATTCACATGCCCTTCCCGGCCACTCTGGCTTTCCTGGGGTCTCCTTGGCCCCTGTCGCCCATGGGGTACCCAAAGTGGTAAGTGGCACAGGGGCTGGAAGCCTGGGAAACCCATCTGCCCTGTCTACCACGGGCTAATGAGAGCACCCGGCTCCTGCGTGAGGCCCAGAGTAGAGCTGGCACAGCTGGGCAGACCCAGGTGAGACTCCCCTCCTCTCGTGCTCCCTCCTCTCCTCCTCCAGTGTGCCCTCCTCCCCTCCTCCAGTGCTCCCTCCTTCTTCCTCCCCTTCCTCTAGAGCTGCTCCCAAGCCAGGGCTGAACTTGCAGCCTGGAGCCACAGGCAGAAAGCAGGCCCCAGCGCGGGGCATATAGGCAGTGGCTCCCAGAGGAGCACCCACTGGCCTGAGGCCTCTAGTCCTCCCCCAAGAGTAGAAGGGGATATGGGGGGCAGAGCCCTGAGTCTGTGAGCTGAGGAGGGGGGGACAGGGAGGGACTCTGCGGCCACCCTCTTCCTTGTACGGACAATCTGCTTCTCCAAGCTGCTGGGCAGCTGTTATATAAACATCTCTGCTGCCTCAGGCGCCTCAGCTCCCGGGCACTGGCCCCGAGAGAAGTTACCCCTACCCCAGGTTCCGGGAAGCAGGAAGCGAAGCACAGCCGGCTTCTGGAAGGAGGCAGTAGAGGGAGGCCCCCCCGGCAGCTGCCTCGGCCCGGACTGGCCGTCCGTCCAGCGCTCACAGCATCCCAGCTGCCGCCCAGTGCCCGACAACAGGTGTGCCAAGAAGAGTGGGCAGGAGTCAGGAATGCACTCTGCCGACCCCGTAGGCCCTCCCTGCACTGGTGGCTGCCAGCCTCCAGGGTTTCTGCCGCCTTGCTGGATCTCCTCGCCCACTGTCCTTCACTCAGTGGGGTCCTTCTCAGCCTTTACAGCTCCCCTCTGGCATCACCTACTCCAGAGGGCTGCCAGGATGCCCGGCTCACCATCCTGGGTGGGGATGGGGGGAGGGCAGTCTGTCCCCAGCGCCGAGCCACGAACTTTGGTTTCAGAAGGGACTATGGCAGGCATTCTGAACGCCCAGCGCTTACCCGGGCTTGGCACAGGATGCCCAAATCTGGCACTGCGGCGGAGAAATAAATCATGCGGAAGGAGCACGTGGGAGGCGCCCGGGACGCTTGCAGTGGGTCTGCTGGACTCCCGTGCGCTTTTGCGGGCCGTCTTAGGCGGGAGGCGACAGGAGAAAGGGCTGGACAGTGATCAAGGAGCGTCTAGAGGCGGCTCCCTCCTGGGGGAGCGGGTGCGCAACCCGTCTGGCCAGGCATTAGCCCCGGGTTGGTCCGTTGGGGCACCCGGAGCCCCCGCTTTCCGAAAAGCAGCAGCAGCCGCGGCGCCACCATCCCTCGAGGTCAAGTGCCCCGACCGGCAGAGCCAGGGTGTCCGGCCTGTCTCCTGGAGGCTTACAACTGCGACCTCAGGGCTCCTGGGACTGGAGCCCCTGGGTCAGGGGCTTCCCTACGGCCGCCAAGGGCACGACTTCTTCCTGAGCTCTCGTCCCGCGCTCGGGGTCCCCCAAACTGCCTCGGGCGCTCCTCCCCACCTCCCCGAGCCCAGCTCCCCACGGCGCAAGGTCCCCCTAAGGCTCCTCTTCCCCCAACTCCGCCCGCGCCTCCGCCGCTATTGAGATGCAAATCTTTGCCAATTGTCGTCCGGCCAAGCGACCGTCAGTGCCGGATCCTTCCGCGGCCCTGACCCAAACTTTTTGCCGCTGAAAACTTTCCAACAAGAAGTAGTCCCTAGGGCCGGCCCCCGACGCCTCTTCTCCCCGCCGGGGCCCCGAACCCCGGAGGACCCAGGCTCCGGATGCGCGCCCCGCCGGAGGAGACGCAGGGCAGGCGCGGTGCGCGCAGGGGCGCGGCCAGCGACGGCGAGGGGTGCGGAGGGATCGGCGGGGCGGGCCCGAGGGGCGGGGCCGGCGGGCGGGGGCGGAGCGCGCGGCCGCCTGCGCCTCACTAGTGCCTCGGCCGCGGGAGGGAGCGCAGGGGCGCGGGGCGCGGGCGCGGGCGCGAGCGCAGCGGAGGAACGAGCCGGGGCGCCGAGCCGGGCCCGGAGGCCGTGGGGGCCCAGCGCCGCCCGCCCACCCGCCACGAAGCGGAGAGCCGCCGCGGGCCGCCGCCGCCCGTGGGACCGTCCGGCGCGCGCGTGTGCGCCAGATCCCCGCCGTCCCGGCGCAGGAGGCCGCCACCGGGCGCAGCGGGCAGCCGGCGGGCAGGCATGCCGCCGCTCCTGGCGCCCCTGCTCTGCCTGGCGCTGCTGCCCGCGCTCGCCGCACGAGGTAGGCGCCCGTCCGCGAGCCCGAAACTTTCCGCGCCCTTCGGAAACTTTGGCGGCGCCCTGCGCGCGCGCCCCGGGCGGCTGGGAACGGGCGGCCGGGGCGGTGGGGGGCCGGGGGGGGGGGAGAGAACCGGGCGATCCGGGGCGCGGGGAGGACAGACCCTCCCCCGCGCCGCCTGCCCAGTCGGGCTGGACTCGCGCCGCCCGCGCCTGGACCCGGGTTTGAAGCCGGGCGTGGGGGCGCTAGGGGCCCCCGGAGGCCCAGCCCCGGGCTCGTCCTTCATCAGCCACGCGTGGGGCTTGCCGCCGGGGCAGGCGGGCGAGCTGCCTACTTTTCGATTTGAATCGAGTCGGTTTTGGTTTCCTGTTGCTCTGGGGGCCATTTCTCTCTCTCCTCGCCTCTGGCCCGCGCCGGGGGCGGATGTTGGGGCGCGGAGTGTGGGGTCCCGGACGTCGCGTTGCCTTTACGGAGCTCTGCGGGGCGCGGTGGGCAGTGGGGCGCCGGGCGGACCGGCCTTCTCCCCATTTAGGAGAGTTCGCGAAGGGCCAGGCGGGAGGCGCGGACCGAGGGGTCTCCTTCCCACGCCTGATCGCTGCCACCATGCCGGCTCATAGACAGTTTGGCGTGGGCGGGGGGGGGGGGGTGTGCGGAACACCCCGCCGCGACTGACTGGTGGGACTTTGACTTTTCGGAGTTCAAGTTTGGAAATCTTGCGAGAGTGGAGAGGGACCCGGAGAAGGAGCGCTTACCCCTCTGTCCACTTCGCATGGAGGACTCTAGTGGTGATTCCTTTCTATCTTCTCCTAAAAGTTGGAGGGGAGAATTAGATCCCCACTTCCAGAAGGTGGGGTTCCAAGTCACACCCCCTCCGCGCCCCCAGGAGGGGCTTCCTTTACACAGCGCTGGTAAAATGGGGAGGGGGCCACCTTATTAATGCCTTCTTGGGAATGGGGCCAAATTCCTTCCAAATGGGGCTCCTTCACCCCCCTCCCCTGGATGTAGCTGAGGATGCCTGCCCGAGGGAGCAGGTATTGGGTGTCCTGGAGGCGGGGCCAGGTCCCTGAGGTGCAGCCCCGGTGCCCCAGGAGGCGGCCCTGGTGACAATGGGCTGCTCTGATTCAGTAGCTGGCGCTTTGTTGGCGGGCGGGGCGTTGGGCTTTGCAGCTGTCGCTTTTTCCCACGAACTGGGGGGGGTGGGGGTGGGGAGTGTGCCCCCCCAGCACCGCCCCCTCACAGAACATGTTTGAACAGCCAGACAATCTTGGTGGCTGGATAGGGGCCGTGGCCCCGTTGGGCTCCCCATTGAAGATAGGTGGGGGGGGGGGGGGGTGCAGAGTTTGGGAGAGCCGCCCAGGGTCACCTCAGCTTTCCTCTACTATTGTCCAGATGTCATTTCAGGCCACCCTTACCCACTTTGAGCGTGACCTGTCCACCTGCCGGCCAGCCAACCTGTTGTCCCTCCCCCCATTTCTGACTGCCAGAACTCTGGGCAGAACGTCGAAGCCCCTTGGGGTTCACGTTTGGGAGGGTTCGCGAGGTCTCCTGTCCCCAGCAACCCCATGACAAGGCAGAGCTTCTGGGTGAGGGGTGGCTGTGTCCCTTGGGGTGGGTCCTTCCCTGGGCTCAGGGCCCCAGTGCCACCTGGGCTGACCTCTTGTCTTACCCCCCCCCCCCCCCCAGGACTGCGATGTTCCCAGCCCAGCGAGAGCTGCATGAATGGCGGGAACTGTGAAGTATCCCCCAACGGCACGGAAGCCTGTGTGTGAGTACGCGCCCCTGCGCCCCTGTGGGGACCTGGTGCTTTTGTCGGGAGCAGAGCCCCTGCCTTCTGCAGCGGGGGCCCGCGGGGACAGAACACTGGGCCATTGTCTTCTGGAGATGGCCCAGAAGGCTGGGCGCGGTCACGTGTTACTTTTATTGGACAAAGTCTGGCAATTACTTAATCACCAGCAATTATGCTGCGTGTGGAGCTGGTCTGGCCGCTGGAGGTTCGAGCACGCCTTTGTGGGCCACCTTGGGCTCCTGGGGTGCTAGTCGGGAATTCCCGGTACCCTGCTTCTTGCTAAAATCCCTAAGAAACAATGACCCGCCAGGGAGGCTGTGGACCTTCTGGAGCGGCCCAGCCCCCGCGCCACCCTGCCCACGGGGAGTGCCTCCTCCAGGCAGGTGAGTGCAGTGCCTCAGGCAGAAGTGGCTATTTTAATGCCAAACCCACCCCCCTGGGCCTTCGGTCTTGCCCAGCTCACCTTCTCTGACCTCAGGTGAGGTTGGGGGACCCATCTCCCAGGTTGGGGGTGGCTTGGCTTCTGTCACGGCATCTACAGCTCCGACTCCCGAACCCTCCATCCAGTCCATCGCCCACCCAGCGTTGGGTCCTTGGCTGGGAAACCAGCGTGTCGTGTGTCTGTGTGTGTGTGTGTGTGTGTGTGTGTGGTACAGCCCGCAACCCACCCTGATGGGGCAGGGGGCGTGTTAGAGTCCGCGCCCTCCCTGTGCGCTCTGGCCCCGGGAAGTTTTTCTCTCGTGGTTGATGCCCTTCAGCTTGACTTTGTCCCTGGTGGGAAATATGAGGAGGTGCTTGGTGGCTGGAGAAAGGGCCCCCCCCCCCGCATGGAGGGGGGGCTAGAGGGAGAAGTGGCTCCCCAGCCGTCCTCCGTCCCAGTCCTCGGCGTGCCGCATTCCCACTGCTCAGGGCCCCTTCCCTTGACAACCCTTGGCCCGTGGGCTAGCAGCCCCCCCTTCACTGCCCCCACCCTCCCCGAACTGAAACCAATTAAGCAGGTCTGTGAGCAGTTTCATAGACAAAGAGGATTGTGTCTTTGTCAGATGCTAATGAATGCACACTACTTTTTTTTTTTTTTTTTTTTGCTTTTTTGGGGCCTTTTTCTTCTCCTGCAGAAGCCTCACCGACGCCTGATGCCCTAAATCTTGCTTCCTTCCATTCAGAGACCGACAGCTGGGATTCAGGGGAAGCGCAGCGGCTATTGTCGGGAGGAGGATTAATGCTGTGTGATTAATTATGCGTGGCTTCCCAGAATGCACGACTCCCTTCCCGCCTGCCCCACGCCCGCTCTGGCCCTGTGCTCACCCATGGGGCCTGGGGGGTCTCCGGACCTGTGCGGAGGGCTTTGGGAAGGCAGGAGGGGTCTCTCTGTGCCACCGGGGAGCAGGGACAGACTGGCCCAGGGGACCCTGGAGTCTCTCTGGGCTGGAGCCTGGGCCACAAGGGGGCTACTGCAGCCCCCTGCTTGCGTTGGGGTGAGACGCTTCTAGGGGACAGGGCGACAGTGTGCGTGCTCCCCACCCCTCCGACCAAGCCAGGCCACTGATCAGGGCTTGGGCGCCGGCCTTGTCTCCTCCCTGGGGCCTGGGGCCCCCTCCTTGGCGGGAAGCCTGCCTCAGTCTGGCCTGGCACTCGGCCGAGCTTGGCCCACAGAGACCCCATTGTGCACACCCCACAGATCCACTTGGAAGACGGAACGGAAGTGCCATTCTCAGAGGCCCCACCTCTGGGTGGCACTGTGCTGGAGCCTGGGGACCAGAGCGGGGACGGGGCGACAGCCGGGTCCAGCTGCGGAGGGGCACAGGTCTGGACCCATGGTGCGGTTTGGGGACGTTGTGGCCACTCCCGTGAGGGGCCCTGGCTCCCTCTGCCCCTGGGGCCTGTGCCTCTGGCTGGGCTCTTCTGTTCCCGTGAAGCCCCAGAGGGTCTGCTATATGGGTGGCCTGGCCCTTGCGGCTGAGCGGGGAAGACACCTTCCTTCCTCAAAGGTGTTGGGGTACGGGCTTCTGGTGCCAACCTGGGTGGAAACTCCGACTCGGTAGCATTCACCCCGGCCTCTCGGAAGGTTCTTTGACTTTCCGAGCTGGTCTGCTGGCTCCCCTAGGGATAGGGTGTGGGAAACGGTCGTGTCACAGTGCCCGGCGCATTAGTACCTGGTGAATCATCTGTTTCCACCCCAAAAGAGAAGGAACCTTCCCCAGAAGCCGCTAGTCAGGTGGCTGCAGGGCTCAGCATCGGAAAAAGAGGTTTCTGTCGGCGTGAAAGCCCTCCCGGGGCGTCACCGAGTAGCAGAGGTGTAGCGGGCCCGTGGCTGTGGAGGAAAGACCCGCCGCCTGTCCCTGTGGGCAGAGCGCCATCCCTGCAGGGCTGCTGTGCGGGGTGGCCCTGCAGGCAGGCCCGGGGGGGGGGGGGGGTCATCGAAAGGCTTCTGGGGCCTGCCTGGTCCCGGACTGGGAGCGGAGGCCCCAGGGTTGCTGGGACAGTCTCCCTGCCCGCGGGAAGGTCTGTTCCACTGGGCGCCTTCCAGGTGATCGCAGAAGCGGAGTGAGCCATCGCGCTCAGAGGGCAAGTCCAGCTGGCTGGCCGGTGGCGGGCTTTAGCTTTGGGCCATCCGGTATTTGAGGCCTGGCTGCGCCACCTGCTAGCTCTGTGACCCCAGGTCGTCGGTCCGCCGGAACTCAGGTTCCCCGTCGGTAGTGTGAGGCTGACACGATCGATCTCTCCGCGGCACGAGGATTGCGTAAGAGCGGCAGGCTTTAGAGACCGGCTGAGCGTCCGTTTCTTCCCTGCCTTCTCCTTTTGAGCTGACAGGGCTGGTTTCGGGATCCTCCTTCTCGAATGTTTAGTTGGCTAATGAGTGAATTCGGAGAAGCCAAAAGGTGCTGCCTGGTGGGCCCAGGCCGGGTGCTGCGTGGGGAGGGGCTCCTGAGGGTTTTATCACCCGCGGGGACTCTGATCAGCAGTCCTGTCTGCTTTTTCCCCAAAGACACCTTTGAGCACCTGCCGTGTGCTGGGTTTTCTGCTCATGGCAGCCTCAGGTCAGACACAGCCCCTGCCCCCACGGAGGTGACTTTCTAGTGTGGGGACAGGAGAGGTGACAACAGTGCATGTGACCTGTCAGGCGGAGGGGGGCTCAGCATGGCTTGAGCCTGGCCTGACGTGGCTCCCAGCAAGCCCGCGGCACCGTGTGGGGTCAGGCCTGGGGTGGGGGTGGGGGTGGGGGGTAAGTGAGCGCAAAGACCTCGGCGGCTGCCGGGATCGAAGAGTGCAGAGTGGCGCCTGGCCCGGCCTCTCTCTTTCGCTCCGAAGCGAGTGTTCTAACCACTGCCCTGTCTTGCCTGCACTGCCCGAGGCCTCCGTGGCCAGTCTCCGAGGAAGCGGGGCCGGACGACAACTTCCCTTTAGAAGAGGAGGTTCAGAGGCTCCGGCGGGAAGTGCCTTGGCCCTCCGCTTCCGGGGGACCTAACGTTTTGCCTCCCCTGCCACCCAGTTTGGATGTTTCCATTGAGTCACCTGGGAGTCTTGGGCGAGGCTGGGGGAGGAACAGGTGAATTCTCAGGTCTGCTCCAGGGCTTCCTCTGTTTATGCGGCTTCAGCTTTGGGGCCAGGTAGGAAAACACATGTCAGACACCCACTGTGAACCAGAACGTTCTCCCCTGCCGGGAGACGCGGCAGGGAACGTGCCTTCTTTACAGGAAGGTGCCTCTCTGGACGGGGCCCTGCCTCTGAACGGCAGCTAACGTTTTTTCCACTGAAAAGAAATACGTATTTTTTTTAAAGAGAAAGGAAACTATGCCCTTAGCAGGAAGAGGGTGGGGCGGGCCGAACCCTTGGCTGGCAGAGGAGAAGCCCTTCATCAGGCCGTCGGGGGGCACAGTCCGGGTGCTGGGACTCCCCAGACGATGGCAGCGGGAGAGGGCCCGTGGGACACCTCTGCTCCACCCCGCTAAGTGCCAGAGTGCAGCGTGAGGCCCCCGCAGGCCGGACCCCAGCACCGACTCCCCTCCTCATTCTCTGTGCCTTCGATGGGGATGGGCGGCGGGGCCCCCTGGGCAGTGCCTGGCTGAGGGGTTGCACCCTCCTGGGGTGGGGAGGGCACCTTTCCTGTTTCGTGTCTTGTCTATAAATAGTGAAAGGATGTGGCTTTGTCGAGTTGATTGAGCAGCTAGATTGCTTTCCTCAATAACGTAACACTAACAACTCCACGCACAGACAGCTGCTGTTATCTGGCCTCATAAAACCCCTGGCAGACGGTTTACTCCACTGGCTCACACCCCCTCCAGGTGGTGGCCAGCTCTGCTCTGCTCGGCTGCTTTTTCTTTTCATCGCCAGTTTACAGGTGGGAAAAACTGAGGCTGAGGGGAAGAGGCGGGGCAGGAGGGGGGGGGGAGATCTGAAGCCGGCTTACGTCAGCTCTCACCTTCGTGTGCAGGCTCGTCCAGAGTCCCAGAGGCTTTTACGAGCAGCTGACTTCGGGGCATCGTGACCGTGGGTCAGGATGTGTTTGATGATCCTGAAGTTTCCCAGTGCCGCCGGGGCCTGACCGTCTCTGGTTGGGTACGCGGACCCGGGCCTCGGTTTCCCCCTCTGTATGTGAGGGAGCTGGGTTTGGGGGCTCCTGGAGTTCTCCTGCGGGTGCGGCCCAGCAGGACCCCCGCACAGGCCTGTAAACGCCTGGGTGGTGGCCACAGGTGGTGGGGGCGGGGGTGCCCGGGAGTCAGGCCTCCTGCCTGGCAGGTTCCGCAGGTCTGGGGCCAGGGCCAGGGCTAGGCTCCGGGGTTCTCACCACCTGGCCCACCCGCCAGGAGGGGGCGGGTCCCTGCAGAGGGGGCCGCGGTTGACAGGTGTTCTGGAGGAAGGCCCTTCTCTGAAGCAGCCTGGGCGGGCTTCTCCTGGAGACCTCGCCCCGCCCCACCCTGCTCCTGGGACGCGGGTTGACAAATAGATTTGGGGGGCAGTGGATACCCGTATGGGGGTTTCGCTGGTCGATCACATGCACCATAAATTCTGTTATTTTAGCCACTTGATGTGTACGATTCGGGAGCATTTAATACGTTCACGAGGTTCAACTCCCACCGTTATCTGCTTCCAAAGCTTTGCCGCCCCCCCCCCCCCCCCCCCCCCCCGTCCCGGTCCTACTCTCATGGCCTGTCTGGGGCCTGCACCTGTCATCTCCCGCACTTGGGGCCTGCGTCCACCTTGCTGCCGCTGGCGCGAGTAAAAACGCTCCTCCCGCCGCATCCCTACAGTGCCTGCGTGCTCCCCCTCCGGGCCCGGCCCATGAAGTAGTCATCCCGTTTTCCCAGCGCCCCACCCCCCCCCCCGGCCCTGGCAAGCCCCAGTCTGCTCTCCGTTTCTGGATTGGCCTGTCCTGGACGTTTCACACGAGTAGAGCTCCCCCCGTGCCAAGCGGGGCTTGGCATGTCCCCGGGGGAGTCACCCGGGAAAGCCTGGCACGCCTGCGGCCCTGGCCTGCTCAGGCTCCAGGTTCCCTCACAGCCTGTGCTCTTGCCAGCCCCCACGCGGTGGCGGCCTGAGGAGCCCGGGGGGGGGGGGGGCCGCAGAGCTGAAGCCCTGCAGGGGTGCGGTGGGAGGAGGGTTTTGACTGAGCACTTACTGCGTGCCAGGGGCAGGCAAGGTGGACAGATGGACGCAGGCCCTAAGTGCAGGAGAGGAGAAGGGACGTTTGAGAGCCAGACTGTGGGACAGACAGCAGCCAGTGAGAGAAGAGTAGCTGTGCCATCGTCACCTACCGTGTGCGGGGCCGGGTGCTGTGGGGACAGCCCAGCTGGGTGCACCAGGCCTGCTGCAGCCTCGGGGTGAGTCCTCTGTGGGGGGGGGGGGGGCGGCAGGCACGGGGGCCGGGCCAGGTCCCAGGCGGCACAGCCCCAGCAGAGGATGTATGGTGGGAGCGGGCGGGCCCCCGGCCCCACCATCTGCCTGCTTGGGGGTCTTCCCGTGGGGTGAGAGCGCGTCTTTCCCTGGGTTCTCAGTGTCAGCCCAGACTTCTGTCCCTTGGTGTGTGTGTGGGGGGGGGGGGGGGGGCACTGTGCATCTCCGAGACCCCGGGGAACTCTCGGACAGAAACACCCCATATTTCACCATCAGGCGGTCCCTTCTGACCCCGCACCCACCTTAGGTGGCCCCCAAACAACTTTCCCCACTTTCCCCTAAGCTCAGGGGCAGGGATCAGCAGGGATCAGGATGTCTGTCATTAACACCTTAGAGTGAATTAGGTTAAGCATTGTCCTCTCTCTGATGCAAAGCTGCTGCTTTGAGCAGGTTGTGGACACCTCTGAGAGGCCTGGCCTCTCCCACCAGGTGGCCTGCCCCTTCTGCTGCCCTTTGTTGGGCTGGGGGCTTTCTCTGGAGGTCAGCCCTGGGGCTTCCCTCGCCCGAGCAGGAGGGCTGTCTGGGGCTCCCAGCTTCCTGGAAGGAGTCCTGCTTTCCAGTAGGCCTTGGTCAGGGGGGAGGCGTGCACTGGGGAGCCTGGCCTCCGACGGCCACCCCTGCGGTTCCCAAACCCGAGCGTCCCTCAGGTACAGCTGCCAGCCCCTGCCGGGTCTCGGTCTGGCCGCCCAGTGCAGCGCTGGGGTGTCTCGGGATCAGGCCAGGCCCAGATGCTGCTTTTGTGGTCTCTTGACCCAGACGGCTCACCCCGCCAAGGAGGGGTCCCTCAGCCACAGGACACTTGCAGCTCATCTGGCCCCACTCCACAGGCTGCTCAGAGATGGGTGGGTGGCGGGCGGGAGCCGGTCTGATCAGCGGGAAGTCAGGCCGAATGCTAGGCGGTGGTCTCTGAGATTTTCACCAGAGACGTGGCCCCGTTACCACCTGTGCTGTGCGGTCTGGGGCTGGGACTCATCCTGGCCACGCTCTGAGCGGGTGAGAGGATTTGTCCCCAGCTGTCCCAGCTGACCCCTCAGTGGGCTGGCTGGCAGTCGCGTGCTCTCAGCATTCCAGTTGGTTCGGTTGAGCTGGGAAAGCGGTCCCTTAGGCACTGTCCCTTCGTCACTGTCCCCTCATCGCTCTGTCCCCTCGTCACTCTGTTGATGCTGGTGATTTGCTGAGCAAACCGCTCCCCCCACGGGGGAGCCGAGGCCGGATGGTCATGTCCATCCCACTGTGAGGGGTGGGGTCTGAGAGGTGGCCACAGGACATCCGAGACGCCTGCCCACCCACCCTGAGAGTTCTGGGACCCACACGGGTCACTGGGTTGGGCTGGGAAGAAGCTGTTGCTGTCCCTGGGGACCCTTCCGGGCCAGCCTCCTGCCGTCTTCACCCCACGGTGGCGGCCCGGCCTGGGTCACAGTTGGAGCCACAGGCATCTGCCCAGGGGGCCACCACTGTTGACCCTGTGCTGATGGGCCTGGGTTACGAGCCTCCTCCAGGCCCCTGGGGAGGAGTTTGCCCCCACTTACGCCTCGCTGGGCAGGCAGACCCAGGCCACAGCAGGCTTCCCACCAGCCCGGCCAGGCCGGGGGGGCACCGGAGGATAGGGTGGGCGGGGAGAGCGGTAGCTGGAGGCCTCTGGAAGGGTCAGCCATGCCTTCACAGCAGGGCCTTGTCGCCGGGCTGGGGACCTGCCTCCCACCATTTCCTCCGCGTTGGTTTGTTGATGAGCGGAAACCATACAGTTACTGGAAATGAGACGTTTGGGGAAGAAGCCAGAGTTTTGAGTGTGTGTATTTTTCCCAGCAGCTTTTTAGTAAGAGAGATGCTGAGTTCAGGCTGGGGGATGGGGAGGGTCCTGCCCCTCGGGGCCCCAGTCTCCCCTCCCTCCCGAGAGGGCCTGGGTGAGGTCACTGCAGCGTGGGCCTTCCGGGTCAACCTGAGGACTTCTCCACCTGTCGGCCTGGCTGGTCCTGGCTCCCCCGGGGCAGCCCACGGGGCGGGGCTTCCCCCCTCTCTCCTCCCTCCAGTGGTCAGAATGAGGGCGGCCTCGGCCCTGTCTGGTTGAGCGCCAGATCGGGGAGCCAGGTGTGGCCGTGAGCCCCAGCATCCGTGTGTGGCTGGGGCTCAGAGTGTGGCGGCACCCTGCCCGGTGGTCCGGGGCCCCGGGTCCGGGCTCGGCTGGCCCCTGCGCTATGCTCACTCGGGCCTGGGCCAGCGATGGGGGTGGGCGCAGAGCCGGAAGTGGAGGCCCGAGCAGGTGGGCGGCTCCAGGTTCTGGAAGACCTGGCTTCCAGCCTGCAGGGAGATGCCGTCTACACTGGTAGCCGTGTACTGGGCTTTCCCCCATCGTAGCGCAGGGCTCCCACAGGGCTGGGGTAGTGGCCCCACCACCAGCACCGGCTTCCTTCTACCTACCATGTGGGCTCTGTGACCTTGGGCTGCCCACCCCCCTCTCTGAGGTCCTTTCCTTCAGGACCTTGAGCCGGGCGGAGCATCCCACAGAGTTGCTGGCCGGTGAAGGTGCCGTCCTTGGGGTGTCCCCTTTGTGTTCGTGTGACTGACTGGGCCCGTGTGCCACCCTCCCCCTTGTCCTGACAGAACGCATTGGTTGAGGTTTACTCTGTCCTGGAGCCCTTGCCTCATGCTGCAAGGTCTCGTCCAGAAAGCTGTCCCAGAGACCAGCCCTGCTTCAGCATTTGGGCAAGGTCATGCTGGGACAGAAGGTCAAGTCCAGCCCAAGAACTTCCCAGTATCCCTGCAGGGGAAGAAACCCCTCCAGAGGGCCCTGGACCCATACCAATGGTCCCAGGACACCCGGGTGTCCCCAGAGGGTGACAGTGCAGGCCCCACCCTCACCCCACCCCCACCCCGGGCCTTGTGCAACTGGCTGGATTCTGTCTCTGGTATTCGCTGTGCCCCAGGCCACCTTGGAGGCAGTGCTGGGCCCAGGGTGATAGCCAGGTGTGCAAGCGTGGGGGGTGTGTGGGGCCTGGTGGCCCGTGGGGGCGGCCGTGCTCGGTGGGTGTGAGTGAGGAGAGGAGGCCAGATAGAACGGGGCTGGTGACTGGTGCGGGATGGCAGTGACCTTTGGGACCACTGCTGAGCGAATGCCTGTGCCTCGGCTTAGCCACAGGCAGCCCACGGCTGGCCCTGACAGGATCCGGGGCTGTCCCAGGGTCCTCGGCGGAGTGCAGCAGGGGCAGGCTGGGTGTGACCTCCGTCCCTGTCGTCTCAGTGCCTCCACTGCTTTCCAGGTAGGAAAGCCACAGGGGTGCTACGGGCGAGGGTGGTGGTAGGTGCCCAGCACAGGTGTGACCAGCCCTCCTGCTGGACAGGGACCCGGAGAAGTCCCACCTGCCAGCTGGCTGGGAGGCTTCCTGAGTCCCAGAGCTCTCCCCCATGCCCCACCCCCAGCCGGGGTTTTGGGTTTCGGCTGAGCTTGTGGGATGTAAGAATGCATTGTGTGCCCCAGCCCTCCAGGTGTGGGAGGGTCAGGTGGTCAGGTGAGGAGCCCAGGCCTCCCGGGCAGGGCATCTGGGGTCCAGGGGCACACACCCTCCCTCCTCCATGCTCGGAGCTCCTGCTGGACCCTTAGCTGCCTCTAGGGGGGCGGCCCTGCTCTGCCTGCCTGGGTGGCTGGCTCCTGGCCACCGCCAGTGACAGCAGAAGTTAGGAGTTGCATTCACATCCAGGTGGTGCTGTGGGCATAATGCGCCCGAGCCCTGGTTTTCTCATCTGTGAAATGGGCCCAGCGTGTAGCTTCAGGGCCGTTGCGGGAACCCCATGAGCTGAAGCTGGCGGTCTAATTACGGGTCGTCTTTTCATATCCTGGGGTCCATGTGAGGGGGTCCTTGGTGTCCTTGCAAGGCGCGGGGCACAGAACTGAGGTGCCCCTTGCGTGCTTGCCCTGGTCAGCCGCTGGGGTTGGGCGTACAGCCTTCTCCACTCCCCACGTCCCCTGAGATGGCATCTGCTTCTGGGAGCAGAGGCGGGAAGTTGCCAGAATCATTTCTGGCTTTGGCGTGGAGCTTGGTCTGCAGTTGCTGACTTCATTAATCGAGTTTTGGATTAAGTCCTCCCTGTGGCCTCGTGAGCCTGTCGATTCCTTCATTGCATCCGAGCGACTGGGGTGCGGGTGTGGGTGCTGCCCTGCTGGGGAGCAGAGGCCCCCGAGGCTGTGGGGGAGGGGCCCGCAGGCGTTCTGGGGACCCAGTCGAGGGAGGACACACGTCCCAACCTTGTCTCTAGTTTGCAGCTCTGTCTTCTGGGAGACTGGGGGGGGGGGGGGTGCAGCAGGTTTTTCTGACGTGCCTCACAGCCCTGGCGCTCTCGTGACCCTGGGGGACCCCGTGCTTGCTGTCCCTGCAAGCGCGCGACCCCACACCATGGGTGGGCCTGGGTGCCTGCTGCCGGGCCAGCTCAGGAAGCTGCCCCTGCTTCCCACGTTGAGGGTGGGGCGGCTCTGAGTGACATGGGGACAATGAGCCATTTGGGGGCATTGTTTTCCCTGCGGTGGGAAAGGTGGCTTCCCGGGAGGGCAGGTGGTTCGTCCTCCCACAAAGGGCTTCCCCCAGAGCCGAGGAAGGAAGCCCGAGCTGTTCCTGCGCTTCCTGTTCCCAGCAGATTTTAGACCGTCCAGAGATGCAACCTGGGGAGAAGATTGGAGACAAAGCCGGGAGCGCTGTCAGCAGCTGTTGGGGCCGGAAGGCCTGGGCCCTCGGGGAAGGCTGCACCCCCCCACCCCACCCCCGCCCGCTGGGCTGCTCTTTTGGGCTGTGGGTCTGTCAGGAAGAGCCCTCGCTGCCCCAAGGCCCTGGGAGCAGCCCCAGCCCACCAGGGGCCCGATCCCGCTGTAGTCGCCCCTGCGCACCTGCCCCACCCTCACCCTGTGCCCCCTGAATGCAGGTCAGGTGGGGGAGGGAGCTGGAGCAGAAAGGGATAGAAGCCGGGAGACAGCCCAGGGCGGGGGGGGTGGGGGCGGGAGGGGCTTGAGTGCAGCGGAGGTGCTGGCAGGGTCCTAGCCTGCCCCGCGGACAGGTGTCCGGACAAAGGCTTCTGCGGGTCTGAAAGGAAGCCGGGGACTTTGGGGGTGAGGGCAGCGGGCCAGTGCCCACTTGCCCCAAGCCTCACCTCTCCTGGGGGCTTTGTTTCCCCAGAGCTGAGCTGTCCCCGCTGTCCCCAGTGGGAAAGGCCCCCAGCTCCACCCCCCTCCCGGGTAGGGCACAGGCCGGGGAGGCCCCTGAGCTCCCGCCTAACCTACAGGCAGTGAGCAAATCACCGCCTGGCAGCCAGTCCCTCCTGGAAGACAGGGGTTCCCTGCTGGGGTAGGGGGCGGGACTTGGACTGGCCTTGGCCCAAGGAGGGGCTGAGGTCCCAGGAGCGCCCCCAAGCCCTGCCCAGAGAAAGACCCGGCTCCTTGACCCCCCCCCCCCCCCCCCCCCCCCCCCCCCCGTCTCATGGCTCCACCTGTAGGGGACTGAGGTCCTGGCCTCAGTCTGCCCCTGTAGCAAGGGGCCAGAGGTTTCCCCACCCAGTCCACGGGTGGCCCCGGGTAGGGGGGCTGGGACGTGGGTGGTTCTCTTCTTCCCAGGCCGGGGGTCTCAGAAACTCCTGGCCCAGCCGCGCAGGGGTGGGTGGGCCTGGCTTCGCGGCAGCGGCCCCCAGTGTTGTGGTTTGGGTGGAAGGCAGCGGCCTTGGCGGGCCTCTGCTTGGCACAGCAGCGCTGGGCTCTGGGAGGCGCTTCAGCCTCCCGTCCGTGCCCACCCCTTGTCACCAGGGGACTCCGGTGATGTGGCGTTGGCTGCCCCGTACAGCAGAAGCCCGAGGGCCCCAGACTCCGCTTCCTGGGCAGAAAGCTCGAGGAGGGGCAGCAGTGGCCATTCGGGGAGGGGGCTCCTAGGCCCGCATTCTGCTCGGCAGAGGTGGACTTGGTTAAGGAGGGCATGGCTCCTTGCATCCAGGTGGCTTCTTGCTGTAAGGACGCGGGCTGCCCGGTGGCGGGGGCAGGGCGGTGCTGTGCTGCCTGGAGGTCCTGGTGGGTCAGCTCTGTGCAGGGGAAGTCCTGTGTCCCCACAGATCCCCTCAGACACAGCAGCTCAGCTGGGCCGGTAAATCTGTTCCCAGGAACGCGGTAGGAAATGCACACATCAAGCCCAGCGCTGCCTGGAGTGAGTGCCCTCTGCCCAAACGGCCAGGTCACCAGATGAGGGGCACGTGCGGTCCCCTTGACCCCCCACCCCCGCTGCACTCCTGGGAAACTGAGGTCCCGGCAGGCAGAGTGGGGCGGGGAGCCCCTCCTGCACCCCCCCCACCCCCCGAAGTTCCTCTGATCGAACTGCATTTCAGCTGTGCCCCTAGGAGGCACCTGTCCTGGAGAATCTCGGGTTCCTCCTGAGGACACGAGGAGGGGTGCCACCTCACTGCCCCCCACCGGCTGGCGGGGGGGGGGGGCGCAGGGCCCCACCCCCGGACCACAAACTCCTTGAGGGCAGAACTGAGTACAGCACTTCTCACTGCTTAGTCCTTCCGTCTCTTCCTAGTTTGGGGCAGAGGGAGCTGTCATCTGTCCCCTGGGGGTGGCAGATGGCCGCTTAGCTTAGAAAAGAAAACAGCGCAATTTAGAATTAGTCCCGGGTGAAAGGTCGAGGCAACGTCTGCCTCCGGATGCTCCCCGGACTTGCATTTCTATGGAGCTTTCTATGGAGCGGCGTGGCGGGCGGGGAGGGCGGGAGCCAGCACAGTGGAAATATTGAGGCGGGGAACAAAGCGTCCTCGTCCTCGGCTGTGGGACCACAGGCCCGGCAGCCATTTGGCACTCCTCACGGGGCAGGGGGACAGGGTGTCTGCCGGGAGCCCGGCCCCCTGGTGGTCCCTCCACAGCCCTTCCCCTGGAGCCCCCCCCCCCCCACCCCCCCCGCCCCGCCGGCCCCACCTGTCACTCACCTGCTGCTTGGGCTGCCTGGGGGTTCCAGGACAGGACAGGACCACAGGCAGGGGGAGGAGCAGACACTGGGTGGCCTCCTCCAGGAGGGGCGCGGGGCCGACAGGAGGGCTTGCTTAGGTCACTCGAGGCCCTGAGCTGGGCCCGCTGTAGGAAGCCTCTCCATTTCGAGGCAGGTGTGGAGTACGGTTTTCCTCGTCAAGCCCAGTGCCATCCCCGCCAGGGGCCTGCACTGACCCCCCCCAGGGCCAGCGTGGAGGACAGACTGGCCACGTCCAAGCAGGGGCCTTATGGTCCCTCCTGCCCCCGCAGGGAAGTCTGGGTGGCATGGGCAGAGGGGGCCCCAGGGTGGGGTGTCCCCGCAAAGCTCCAGCGTATGGCCAGGTCGGGGGGGAGGCGCTCGCAGGTGCAGAGGAGAAGGCAACGGCCCGGCCGCGGGCGGCCTGGAGCTGGAGCACCCCAGAGTGGGGGTGGCGGGGAGGGTGGCCTCGGGACTGGCCCAGACGTCCGCGCTCGCCTCGAGGCCCAGACGCTGTGCTGGGCTTGGTGCTTCCTCTTGGCTCAGGCTCCCGGCCCAGCCCCGGTCGTACCTCGGACCCCACACACCACACAAAACACCTGCCTCTACTGTTCCGTCTCCAGGGGCCGCCCCTCCTGTAGCTGGGGCGCTGACGGTGCACGGCAGCCGTGGGGCTGGGCGGCGTGCCTTCGCGGCGGTGTCCGCCTGGCCTGGGCAGGAGCAGGGGAGACAATGGGCCCTGTCAGCTGCCGCCTTCCCCCGCGGAGGAGCCTCCTTGGCTCCTGCCCCGCCCGCCCTGGTTGGCGGCCCGCCGCGCCCGGCTGGGAGCAGCTGCCGCCCGCGTCCCCGGCCACAGGCGCACCTGCTCCCCGGCCAGCCTTTGTCCGCACTACCGACGCCTGATTTATTGGCATGTTTTCCCTTGCTGGCCCGGCGTAACCCAGCCTCGTTGGCTAGGATGTGACCCGTCCAGGTGGGTTCTCCCGCAGTCTTCCCACGGAGGTCCCCACTCGGGGGGGGGTGGGGGCGGGGGGCTGGAGAGCAGGGGCCCGTTCACAGGGATATTGTCCCGTGGCTGGAGGGTCTGGGGTGTGCGTCCGGGCAGAGCCTTCTGGTGCCTCTGGGGACGCCCAGCGTCCTGACGAGTTAGGGATTGGTCTGGTGGCAGGGGAGCCCCAGGGACACCCTCTGGGACCACGAAGGCCTCCCTCCCCTCAAGCCAGCAGGGCTCAGAGAGGAAGAGGGTGGTGTGGATGAGGCGGGCTCCCACCCTGCTCTGATGACCAAGCGCCCTCTCTCCAGTACCCACCACCCGCCCGCTCCGTCAGTGGCTGGGAAAGAAAAAAGAGCCTTTTCTCCAAGCGGTGAGCGGTGGCCAGCTCCCGCCTGACAATGGAGGGCATTGATAGGTTGGGGGAGGCGCTGCCTTGCCCCCCCCATCCCCCATCGCTGCACTCCGAGCCCACAGTGCCACTCGGGCCGGGACCAGGCGGTCTGTAACTGGATCCGAGCACCCCCTTCCCCAGCCTCCTGGAGTGTGGCCGTGCCGGGGTGAGGGGACCTGCTCCTGGGGTCTGTCCTTCTCACAGGAGCCGGCCGGCCCCACTGCGCCCTTCTGACCAGGCTGGGCAGGAGCCTCACTCCGCCTGAGTTCCCTCCCTGGGGCCCCGGAGGCGACTTGTTTTCTTTAAGCCAGTTGGTTTGGGACTTTTGGCTTCTGACAACAGATGGTGAGCCCCAGTGGCCATTTCGTGTTGTCCTTGTCCGCCGCACCCAAGCCGTAGCCGCAGAGAAAAGCCCTCAGGGAGACAGATGCCTCCCAGGCATGCAGAGACCCCAGCCCCTCCGACGGCCACCCGACCCATGCAGGCTTGATTCCAGCTCCTGGGTCAGGCAGGGCGGGGGGAAGGCAGTGAGGACGAACAGGCTGCCCTCTGCTGAGGGTGGAGGTCCCCGTGTGACGGGTGGGCTCTGAAAGCGGGGGTGTTTTCATGTTTGGGAGAGCCCCCTCTTCACCCGGGGACCCGAGGTTCCCCGCCAGCCCCCACCTCTGCCAGGGGGAGGAGGCCCCGCCCACCCAGGGCCCAGGACTGTGGGTGCAGCGTCCCGGCTGCCTTCCCAGGCCATGGCAGCCCGGGGGCGGGCCAGGGGCACGTTATGCCTCAGAGGCTTTGCCCCTGGGAAGAACAATGCCTGGCTGGTCCCAGAGCCTTTCCTGAGCTTTTCCCTCGAGTACAAGGCCACAAGGTGACCTCGGTGGGCAATTTGTGGCCCAGGCTCCAGAAGCCGGACCAACAGGTGGCCAAGGGAGGCCCTGTGGTGGGGTGACATGTGCTGAGCCCTGTCCCTGCAAAGAAGGGCTCCTCGTTCATCTGCTCCTGTTGGAGACTGAGCAGTGTGCTGAGGGGCACAGCATAGACCCAGCAGACATGGTGGCCTTCACCCCCATGCTCCCCCTGCTCCCCCCTGCTCCCCAGCCCGGCCGGCTCGCCAAGAGCTCAGGAAGGATGCTCCTCCTGGCGCACCTTGATTTCTCCTGCTGGGAAATGGGTTTGTCTGCTCCCAGCTGATGTTGCCTGGACATCGTGCAGACTTGATGCCAAAGGGGGAGACCGTGTCTGGGCGCTAAGCGTGGGTGGGGGATGGGCTGCCAGCTGTGGTGCTCCCGGCAGGTGAGACCCCGGCGGGAGCCACTCTGCTGTGTCTACAGCCTTATGTCTGTTGATCACGTGGGTATTGAAAGAAGAGAAGCTGGGGGGCGCCTGGGTGACCCAGTCAGTTACCCGTCCGACTTCGGCTCAGGTCACGATCTCGCGGTTCGTGGGTTCGAGCCCTGCGTCGGGCTCCGTGCTGACAGCTCAGGGCCTGGAGCCTGCTTCCGACTCTGTGTCTCCCTCTCTCTCTGACTCTCTCTCTCTCTCAAAAATAAACAAACATTTAAACTTAAAAAAAAAAAAAAAGAAGGCGAAAAGTAAAGCTGGGAACTGGTTTTTTACCCAAATAAGGCACGTTGGTTACAGAACAGCTTGAGGTAGGAAGAGGAGACCAGCCCCCCACACCAAAGGGTCTCGGGGCACCCCCTCCCTGGGAACGGCTGTGGGCCCGTGTGTCCCCTTCTCTGTGGCCATGCAGACGCTCACGAGGGTTTTGCGATCAGGTCCGGCCTCGCGGAGCCTGCTGGTCTCCAGCCCGCTGCCCCAGTTAACATGAGGTGAAATTCACTTAACGTACGGTTCACCACTTGAAGGCGCACGGTGCCACGGCGCTTGGCCCACTCGTGAGGTCGTGCGGCCCCCAGCGCTGTCTGGTCCCGGGACGTGCCGCCCGCGGCGGGGCCCGACAGCGGCTGGCGCTCCCCGGGGACGGTGCGGGGAGCCGGTGGGAGTAACCACTCCGGCCTGTCTGCTGCAGCTGTAGCGGCGCCTTCGCGGGCCGGCGATGCCAGGCGCCCAACCCCTGCCTCAGCGCCCCCTGCAAGAACGCGGGGACGTGCCACGCGGTGGACCACGGCGGCACGGTGGACTACGCCTGCTCCTGCCGCCTGGGCTTCTCCGGGCCCCTCTGCCTGACGCCCCGGGACAACGCCTGCCTCGCCAAGCCCTGCCGCAACGGCGGCACCTGTGACCTGCTCACGCTGACCGAGTACAAGTGCCGCTGCCCCCCGGGCTGGTCAGGTGAGGGCCGCACCCCCCCCCCCGGCCCCGGCCCTCCCCCCACTGCCCGTGTACCGTGACGTGCTGGGAGAAGGCCAGGGCTTTCTGCAGTCTGTGACCCCCGCCCTCGAGTCCCCGGGCCCCTCTCCAGCCCCGACATCCGCTCCGGGAACCCCGGGGCTCCCTGCCTCTGCGAGGAGGGGGCCCTCCGTCTAGTGAGGTCCCCAGGGCCCGCTGGCCCTGCATCAGGAGCCCCGACGGTGAGCTCTCCAGAGAACACGAACTCTGGAGGGGACAGTCTGGGTCCGGTCTCGGGGGCCCCCTGCCCCCGCTGGCCGTGTGTCCCGGGAACCTCGGTCCCCATCTCCAGGAAGATGGCCGTGTCCTGTCGTGGGGTCCCGGCAATTAAAGAGACCGTGCTGACAGGTTTGCGCCAGGCTGGCACCTCCACGGTGCCTGGAAGTTGTCCCTGGACACCGGCGTGACCCCTCCCCCCCCCTCGCCCCCCAGGGAAGATGTGCCAGCAGGCCGACCCGTGTGCCTCCAACCCATGTGCCAACGGCGGCCAGTGCCTGCCCTTCGAGGCCTCGTACATCTGCCGCTGCCCGCCCGGCTTCCACGGCCCCACCTGCAGGCAGGACGTCAACGAGTGCGGCCAGAGCCCCGGGCTCTGTCGCAACGGAGGCACCTGTCACAACGAGGTCGGCTCCTACCGCTGCACCTGCCGCGCCACCCACACCGGCCCCCACTGCGAGCTGCCCTACGTGCCCTGCAGCCCCTCACCCTGCCAGAACGGGGGCACCTGCCGCCCCACGGGGGACACCACCCACGAGTGCGCCTGCCTGCCAGGTACTGCCCCAGGGAGGCCCCGGGGGGGCGGGCCGGGCCGGGGCTCGGAGGACGGTTGTCCCAGCACACACAGGACGGCGGGCGGGTCTGGAAAGGGGGTACCAGTTAGGGGAGCCTGGCACAGGGTCCGGGCATCTCCCTGGTCTCCCACCTTCTCGCTTCTGCCTGGGGGTGGGGTCCGCTGCAGCCACCCAGCACTTGTCCCCCATGCCAGGGACCCGGGGTCCCTGCAGCCCCCAGGGCGGGCTCCTGGCTGGGCCTGGCTGGACGGGCGTATCCTCCCCAGTGCTCCCTCTGCCCCGCGGGTGCCACTGCCCTCATGGCCCCTGACTCTTCACCCTGCTCTGAGCCCCTCACCTTGAATTCCCCAGAGCCATGTGCAAGTTAGGGAACGAGGCGCAGCTGCAGAGACATCCTTGTTTGTGCCTCCCGGGTCTCTTGTTTCCATGTGGTCGGAGCTCACGTCATTGCCCCCCTACTCCGGTGGCCTGGCTGTGGGGGCTGGTGTGGGACATCTGCCCCTGCTGGTCCCCCAGCAGCTCCACTGTCCCTGCTGTAGGGGCTGGTCTTCCCGCTGTAGCTTTTGAGTCAGTTTTGCGGCTGGTGATCTAAAAATAATAACGTTGGCGAGAGGCTTAAAAACCTCCTGGGTCGGTGGGGTTTGGGTCCTGGGCGCGACGGGAGGATTGACCCAGCGGCCCCTGCAAAGGGGAAGCGTTCTGCCTGCCTGTCCGCCACCAAGCCCGGGGCCTCGTCACCGCACCAGCCAGCTTTGTGTGCGGGCTCGAAGGGCACGCGTTTCCCGAGTGTCGCTGGGTGTTCCCCTTGCCCCCTGACCACCCCAGGGCTGCTGGCTGGTCAGCTGTCCCTGGGGGCCAAGAGATAAGCCCACTCGCCAGGCCCGCCCCTGGGTTCTGGGTTCAGATGCCTTTTTGCTGGCTTGGTGACCTCGGGCCTGGGACCTCACATCCAGCCACGTGTCTCAAGAGAAGCCTGCCCTCCAGGGGCCACAGTGAGGGCTGGAGGACGTGGGCTGTGGGGCGACCCGCCAGGGGACACCCTGTTCATGGAGCTGGTGCTGGCTCCCGCTGGGGCCAGCGGGGCGAGAGTCTCCCGGTGAGGGCTCGCCAGGCTTGTGTGCCGCACGGCCCTGTAGGAGACCCTCAGAGGTATTGGGGTGGGGGGCGGGGAGGCGTGCTCAGGCCCCTACAACATACGTGGGAGCCAGAACTCGGGCTCCGGGCTCTGATTTGGGGCACTCCCTCTAAAACACTGTCCACTGTCCACTTCAGCTCTTCTAGACCCCCTGCTTTACCCCCCAGGGCACCGGTGGGGTGGGCGGCCCGAGGGAGGGGATCGGCTCTCCTCGGGCAGGAGACAGGTTCAAAGGCGCCCCGGGAGGGGCATTAATTAGTAACTGGCTGTAGGTTTGGGCTCTTGCCAGGCGCACCTTTGTGGGTTGATGATTGAACCGGCGGGAGTTGAGCGGGTTAATAGGTGACTGGTGTGGAGGCGACGTTGACAGAGGTTGGCCCGGCTTGGCGGGGTGGGGGGAAGCGGGCATCACACCTCTGTTCCGGGGAAACTGAGGGCCGCGTGTCCGCCCTGCCTCCTCTGGGCTTCTGCCTGGAGCCCTCCCCAGCCCCCTGCCTGGAGCCCTCCCCGGCCCCAGCACAGCGCCTCACCTGCACGCAGCACCCGCTTACAGCCGCCCGTGGTTAACTCTGCTACACGGGATTTTTACGACGCCACGTCCAGGATCCCGTGTTCCCAAGTCCCCGTCTGTTCAGCGGGCCCTTTGCACAATGATTCCTCAGAGAGGAACGTGTCACACGTGGGCCCTGGAGTGTGGGGCCTGGTCACAGGGGGACCAGGGGATGGGGCTTGGACCCCGAGGGCCCCAAGGTGGTGGGCGTCCCGGGGCAGACCCTGAGTGGGGGGCGGCAGCTGGTCCAGAGCAGGGTGTCGTGGGTCCAGCCAGGAAGATGCTGGGGCGAGCACAGACGGGCAGGGCCTGACCGGGCTCCTGGCTCCCCCTGCCGCAGGCTTCACCGGCCAGAACTGCGAAGAGAATATCGACGACTGTCCCGGAAACAGCTGCAAGAACGGAGGCACCTGCGTGGACGGCGTGAACACTTACAACTGCCGCTGCCCGCCCGAGTGGACAGGTGCACACGCAGGGGAACGCCCCCCGCCCGACACAGTGCCCGCACGGGGAGCGCGGTCCGGGAAGGGCGGCGTGACCCGGGGCAGCCCCTGCCCGCGACCGGGGGGCCGAGGCCCCCGCCCTGCCATCAGCTCGTCTGTGCGGGTCGCGTGCGGCCCCCCAGGCAGGGCCGCGCCACAGTCGGGTCCCCTGGGCTTCGGCCAAGCTGGGGATGGCGGACAAGTGTGGGCCCCCCAGAGCACCGGTGCCCGCAGCAGAGCGACGGGGCCGCGGCCCGGCCAGGCCGGGGGGCCGGGGGCGGCGGGGATACAGCGGTCCAGGCTGCAGTAGGTGGAGGAGTCTGCCTGGGAAGGCTTCCCGGGGGCGGTGGCCCCCGGGCCCGGTGGTCGAGGCATGACGGGCTGGGCCCCCACAGGCCAGTACTGCACCGAGGACGTAGACGAGTGCCAGCTGATGCCCAACGCCTGCCAGAACGGCGGGACCTGCCACAACACCCACGGCGGCTACAACTGCGTGTGCGTCAACGGCTGGACGGGGGAAGACTGCAGCGAGAACATTGATGACTGTGCCAGCGCCGCCTGCTTCCACGGGGCCACCTGCCACGACCGAGTGGCCTCCTTCTACTGCGAGTGTCCTCATGGCCGCACCGGTGAGCGCCCCGGCCACGGGGGGCGGGGCTGCCCCCGAGGCGGGTCTGGGGGGTGGGGGGTGGGCACAGGGGACGTGGCACCACCTCCCTGGGCTCCCCGGCCCTGCCTGGCGTGTGCAGCCTCGCTCAGGCGCACGGCTGATGGCTTTTGCCAAAGGGACCTTTCTGGAGGGAAGGAGGCCGGGGGTGCCCGGGGCAGGCCTGCTGGTGACGAGCCCCCCAGGGTAGCCTGAGGGTCGTGGGCCCGACGGGGCTGCCGGGCAGCGTGGCCGTGGGAGGCCCGTCCCTGTGGAGCCAGGCGGCGGACCCAGGCCAGGAGAGGCAGTGCCCCGCTGACCGTGGCCGCCCCGCCCAGGTCTGCTTTGCCATCTCAACGACGCCTGCATCAGCAACCCTTGCAACGAGGGCTCCAACTGCGACACCAACCCCGTCAACGGCAAGGCCATCTGCACCTGCCCCTCCGGGTACACGGGCCCGGCCTGCAGCCAGGACGTGGACGAGTGCTCGCTGGGTGCGCCGGGCAAGTCGTGCGGTGGGGGGAGGGGGACTGGGGAGTCTGGGACATCGACTCTGCCCTCAGAGGGTTCCTGGTCTGAGGGGGGAGGCGTGACACACACACACACACACACACACACACACACACACACACACACACACCCCGCCTCCAACAGAGAGGACTGCCAGTCTGATGGGGGAGGCGGGCATGCCCCAGAATGGTCCGGTGGCCGGGGTGCCTGAAGCAGGCTCTCACCGGTGCTGCCCCACCCCGGCCCCTACCAGGCGCCAACCCCTGTGAGCACGCGGGCAAGTGCCTCAACACGCTGGGCTCCTTCGAGTGCCAGTGTCTGCAGGGCTACACGGGCCCGCGCTGCGAGATTGACGTCAACGAGTGCATCTCGAACCCGTGTCAGAATGACGCCACCTGTCTGGACCAGATCGGGGAGTTCCAGTGCATCTGCATGCCGGGTACGTGGAGCCAGCCTCCTGCCTGTCGGGGTGACCCCGCTGCGGTGCCCCTGGCGACCGCTCTGTGCCCCCGGCCTCCTCCGCGCTCGCCCAGGCCAGCCCGCGGGGCACCAGCCCAGAGGGCAGCGCCAGGGCTTGGGGGGCGGGGGGCCCGGGGGGCCAGGTGAGCCGCAGGAGAACAGGTATGGAGGGTGCTGGCCAGTCGCCTCTGCCGGCAGCTGGCGTGGGCGTCAGTCTCTCTGCCCTGAGCTGCGGTGGGGGGTGGCCGCGGCTATTCACGGACCCCTGTGCCCCCTCCCCGCCCCCCGCCCCAGGCTACGAGGGCGTGCACTGTGAGGTCAACACGGACGAGTGCGCCAGCAGCCCCTGCCTCCAGAACGGCCGCTGCCTGGACAAAATCAACGAGTTTCTGTGCGAGTGCCCCACAGGTGAGGCCCGTCCCCAGCAGGGCTGCTGCCCAGCCCCCACCCTCCCTCTGGGGGAGGCGGGCCGGGAGCTCCGACGACCCACTCGGAGGCCTAGCTCAGGTGTGGGCCTGGTCCTACGGGAGCCCCTTGTCCTGTCCTGAGGGGCACCGGGCAGGTCCCCCAGGGACTGGCCTGCAAGGACTTCACTTCGGGAGTGGTCAGGCCAGGCCAGGTCAGGCTGGGCTTAGGGGGAGCCCGGGACCCAGAAATCCTCCCTGCCGCTGGGGCTCCCCTGGGAGCGGGATTATAGTCCCCAGGTCCCCCGGGAGCTTAGGTGGTGAAGAGATGCCAGCCCGGCTCTCTGAGGGCTCGCAGCTGGGAGGGAGTCGGCCTGCCCCGCCCTCCCCACCTCTGCTGGCCTGCAGTAGACACAACAGGAGGGCTCCAGGAGCCCGCGGCGGCCGGAGGGTCTGTAGGTCCAGGACGCCGACACTCGGGAGGCCTGGCAGGTCAGAGCCGTGGGCCTGCAAGGTGTCAGCCGTCCCAGACGCTGAGTGGGGGACCTCGTTCACCGCGGGATGGCTGGGACCATAGTAGCCGGAGTCTGTATGAGAAAAGCCCCTCCTGCAGGGGCAGGGGCAGGAGCTGAAAGGGAGCAAGAGGAGAGGTCAGCAGGGCTACTGAGCCCTGGACGGAGCGTGGCCTGCAGAGGGACTCCCTGCTGTGGCCCGGCACCCATTGCGTCCGACTGCCTCCCTGTCCTCGCCGCAGGCTTCACCGGGCACCTGTGTCAGTATGACGTGGACGAGTGTGCAAGCACGCCTTGCAGGAACGGCGCCAAGTGCCTGGACGGGCCCAACACCTACACCTGCGTGTGCACGGAAGGTGCGGGGCCGGTGGACACAGGGTGGGCAGGCTCCCGGGTCTGGGGAAGGGGCGGGGAGTCCCGTGATGAACGGCACGCTCCCCCCTCTGCCCCGGGAGAGCCGGGCGTGGTTGGGGCCTTTCCGGGAGCAGCCGCCCTGAGTGCCCTTGGCCTTGCCCGGCAGGCTACACGGGGCCGCACTGCGAGGTGGACATTGACGAGTGTGACCCCGATCCTTGCCACTACGGGTCGTGCAAGGATGGCGTTGCCACCTTCACCTGCCTGTGCCGGCCGGGCTACACGGGCCACCACTGCGAGACCAACGTCAACGAGTGTCACAGCCAGCCCTGCCGCCATGGCGGCACCTGTCAGGACCGCGACAACGCCTACCTGTGCCTCTGCCTCAAGGGGACCACAGGTGCCTGGGGGGGGGGTGGGGGGGGTGTGTTGGGGGGACGGTGGGGAGGCCCAGGAGCTGACCTCCGGTGCTGCCCACCGCCAGGACCCAACTGTGAGACCAACCTGGATGACTGTGCCAGCAGCCCCTGTGACTCAGGCACGTGTCTGGACAAGATAGGCGGCTACGAGTGCTCGTGCGAGCCGGGCTACACAGGTGAGCGGCCTGGGGCCTAGGGACCGCTGGGGCTCTGCCCCTCCCAGGCCCCTCAAGCCCTTGCTGCAGGGGCCGAGGTCGAGGCCAGCGACTCAGCCGGGCCCCCAGGTGGGCAGGACGGGGCAGGCCTCCACCCAGGGCCCAGCTCTCCGGCTGCCAGCCTCGGCCCATTGGGGCAGAGACCACGGGAGGCCTGGGGCTCTGACCAGGACCGGGACGGGCACCCTCGAGCCCTTCATCCCTGGTCAGGGCAGACTCCTCTGGGCGTGCGTCCCGTGTCTTCCCCGAAGGCGTCTCTGGGCGGTTGGGCTGACGCCGGCCTTGTCCTCTGGGCCCGGCCGGCTGGCGCTGTGCTCCCATGCGAAGCCCCCGCTTACCCAGGTTACGCCTCGGGAGGACCCGGGGAGAGGAGTTGGGTGTCGTCCCTGGTTCAACAGGGGCGAACTGGGGCTCCGAGGGGCCAGAACTTGCTCACGAAGACCCCCCTGCCCCTTCTTCCGGGGGGGCCCAGCTGTGGGTATCTGAGCCCCCCTCCCCGCTTCCAGGGAGCATGTGCAACGTCAACATCGACGAGTGTGCAGGCAACCCCTGCCACCACGGGGGCACCTGCGAGGACGGCACCAACAGCTTCACCTGCCGCTGCCCCGAGGGCTACCACGGCCCCACGTGCCTGTCCGAGGTCAACGAGTGCAGCAGCAACCCCTGCATCCACGGGGCCTGCCGGGACAGCCTCAACGGGTAGGTGCGGGCGGGAGCTCTGTCCCCGGAGGCTGGCGGGCGAGGGAGAGGCCTGCGCGGAGCCTCGGACAGGCCGGGAGCGGGTGCCCCTCACGGGCAAGGGCGCGCAGGGCCCTCGCCGGCTCCTGGTGTGTGCTCAGCACGGCCACGTGTGGTCACGGGGCCCCGGACGCGCTTGTGGGTCAGCGGCAGCCAGCACGCATGTGTGTGACACCGGGGTCTACCTTGTTCTCCGCCCTGGCTGCTGAAACGGCTCCCATCCCGCGGAGGTGAAAGGGGCACACCTGGGTCTGTGTTGAGGAGGTGGCCAAGGTCGCCTAAGGATGGGGGTCTGGGGGCCAGCAGCGTGGTCACAGTCCCACCCCCACCTCCAAGCAGGAGAGGGGCTGCAGGTGGAGTTCACCAGCCGTGCCTGTGTAACAGAAGAGCGCGAACCGGTGGGGTTCAGAGAGCTCCTGGCTGAGGGCAGCTGGAGGTGCCGGGAGGGTGGTGCCCAGAGCACAGGAGCCCATGCCTCCCCCACACCTTGTCCTGTGCGTCTCAACCCGTGCGGGTTGTTCTAAGGTTGGGCTTGTGTAGCAAACCACTGGCCTAGCGAGCGAAGCCCTTTTCTGACTTCCGGGAGCCGTTCTAGCCAATCTCCGTCCCGAGGAGAGGGTCTTGGGAAACCGGGTATGTGGCTGGTCGGTCAGAAGTACAGGTGACAGCCCGGCCCCCATGATGGGCGTCTGGCGTGGGTGCTGTGTGTGGGCCCAAGCCCTTCTCCCGGGGCGTCCCTCCCAGGAGCGAGTTGTAGGACACCCGGCTGGCGTGGCCCCCGCACGCGTGGCGTCGGCAGGGCGAGGGTGTGGAGCGGAGGCAGAGCTCATCTGGTTCCTGACACCTGCTCCGCACCCAGCGCTGGCCGCGTGGATGGGGCTGTTGGTGCGGGCGGGGACCCCGTACTCTGTGTCCAAGGCCACGTGGTGGGTGAGTGGCAGGTGGCCTTCTGACGACTGCCCGGATGTGGCACGGCCACACCCATGCCGCTCTCTTGGGCGGGGTGGGGGCTGGGGTCCCCCCGTGAAAGGACTCTTGGGTGGGGGTGCCCCCCCCCCCCCCCCCCCGCGTGCCATGAGGCCTGGGGACAGCAGCAGGGCCAGGAGCTTGGGCGCGCTTGAATGGCGCCGTGGTCACCCCTGCAGGTACACGTGTGACTGTGACCCCGGGTGGAGCGGGGCTCACTGCGACATCAACACCAACGAGTGTGAGTCCAACCCCTGCGCCAACGGGGGCGCCTGTAGAGACATGACCAGCGGCTACGTGTGCACCTGCCGCGAGGGCTTCAGTGGTGAGTGGGGCTGGGCAGGGGTGCTGGCGCAGAGCGGGCCCTCGGGGGGCAGTGGGACCGCGGCGCCTCGCTCCTCTCTCCCGCCACAGGCACCCGCTGCCCTCAGGGCAGACCTGCCGGGGTAGGCTCGGCGCGGGGCTCTCCCTCCACCCTAGGGGGCCCCTTCAGAACCTCTGGAGTGATGGGCGCACTCACCACCGGCCCTCCGTCTCCAGGGCCCAATTGCCAAACCAACATCAACGAGTGTGCGTCTAACCCGTGCCTGAACCAGGGCTCGTGCATCGATGATGTGGCCGGCTACACGTGCAACTGCCCCCTGCCCTACACAGGTGAGGGCAGGGCCCGTGGGTGCGGGCCTGCGTGGCACAGTGCGTGCCCGGTGGCTTTCCTGGGGCCGGCCGGGCCTCCTGACTCAGTAGGTACACCCAGAGTTCCGCTCGCCACGTGGAGGCTGAGGGCTGGCCACATTCGGGCCTCATTCCGCAAGTTTCGTTGCCAAAGTCACACACGACTATATAGGACACTGGACAGCGACCTTAATACGAGCGTGTCCCAAGTACTTGGTTTGGTCAGCCTGCCTGGGAGGGGAGGAGATGGGGTGCTCCACAGCAGAGCCACGAGCTAGGCCTGGGCAGCTGGCCTCCACGGCCCAGCGTCCACACTGCGTGGGCCCCTGGGGGCCGGACTGCCCCCCGCCCCCCCAACAACCTTGCTGGCCGGGCTTGAGGGATTCCTTTGACGGCGGGCCCTCTTTGTGTCGGGGAAACAAGGAGCCCTCTGTTAGCGCCGAGCAGAGGCGGGAGGCGTTTCCCTGGCGTCCCAGCGTCTGCCGTTGGCCCGGCCAACGGGATCGCAGGAAATGGTCCCCTCCGTGGAAGAGATTTGCAAAGTGTTAAAAAACAAAAGTCCACAACCACTACTGCCCCTGGGTCCCACTGGGAGTGGGCCGAGGGCGCTGCCGCCGGGGACAGCTTTGGGCCTCCCTGCTGACGAGCCTGGAGGTCCCGAGAGAGCCCTGTCCGGCCAGGCTGGGGGGTGGGGGGGGGTGGGGAGGAGGGGGCCTGTCTCCGTGCTGGTGGCTCCCACCACACGAGGCAGCCTGTGGCCAGAGCTGGGGACCTGGATTTTCTCTCCTGCATTGGTGAGGCAGCTTGTGGCCGGTAGCTGCCCAGGGGCCCCTTGCCTGGGACGCACGAGTCCCTTGCAGACACAGCATCGGAGGCTGGCGGGCCTGGTGGGGAGGAGCCAGCCTGTGCTGACCTGCTTCCCGTCTGCCCACTTCCTGCTTCCCTCTGCACAATTGTCGGAAACTCTGGCGAATTTCCTGCCTGCCTAGGTCACCGTGGAAACAGATAGAAAGAAAGGCCTTGGAAACTCGCACCAGCAGGCCAGGGAGATAATGGGCTACGGGGAAGATAGTGCTTCCTTTCTTCCCCGGGAATCAGCCCCCACGGCCGTAAACAGGAAGGCTGTCCGCTGGGTTTCCATGGAGGAAAGTCGCCCCAGTGTGACCCGCTTCTGGCGAGACTCCCTTCCCTGCACCGGGGTCCTGTACCACAGGTGCTCCCTGACGGGGAGGGGTGCTCGGGGCCGGGGCTCCTCCCCTGCTGTCCGGCCTCTGCTCAGTGGCCTCCGTGACCGGCTGCGGGCTGCCTGTGGCCCCAGAGCCCTTGGGAGGAGCTCTAAGGCCTCCAGGAGACCAGGAGAGGGCGTGAGGCCGGGAGCAGGCACTCCCGAGGGGTTGAGGCCCAGGCCATGTCCTGCGGGGACAGTTTTGGAGCCAAGTATCCCCCCCCCGGTTTGGGTTCTCCGCCAGGAGCTCGCCCATGGTCCCAAGGGCAGCACCACCCTCCGCCCCCCTTCCTGCCCCATGGGGCTGTCAGAGGACTCTGGCGGCTCAGGGGCCGTCAGGGCCTCTGTCGGGAGATGCCATGGGGCATTGGTCCTCTGGGCCAGGCCCCCTGGGTCTCAACGCTGTCCCCCTTGCCCTCAGGAGCCACGTGTGAGGTGGTGCTGGCCCCGTGTGCCCCTGGTCCCTGCAGGAACGGTGGCGAGTGCCAGGAGTCCGAGGACTTCGAGAGCTTCTCGTGTGTCTGTCCTGCAGGCTGGCAAGGTGAGGCCTCCTGGCCCTGCAGCCCTGCCTGGGTTCGCTCCCCTGCGGCGGGAGGTCTGGGGGGCTCCCCGTCTCTGCAGGCTGCAGAGCCACCTGTAGGGGCTCTGGAAGCAGAGATGGGCCTGGCAGGGCCCTTCCCACCCCCAGTTTCTGTCTGCTTGGCCCCAAACTGGGGGAACGCAAGTCAGAGAGCCCCCTTCCTTCCTGGGGTGTCCCCAGGGGACGGTCCCGGGGCAGAGAAGGCTGCCGGAGAGGCCTGGAGGGCGGGGGCTGAACTGTCGGCCCCCTCCTCCTCCCCCAGGACAGACGTGCGAGGTCGACGTCAACGAGTGTGTTAAGAACCCTTGTCGCCACGGCGCCTCCTGCCAGAATACCAACGGCGGCTACCGTTGTCGCTGCCGCGCCGGCTATACGGGGCACGACTGCGAGACGGACGTGGACGACTGCCGACCCAGTGAGTGGCGGGGCCCGCTCGGCCACCTGTCAACGCGCGTGGCCCTGCGGTTTTCTGGGCAGGCGCGGGGCAGGGAGCGGATGGCACCAGGCAGGAGGACCCGCGACGCAGTGCCCGGGGATGTGCCCAGGGCACTGAGCTCAACTAGACGGAATGCTGGGGGGCGCGGGGGGGGGGGGAGGGGGCTGCTGCTGGCAGAGCTGTGGGCCTCGTGTGGACCAGGGGCAGTTCTGGGTGGTTCCAGAAGCCTCCCGAGCCACCACCCCTCCCCGCGGGCTGGGGTAGCTCCTCCCATCGTGCAGCCTTATGGGTCCTTGTCATGACCCAGCAGGGAGCAGGGCTCTCCGCACCCCCCCCCCACCCCGACCCCGGGTCGTAGGACACTGAGGCCCAGACAGGTGTCACCAAGCGGGCAGGGGACACGATGGCGCCAACCTCGTCAGCCTGACAGTTGAGCTTACACATTCTGCCCCTGCCCTGGGGCCTAGGATGGGGGGACGCGGCCCACCCTCAGGCCTGCCTTCTCTCCCCTCCCCCCCCAGACCCGTGCCACAACGGCGGCTCCTGCACGGACGGCGTTAACACGGCTTTCTGCGACTGCCTGCCTGGCTTCCGGGGGGCTTTCTGCGAGGAGGACATCAACGAGTGCGCCAGCAACCCCTGCCACCACGGAGCCAACTGCACCGACTGCGTGGACAGCTACACCTGCACCTGCCCCACGGGCTTCAGCGGCATCCACTGCGAGAACAACACTCCCGACTGCACAGAGAGGCAAGGGCGCCGCACAGGGCAGCAGGCCGCGGGGGCCGGGCACGGCACCTGGCGGCCGGGCGCACCCAGCGGGTGTCCACCTGGCCGGCTCTCCCCACCCACCGCGGCAGACGTCGTGTTCTAAACGAGCCTTTGTCTGCCGACCAGTGTGAGACCCGGGAGCCCGGGGGGTTTCTCCTGGACAACTGGTGTGCCCCCTTCTGTCAGCCTCAACTCTGTGGCCCGCCTTGTTTCGCTTTTTCCCTTGGCTGCCGGGAAGCTCAGCGCTCAGCGTTCTCGCACCCTCCGACACGCTCATCTACGTTGTCCGTGCAGATTCTGGTTCCTTCCTCGTTTTTATGTTAACTACCCCATACCCGTGTGTTTAAAGCTCTTCCCGGCGTGGCTCGTAAAGGAGGCAGAGGAAGCGGGCGTGAGGTGCCGTGAGAGCCTGCGGTCGGTCCCCGGCCCCGTGCTGGGGCCTCCCGGGGCTTCCGTCGGCCTCCCTGAGGCCGTCCGGGCTGCTCGCCACCTGTGGTAGCTGTCGGGCCCGCCGCAGTCTGAGTCCAGGGGAAGCTTCTCGGGCAGGGCCGCACGCCCCCCTCACCCTTCTCCCCTGCTGCTTGCTCGCCTCCAGCTCCTGTTTCAACGGCGGCACCTGCGTGGACGGCATCAGCTCCTTCACCTGTCTCTGTCCGCCTGGCTTCACGGGCAGCTACTGCCAGCACGACGTCAACGAGTGTGATTCTCGGCCCTGCCTGCACGGCGGCACCTGCCAGGACACCTACGGGACCTACAAGTGCACCTGCCCACAGGGCTACACGGGCCTCAACTGCCAGGTGAGCGACGGGCCGCAGGGGCGCCCGCGGCGCGTCGTCACGGCCACCCTGCCCGGCCCCGCCCGTCGGCCTCGCCCGTCGGCCTCGC
This sequence comes from Acinonyx jubatus, assembly GCF_027475565.1. Lineage (NCBI taxonomy): Eukaryota > Metazoa > Chordata > Mammalia > Carnivora > Felidae > Acinonyx > Acinonyx jubatus. The sequence goes on from NC_069391.1 coordinate 1,340,503, forward strand.
CGCGCCGCTGGTGGACCGGTGCGGCGAGAGCCGGGCCGGGAGGGCGGGGGTGGCCTTGGTCGCGCGGCTCCTGGGACCCGGCCGGCCGGCCCGAGGCCACGTGCCACCTAGGGAATCGGGTGGGGAACGGGGCCGCGCTCAGCTCGGGAGCAAGGGTTTACGAAGCAAGAGTAAGAAAGAAGCGGGGCAGGAACGTAGCTGAAAGCCAGCGTCTCTCCGGAAAACACGGAAAAGTCCCGAAGCCTCGTCTTTGTTAAAGAGTCTCCCGTGAGATGTGTTACAAGGCTTCCGACAGAGTAGCTTGCTTACAGAGAGGAATCTTCCGACGACAGGCTGCTGGTGCTCGGGATTTGCCGAGGCCCCGAGCACGAGAGCCCCAGCCCCAGGCCGCTCCCGATGGCGGGGGGCGGGGGGGGGGGGTGGCGGCCCAGGGGCCTCAAGTTCCCCGTGTCTGTAGGATGGGCTCACAAGCCCGCGTGGGCGCGAGGTTCTGCGTGTTCCGCACGGCCTCGCGGGGTCAGCCCCGGGAGGGAGCGTAAACACAGGCGACCCCCGCTGTCCCCAGAACCTCGTGCGCTGGTGCGACTCCTCACCGTGTAAGAACGGCGGCAAGTGTTGGCAGACCAACACCCTGTACCGCTGCGAGTGCCACAGCGGCTGGACCGGCCTCTACTGCGATGTGCCCAACGTGTCCTGCGAGGTGGCCGCACGGCGCCGAGGTAACCCCGCGGCCCGGCCCGGCCCAGGGTTCCCCGGCGCCCCCCGGGTGTCCACCCCCTGATGCCAGGAGGTCTGAGGCCCCCTCCCTCTGCTTCCCCCGCCCCCTAGACATCAATGTCACCCACCTGTGCCGGAACGGGGGGCTCTGCATGGACGCGGGCAACACGCACCACTGTCGCTGCCAGGCCGGCTACACGGGCAGCTACTGCGAGGACCAGGTGGACGAGTGCTCGCCCAGCCCCTGCCAGAATGGGGCCACCTGCACCGACTACCCTGGCGGCTACTCCTGCGAGGTGGGGACCCGTCCCGGGGGGCAAGGGGTGCCGGCTGTGAGTGACATTGTGTGGCAGGCCCCGGGCCGCAAGCAGGCCCCGTGGGGAGGACTAAACCCAACTTTACGCAGTCCCAGTAAGGGAGGGCGGTGATAATCAGGGAAGACTGCCTGGTGGAGGCGTCCCGTGGCGGGGAGAGCTGGGAAGAATACCCGGGAATATGGGATGGGGTTTCCGTCTGGGTCCCCTCCCCCAGAGCTCTGTCTCCGGGCTCAGCTGACACCTGCCCTGGGGCCTCCACCTCATGGCCACAGGACACGCTCTGGCCTGAGCTCTGGGCAGTGACTCTCAGCTTATCAGAGTCGGGCTGGGCAAGGGTCTCCCTCTGGGCCGACCGGGTGTGAGGGACTCAAGCCTTCACGGATCAAGAGAGTGGCCTGTGGTGTGGCCCCGTCAGCCTGCACAGCGGGTAGAGGGCCACATCTCAGCCGCCCACCAAGCCACAGGCCCCCACCCCTCGTTTGTTTCCCTGCACAGTGCGTGGCCGGGTACCACGGGGTGAACTGCTCTGAGGAGATCAACGAGTGTCTGTCCCACCCATGCCAAAACGGGGGCACCTGCATCGACCTCATCAACACCTATAAGTGTTCCTGTCCCCGGGGCACACAGGGTAAGGAACAGCCACGCCCCAGGGCTGGGCCCCAGGGGAAAGTGGGCAGGCCGGGCCCTGGCCGGAAGCACCCTAGGCCCAGCGCAAGCTTCCGCTCTGCCTTGTGGGGGCAGAAGGCAGGTGCAGGGCTGACCGAGCGAGCGGTGGGGGGGGGCCCAGCCGGGCTGCTGGCACGGGGCCGCGAGTCCGGGGTGCGGCCCTGTCGCCAGCGTCCTCTCTCCTGAGCGTCTGTGTGGTCCCATCCTGACCGTTTGCCCAGGGGAGCGCCCCGAGGAGGGAGCCGGGCCGGCCCGTGGCCCGCTCAGGCCCCCGACGGCGTCCGCACTTCTGTAGGTGTGCACTGTGAGGTCAACGTGGACGACTGCAGTCCCCTCGTCGACCCCGTCTCCCGGGGCCCCAAGTGCTTTAACAACGGCACCTGCGTGGACCAGGTGGGCGGCTACAGCTGCACCTGCCCACCCGGCTTCGTGGGCGAGCGCTGTGAGGGAGACGTGAACGAGTGCCTGTCCAACCCCTGTGACGCCCGTGGCACCCAGAACTGCGTGCAGCGCGTCAACGACTTCTACTGCGAGTGCCGTGCGGGCCATACTGGTGGGTGCCGCGGCAAGGTGGGGCGGAGGCCGCGGGGGCCGGGCAGGCCCCTCACGCCTGCTCTCGTCCCCAGGACGCCGCTGTGAGTCGGTCATCAACGGCTGTAAGGGCAGGCCCTGCCAGAACGGGGGCACTTGCGCCGTGGCCTCCAACACTGCCCGCGGGTTCATCTGCAAGTGCCCGGCGGTAGGTGCAGCCGTGGGGGCTCCTTGGTCCGCGGGTGGCGGGAGGGTACCCCCTGGATGCCTCCACACACCATGCTCCAGAGGGCGGGGCTTGGTTGGAGCCAGGCTTAGCCTCCCTCGATACCGAGAGCGAGCGTTTTCAAAGTAGTGTCAGCTTTACACAAAGACTGTGCAGGGACTGGCCACGCCCCTTTGCACACACCCAACTTCCTGTTTTAGCATCTTGACTTCTCCTGGTAGGGGTTATGGTGGAGGAGCCAACACCGGGAGGAGCCGGAGCTGAACCTTCAGGGTCGCTCCTGGCGCGGGCATGCTTTGGGCCCTGACATGCAGTGTCACACCCCCGCCGGTGCGGAGCCCCGCTGGGTTCCTCGGCACCCCGCGCATCCTCTCCCCTCCCGGGACGGGTTGTGGTGGGCCCTCTCCCAGGCGAGGGGGGGGCGGAGAGGCAGCGGCATCGCCGGGCGGGCAGGGGCCCCCCTGACGCGTGCCCGCGGCTGCCTGTCCCCGCAGGGCTTCGAGGGCGCCACGTGCGAGAACGACGCGCGTGCCTGCGGGAGCCTGCGCTGCCTCAACGGCGGCACGTGCATCTCAGGCCCGCGCAGCCCCACCTGCCTGTGCCTGGGCCCCTTCACGGGCCCCGAGTGTCAGTTCCCGGCCGGCAGCCCCTGCGTGGGCGGCAACCCCTGCTACAACCAGGGCAGCTGCGAGCCGGTGCCCGAGAGCCCCTTCTACCGCTGCCTGTGCCCCGCCAAGTTCAACGGGCTCCTGTGCCACATCCTGGACTACAGCTTCGGGGGCGGCCTGGGCGTCGACATCCCCCCGCCGCAGATCGAGGAGGCGTGCGAGCTGCCCGAGTGCCGCGAGGAGGCGGGCAACAAGGTGTGCAGCCTGGGCTGCAACAACCACGCGTGCGGCTGGGACGGCGGCGACTGCTCCCTCAACTTCAACGACCCCTGGCAGAACTGCTCGCAGTCGCTGCAGTGCTGGAAGTACTTCAGCGACGGCCGCTGCGACAGCCAGTGCAACTCGGCCGGCTGCCTGTTCGACGGCTTCGACTGCCAGCGCGCGGACGGCCAGTGCAAGTGAGGCAGCGTGGGGGGCGGGGCGCCCGGGGGGAGGGGCCTGGGGCGTGGGCGGGACTCAGGCAGGGCGCCGGAGGGGGGGGCAGTGGGGGGCGGGGTTCAGGCGGGACGTGGCGGGGAGGGGGGGCAGGTAGGGAGCGGGTGGGGCTCAGGCAGGGAGCCGGGGGCGGGAGGCCGGGCCAGGGGCGCGTGGGCGGGGCCCGGCGGCGGCCGCCTGAGCGCCCCTGCGCCTGCAGCCCCCTGTACGACCAGTACTGCAAGGACCACTTCGGTGACGGGCACTGCGACCAGGGCTGCAACAGCGCGGAGTGCGAGTGGGACGGGCTGGATTGCGCGGAGCACGTGCCCGAGCGGCTGGCGGCCGGCGCGCTGGTGCTGGTGGTGCTGACGCCGCCCGCGCAGCTGCGCAACAACTCCCTGCACTTCCTGCGGGAGCTCAGCCGCCTGCTGCACACCAACGTGGTCTTCAAGCGCGACGCGCACGGCCAGCCCATGGTCTTCCCCTACTACGGCCGCGAGGAGGAGCTGCGCAAACACCCCATCAAGCGCGCCGTGGACGGCTGGGCCGCGCCCGGGGCCCTGCTCGACCGGGTGGAGGCCGCCCTGCTCCCGGGCGGCGGGGCCGGCCGCCGGCGCCGGGAGCTGGACCCCATGGACATCCGCGGGTGAGTGCGTGCGTGCGGGGGAGTGCGCCGCCTCGCGGCCTGCGGGTGAAGGAGACCGAGGGTCCCGCGAGTCCAGGACTGATAGGGCCCCGCGCAGGCGGCGTTCCTGCCGGAGCTGCTGACCACCCCTCCCCCCCCCCAGCCGGTGTTCCAGCGCTGGGGTCAGCTCTCAGAGGGGAACCAGACCCCTGAGGCCTCTGTCCTTCTGAGATGGGGGAGAGGGTGCTTGTGGCTCCCAAGGGGACAGCGGAGGGTTGCAGGGCCAGGTGGGAGAGCGCTTTGAGGGGTGTCTGGGGAGCACCTGCCGTGGGCTGGGCTTGCTGGGCTGGAGACAGAGCACACTGCCCCCACCCCCCAGGTCATTCTGTACAGACCTGGCTCCCTGCAACCCCAGACCGCCCTCCCATTCTGGGAGCACCTCCCCCTTTCGGGACCACGCCTGAGCCAGAGGGGTAAACTGGGCGGCTACAGGGCATACACCTGCGGTCTGAGCCCCCTGACCTGCGTGTCCCCCCAGATCCATCGTCTACCTGGAGATTGACAACCGGCAGTGTGTCCAGTCGTCCTCACAATGCTTCCAGAGCGCCACGGACGTGGCCGCCTTCCTGGGCGCCCTCGCCTCGCTGGGCAGCCTTAACATCCCCTACAAGATCGAGGCCGTGCAGAGTGAGTGGCCCACCCCAGCCGTGCTCCCTTGGGGACAGTTTGCTGGCTTCTAGGAAGAGCCTGCCGGGGAGGGGTCAAGTCTCCTAGTCCCCCCTCCAAAAACGTTCTTGTTCTTTGTGCCATTTGCCGCCTGTGGGTGTGTGTGTGTGTCATGCCATCCAGAGCTAGGGAACCACTTTTTCTGGGACTTTCTGCCTGGTGCGCCCTCCCTCCCCGTAATGACAGCTGGCGGTGTGGCTGGCCCAGGGGGACGGACAGACACATCTGCCGGAAAGTAGGAGCCCGTTCCTCCCCCCTCTCATCCCCCTGATTTTTCTTTGTTGGGTATTATTTCAAAATCATTACAGCTTTTTAAAAAAGAGGGAGAGAGAGAAGAATTGATCGGTGTCATGTGAAGTGTTGAAGTTTGTATCTTGAAAATCCTCCTAAATCCTTTGTCTTAACAGCTTCATGCGAGTGCAGTGATTTGAAGTTGGCTAATCCTCCCTTAAAGGAGAAAAAAGTAAAAGCCGTCTCCAGATAGTCGGCTGGTGCAGGAGAGAATTTAGCAATAGTTTGCAATTCTGATTAATCGCGTAGAAAATGACCTTATTTTGGGGGGCGGGTTGGAGGAGGGTGGGTGAGGAGGCGCCCAGCTGTGGAGCCAGTCCGCTGCCCCCCGGCTGCTGGCCTGCCGCATAGCCGCCGCCTGATGTCCCGGCGCCCGCAGGTGAGACCGTGGAGCCGCCCCCGCCCCCGCAGCTGCACTTCATGTACGTGGCCGTGGCCGCCTTCGTGCTCCTCTTCTTTGTGGGCTGCGGGGTGCTGCTGTCCCGCAAGCGTCGGCGGCAGCATGGACAGCTCTGGTTCCCGGAGGGCTTCAAGGTGTCAGAGGCCAGCAAGAAGAAACGGCGGGAGCCCCTCGGCGAGGACTCCGTGGGCCTCAAGTTAGTGGATGCCGCTGCGGCCCGTGGGGGGCGTGGGGGAGACGGGAGCCGCCCCCAGCACGCCCACGGGCCTCGCGCGGCCGCCCGAGCCGTGGCCTCGGGGGGAGCCCCGCTCAGCGTCGCTTTCCCGACCCCTTGCCCCCAGGCCCCTGAAGAACGCGTCGGATGGTGCTCTCATGGACGACAGCCAGCACGAGTGGGGTGACGAGGATCTGGAGGCCAAGAAGTTCCGGGTGAGTCGGGTGGGCTCCAGGGCCTCCCCGGGCGGCCCCAGCCCGCCCCGGGCCCCAACCCCGCCGTGACAGGGCCCTCTGCTCACTCCTTCCTCAGTTCGAGGAGCCAGTGGTTCTCCCCGACCTGGATGACCAGGCAGATCACCGGCAGTGGACCCAGCAGCACCTGGACGCTGCCGACCTGCGTGTGTCCGCCATGGCCCCCACACCACCCCAGGGCGAGGCCGACGCCGACAGCATGGATGTGAACGTCCGAGGGCCGGGTAGGTGCACAGCCGGCCACCCACACTGCCCCCCCCCCCCCCCAGAGCCTCTAGGGGTCCCCCTTGTCCAGCCGCCTGCCTGGGGTCAGTATTCTGGAAGCTGAGCACAGGGGCAAGGTGTGCTCTCTCCTTGGAGCGGGACAAGACGTCCTTAGCTGGCTCTGTCCTGGGGGTGGCTGTCTGCCCGCCAAGTTAATTTCTTGTCTCGAAGGGCCCAAGCTGTGGGTTTCCCAACCACGCGACTCTTACGTCGCTTGTTCTCGGGTGGGTTATTGCTGAAGGTCCCGGGCGGGTCAGGAGGCCAAGCTGCAGGGTCCTCATTGCCTCCGGCCAGTTGGCGACTAAACCTGGCTCTGCCCCTTGGGAAGCTCAGGTTGATTGTGGTGGCTCCGGGCGGCATGGCCGTGGGTGCCCAGCCCCGTGGGACCGGCAGCACCGCCCTGGGGCCGCTGCCGGGGGCCAGCCTTCCTGACGGAGCGCTTGTCCCTGCCTTCACACAGACGGCTTCACGCCCCTCATGATCGCCTCCTGCAGCGGAGGGGGCCTAGAGACGGGCAACAGCGAGGAGGAGGAGGACGCACCCGCCGTTATCTCCGACTTCATTTATCAGGGCGCCAGTCTGCACAACCAGACGGACCGCACTGGCGAGACCGCCCTGCACCTGGCTGCCCGCTACTCGCGCTCCGACGCGGCCAAGCGCCTGCTGGAAGCCAGCGCCGACGCCAACATCCAGGACAACATGGGACGCACCCCGCTGCACGCAGCCGTGTCTGCCGACGCGCAGGGCGTCTTCCAGGTGGGCAGCTGCGGCCACGCGAGCCCTTCTGCCAGCCCGTGGCCTGCCTTCCTTCCTCCCGGTCAGGGCTGTCGACCGGGCTCACGGAGACCCAGAGCCCCGATACCAAGTGCAACCTCGGCGGGGCTCGTGCTGAACGGGCGCTCTGAGTCGCGCACTCGCGGGGGAGGCGGGCCAGCAGGAGGTGGCAGAGCTTCCTCTCCCCCACCCGAGACAGGCTCCTGGTCCCGCTGTGGCGGCCCATCACGGCCTCCCGCCTCCCGATCAGCCTTGGCTGGAGGCGTAGCTGGCGGCGGCAGTGAAAAGAAGGGTTTAGGGGCTGCGGCTTGCTGCTGGGAGCCCGGGGCAAGGGTGGGTCCGGGGAATTGGACGTCTGGGGTTTTGGGGAGCATCCCCACACAGGCTCCTTTTGCAAGCCTCCAACTGGTCCCCTGCCGCACGTCCGCGGGCTCTGAGCAGCCGTGCCCTCAACAGACAGGCAAGATGGGGCATAAACTGGGGGGGGAGGGGGTCACCACAGAGCTGTAATTTAGGGAGTTTTTAGCACGTTATTTTGCTGCAGATGTAGGCTAGTCAGAGAGGAGAGGAGCACTGAAGCAAGCCCCCTGGAGCAGGCTCTGTTTGCTCCCACGGCCTTGGTGGCATAGAGACGCGTGAATTCCCGTGGGCATCTCGTGGGCGTGAGGCCAGCCCTTTTCACCCACCGGTGGGCAGGGACTGTCCTCCTCTCGCCTGTGGCCCCGGGCACAGCGGCACGTGAGGGAGGGCCTGCCCCTCTTCTGTGTGTCTGCAGGGACACCGCGGGTCTCAGCGGTCTGAGTCCGTGACTCAGACGTGGTTCTGCCCGCTGTGGCTGGGCGGGGACTTCACCCCTGTGGGTCCTGGCCGGTGGTGGCAGGATTAGATGAGCACGTCGGCCCCTGGCTCCTCCAGCGGTGGCCGGCGGAGCTCCGCCCTTCCTGCTCCCCCCACCCCTCTGTCCGGGCTGGTCCAAGAGGAGGCTTTGTCGCCGGCGGCCCTCGACGCCCGTTTGCCAAGCCTGCCCCCTCCTCTGTTGCGTAGATCCTGATCCGGAACCGAGCCACGGACCTGGACGCGCGCATGCATGATGGCACGACGCCGCTGATCCTGGCCGCCCGCCTGGCGGTGGAGGGCATGCTGGAAGATCTCGTCAACTCGCATGCCGACGTCAACGCCGTGGATGACCTGGGTGAGCCGGGCCGCGCGGTCCAGCCCGCGGAGGGTGGGCCTGGCGCCGCCTGGCCTGTCCCAACCTCCTCTCTGCCCCGCCCACAGGCAAGTCCGCGCTGCACTGGGCCGCCGCCGTGAACAACGTGGAGGCTGCTGTCGTGCTCCTGAAGAACGGGGCCAACAAGGACATGCAAAACAACAAGGTGGGCTCGCGGGCCGGCGGCACGGGGCCTGGGCGAGGCTGGTGGGTCCCTTCACCCGGCGCCACCCCTTTCTGGCCGTGGGACCACCGAGCCCTGGGCACAAACTCCAGACGTGGGCCGTCCCGGTGAGGGCCCCCGAGCTCGTGCGTGGGTGGCACCAGCTCTTTTCCCTTGTTCACAACGTTTGCCAACACCTCCCGAGCGAGCGTGTGCGTCTCAGCTCAGTAAAGGGTGCGACCGCAGCTGTCCCGTGTCCCCACGACCTGCGCCGCACTTTCTGTCCCCGGCCGTCACCGGGCGGGTGGTGCACGTAGAGCCCTGTCGCTGGTGGTGCGGGGGCGTGGCACACGGCGAGGCCCCCGGTTAAGCGTGAGCGGCCACTTGCCTGCACATGGAACTTGCCCGTTACTGCTGTGGTCTGTCCCCGAAGCGAGGGAAACGCTTTGCTCCCCGGCTCCTTGGCGGCCGAGCCCTGTCCACATCTCCCTGACCCCACCTGGGTCTCCCTCCCTCCTTCCTTCCTGGGGGACACAGCAGCTGTTGGGACCCGGGCACCCCTGAGTCCCCTGTGGGCCCGGCTTTATTGCCGCTTCCCACTGGGGAGACTGAGCCTGAGAGACGCGGCGGCCGCCGGAAGGGCATTGGGCCGTGGCCAAAGCCTTGTGTGAGCCAGAGAGGCCCGTCAGGCCACGCGACAGCCTCACTGGGGATGTGTGACACGCCCACCGTACAGATGAGAACACCGAGACTCGGAAGGAGCCGAGACGTCAGGGTTACTTGGGGACTGTGTGGATGGGGAACCCACCCCGGGGTGCCCGAGGACGCCCCTCAGGGATCCCCAGGTCCCTGAAATTGCTGCACTGTTTGTGGCTACGGCGTTCTGGAGGAGAGAGAGGCCACAGGCGTAGATTTCCAGTGGTGTCTGTGCCCCTCGCAAAGGTAAAGTCCTAGCGATTCAGAATCTAGAACCCGACGGGCTGCCTGGGAGCAGGTCTCAGAAGACGTATTTAGGGCTGTTTCCTCTTTAAGACTTCACGAGGCCACGTCACGGTGCGGTTAAGGGATAGGGTCGACGTGAGCCTTCCGTCTCCCGCGGTGGGTCCTCTGACGACCCCCCCACCTCCCTTTGCCCGTTCCCAGGAGGAGACGCCCCTGTTCCTGGCCGCTCGGGAGGGCAGCTACGAGACCGCCAAGGTGCTGCTGGACCACTTCGCCAACCGGGACATCACGGACCACATGGACCGCCTGCCTCGTGACATCGCACAGGAGCGCATGCATCACGACATCGTGCGGCTGTTGGACGAGTACAGCCTGGCGCGCAGCCCCCAGCTGCACGGCACGGCCCTGGGTGGCGCGCCCACGCTGTCCCCGCCGCTCTGCTCCCCCGGCAGCTACCTGGGCAACCTCAAGCCCGCCGTTCAGGGCAAGAAGGCCCGCAAGCCCAGCACCAAGGGCCTGGCCTGCGGCGGCAAGGAGGCCAAAGACCTCAAGGCACGCAGGAAGAAGCCCCAGGACAGCAAGGGCTGCCTGCTCGACAGCTCGAGTGTGCTGTCGCCCGTGGACTCCCTCGAGTCGCCGCACGGCTACCTGTCGGACGTGGCCTCGCCGCCGCTCCTCCCTTCTCCGTTCCAGCAGTCCCCGGCCGTGCCCCTCAACCACCTGCCCGGCATGCCTGACGCCCACCTGGGCGTCGGCCACCTGAGCGTGGCCGCCAAGCCCGAGATGGCAGGGCTGGGCGGGGGCGGCCGGCTGGCCTTCGAGGCGGGACCCCCGAGGCTCTCCCACCTGCCCGTGGCCTCCAGCACCAGCACGGTCCTGGGCACTGGCGGCGGCGTGAATTTCACCGTGGGTGGGGCCGCGGGCTTGAACGGCCAGTGCGAGTGGCTCTCCCGGCTGCAGAACGGCCTGGTGCCCAACCAGTACAACCCGCTGCGAGGGAACGTGGCGCCGGGCACCCTGAGCACGCAGGCCCCGGCCCTCCAGCACAGCATGATGGGCCCGCTGCACGCCGGCCTGTCCACGGCCGCCCTGTCCCAGATGATGAGTTACCAGGCCCTGCCCAGCACGCGCCTGGCCGGCCAGCCTCACCTGGTGCAGACCCAGCAGCTTCCGCAGGTGCAGCCGCCGCAGCAGAACTTACAGATGCAGCCGCCCAACCTGCAGCCCCAGCCGCACCTCGGCGTGGCCTCGGCCGCCGGTGGCCACGTGGGCCGGAGCTTCCTGGGCGGGGAGCCGAGCCAGGCAGACGTGCAGCCGCTGGGCCCTGGCGGCGGCCTGGCCGTGCACACCATCCTGCCGCAGGACAGCCAGGCCCTGCCCGCCACGCTGGCCCCGCCCATGACCACCGAGCAGTTCCTGACCCCGCCCTCGCAGCATAGCTACTCCTCCTCGCCCGCGGACAACACCCCCAGCCACCAGCTGCAGGTGCCTGAGCACCCCTTCCTCACCCCGTCCCCCGAGTCCCCCGACCAGTGGTCCAGCTCGTCACCGCATTCCCACGTCTCTGACTGGTCCGAGGGCATCTCCAGCCCGCCCACCAGCACGCAGTCCCACATCGCCCACATTCCAGAGGCGCTCAAGTAAACAGCCGGCGCCCCAGCGGGACCCTGTGCTTCCTTTCCCAAGCCCCGCTGGGGCGCCTGCGTGCGCTCGGCAGACACCGGGACTGACCAAAGGGGCTTTTTCTTAAGAATCGTGTTTTTATACAAAATAAAAGGACGAGGATTTTAATTTTTTTTTTTTTTTAGTATTTATTTATGTACTTTTATTTTACGAGGAAACACTGCCTTTTTATTTATGCGAAATGTTTTCTATGTCTCCAGGTAACAAGTTTTGTCTGTTCTGAGAAAATAAACTAGGTCTCAGTCACGAATTTCCTACTTATGACATTGTGACGTGTTTGTAAAATACAAACAAAGATTCATGATTTATAAATGCCACTTATTTATTGACTTTTTTTTTCTTTTTCAAAACCCAAAAAGAAAGGATACTGGACAAGGGAGGTTTGGACCAGCATTGTCCAGAAGGGGGTGTGGGCCTGCTGCCATGGCCCCAGATGCCCCCGCCCTGCGCCCAGCCCCCTCCCACGTGCCCAGGTCCCCTGCCTTGTGTGAGAAGCTGCATCTCGAGGCAAACGACAGGCAAAACCCCCACACCTTTGGCGTGTGGATTAAGTTGCATTTAACAGAGGAATGTTATAAAATGTAAATGGTGGTTTCTATGTTTCGGTGGGTTTTTTTTGTAATGATCACTTTGAAAACATGCTTTGAAAGATGTGTCCTTGGGGGGCACCAAGAGCACATTTCATGGTACCGATCGTGAATCTTTGTTTCGGGTTCAGTATTACATAGCTGTTCATTGGTCTTGTGAGTTCCTGTTCCTTCTAGAAGCTCCTCTGCCCCTGGCCTTGATACTTAAGCCTTGCGTAAGCAAGGAGCCCGCTGGCCGTGGGGTACGCGTCTTGGATGCCACGTGGAGGAATCCCACCCTTTTCTGGGGAAAGACACTGCCCGGGCCACCCCAGCAGCTCAGCGCGGACACTTTCTTCCAGGACAGGTGGAAACGGACTAGCAGCACCTGGGGCCCAGACCCAGCTCGCGGGGCCAGACCCCTCACGGCCCCAGATTGACGAGACCCCAGAACAGTCTCTCAAGACTTTGGAGAAACATGGCTGTGTCCGGCCTCAGTTCCCAGAGACAGATCATCCCACGGCCTGGTGTGTGCGGCTGAGGCGGTGCCCTCGGCGAGGGAGGGGGGGCAATCCTGCCTGAGGGCCGCCCCCACCCCCGATCTGGGGGTGGGGGGGGCACGTGCCCAGGGAAGGAGCAGACACTTGCGATATCAAGTATAAGCCTGTGGCAAACTAAATGTCTGTAAATACATTTTTAAAGGTGGATTTTGTTTAAAAAATCTGAATGAACAAGTCTGTCCAGGGTGTCCGGGGTCGTGCTGACAGGGACGTCAGAGCGTGGCTGGGCTCACGACCCGGGCCTTGCCACCTGACCCGCGGCTGCCAGGCCCGTAGCTCATGAGAGCAAACCTGGGGAGGGCACCCCGCTGCCCGCCCGCCTTGCCCGGCGGGCGTCGGCCTCCTCCAGGCAGCCCCTCCGGCCTCCCCGGGGGCAGTGTTGTGCGTCCCTAGCGGGCATGACCAGACTCGCCCTAGGATGTTGATTCTTGCGGGGTTTGGGAAAAAATAGAGTGTAGTTTACAGCAAAAGGAAACTTTAAAAAAGTGATCTACGTGCAAAACTGTAGGTGATGAAAAGGATGTATTTTTTTCTTTCATCTTCTTTTGTTAACCAATTTGCAATAAAAGGAATGCTGACAGTCATCCGGATTTTGCCAAACCTGGTTGTGGCACTGGCTCGCTTTCTCGGGGATGGGGGGCAGAGGGCGGGGCCGGCCTACTCAGAGGGAGGCGGCAATGCTGCTCCCTCCGACGGCCAGGGACGAAGACCGCCCAGCCCTGGCCCTTGGGGTGCTGGGACTACGCCATGTTCAGAAGTTCAGCAGCTGTCTCTGCACCCGTCTGGTCCAGGCCCCGTGCAGGGAGCCGGGGACACGAGTGAGCAGGGCATGAGCAGCCCATCTCAGGGGACTCCCAAATCTGGGGTGACGTGGCTGCTGGGGCACCAGGCTGGAGGCGGTCCCTTCTGCCTCGGTTAGGGGGCAGGGCACCACTTCGACCCAGGAAGCCCACTACACACAGCAGGTGCACAGGGAGGGGCCCAGAGGCGGAGGTGAGGAATCCAGAGCCCAGCAGGAGGGCAAAGGGAGCCACCGCCGAAGTGCCCGAGCAGGGACACCACGGGGGTGACACAGGGAGTGGGGAAGGTTCCACGAAGCCGAGGGAGCCCTGCTGAACAGGGATGTCAGACTGGCCCCTGCCGGGCCCCCACACACAGGCCCCCTCCCCGGCCCTCCCACCTAGGCTGCTATCTCCACCGGCCCCACCCCAGCCGGTGGACTGGAGCCAGATTAACAAAGGGTTAGGGTTAGGGTCTGCTGGGCTCCTTCTGCCTCAAAGTGTCACCCGCCCCCGCGGGCCTGGCCTACCCCAGTACAAGCGTCATCCCCAGATTTCCTCGCCGACTCTGGATGCTTCATTCCAGCCCCCCACCCAGATGGGACGAGGGGTCCTGGTGAAAGGACTGTGGGAAGCGACCCAACTTCTGTGTGCCAAGGAAGCAGACCCAGCCTGAAATGTGCCCAAAGAACTCCCGGCACCCGGAGATGCCACTCCTAGGCGTACACGCGGAAGAAATTAAAGTTGGCCAAACAAGTCCAGACATGCACATGTTCCCAGCAGCACTGCTCACAGCTGCCGAGAGGTGGGAGCAGCCCGAACGCCGGTCAGCTGATGCGCGGATGAACAAAATATCGATGACACTGTGATGGTTCATGTCACGTGTCACCTTGGCTGGGCCATGTGGCCAAACGCGAGAGGGTTTCTGGACGAGATTAACATTCGAATCAGTGGATGGAATAAAGCAGAGCCGTCCCCAGTGTGGGTGGGCCTCGTCCAATCAGTTGACAGCCCGAATGGAACAAAAAGTTTCAGTAAGGGAAGGCCTCCAGCTTCACACTTGACGGGGAACATGGGTCTTTTCTTGCCTTTGCACTTGGACTGAGACATCCCTTCTCCTTGGGTCTCAAGCCTGCTGACTCTCAGACTAGAGGATAACCGGCCCCTCTCCTGGTTCTCAGGCCTTCAGACTCAGGCTGGAACTCTAGCATAGACCCTCCCGGGCTCCAGCTTGCTGACCACAGATCTGGGGATAATCTTGTGAGCCAGCTCCCCACCATAAACCTCTTTATACATATATGCACCCCATTGGTTCCGTTTCTCTTGAGGACCCAGACTAATTCCATCCAGTGGGATACGATGTAGCCCTAAAGCCCCGTGCCCTGAGACGCCCCACAGTGTGGCCAGACCTCAAAAACATGACGCTGAGTAAAAGAAGCCTGACACGCAGGCCACACGGTGTGGGCCTCCATCTGTGGGCAGTGGTCAGAGCAGGTGAGCCCTGAGACGGTGGGAGGGCACAGCGTGGCCCCAGGGCTGGGGCGGGAGGGCAGGGACCGTCACTGGGGCAGGAGAGGTGGGAGCAGACAGCGGTGCTGGGCGCACAGCTAAATGTCACTGAGCTGTTCACTCCAACAACATTTCCTTTTCCGTTGTACCTCAGTTACTTGTTTAGCAGAAAGGAAGGCCTAGCCGCCTTTGAACTTCCAAGAAGTTTGTTCAGGTTGTGGGACCCACTGGCGTGGCAGGATGGGCCTCGGGGGGGTGGGGGGGGGTCCTGCTGGTCTCTGGGGGATCTCTCTGCTCCTCAAAGACCCTGGAGCTCCTGGCAGCGTGAAGGAGGCCCGCAGAGGAGCACGGTGGTGCCCCCTCGAGCCTCACCCTGCTGGAGCTCACGCTGGGCGTGGGGCAGCAGACAAGATCCTGGGGGAGGCTCGTCCCCCACCACAGGCTGCTCCGTCCTGTCCCCCGCCCGCCCTGCATCCCCCTCCTCAGGGACTCGTCCCCACCCCCCTGACTCCAAAGCGCTGGCTGAGATTCCCACCCATTTTCTTCCTGGAGCTCAAACCCGCTCCTGCTCTCCTGGCTCCAGAGCCCCCACCGCCAACGGGCCCTCCCTCCACCCCGTGGTCCTCATTCCTGGCCGTACAACCTGAGCCGGCCTGATCCGCCAGTCCCTACCGTCAGAAGGACCCCCGCCTGGACACCACAGGCCCCCCCAGGGAGGACACAGGCCCTGACTTAGATCTGTTATGGCTCAGTAGCGTGTCCCCACCCCCCACAATTTATATGTTGAAACCGCAGCTCCCAGGACCTCGGGATGTGGCTGTATTTAGAGACATGGTCCTCACAGAGGTAATTAAGGTAAAACGAGCTTGTTAGAGTGCACTCTAATCCGATCTGACGGGTGACCTTATGAGATCAGGACACAGACACACACATGGGGACCAGCAGGTGAGGACACAGGAGGAGAAGGCCGGCTGCGAGCCCAGGAGGGAGAACCTCAAGAGGACCAGCCCGGCCCGCACCTGGATCTCAGACATCCAGCCTCTAGAACTATGGGGGAGTTCATTTCCGCGAAGCCACTCAGTCCGCGGGGCTCTGCTACGGCAGCCCTAGCAGGCAATACAGGGCCCCAGGTCATACCTCTCAGGGCCCGAATGTGTGTCCCGGGGGCCACAAACGCCAGCAGTAGCCATCAGCTAGGGGGCGTCTGCCCTGGGTCCCTGTGCCTCCCCAGGGTGTCACTCCCCAGGGATCCGAGGGTTGCACTTTTCAGCATCCCAAACACATGAACCCGCCACGGCGGCTGCCCTACCTGCCCTCCTGACGCTTCCTCAAGGATGGTTCTTCTTCATGACTGCCTGTTTGAGAGCGGGGGCGGGGAGCACTTTTCCAGGATCTCAAGGATGATCCAGAGTTGCACCTTCCACATGCAATTCAAATATTTTCGCAGCCACGTTAAAGTGAAAATAAACAAATGAAGTTTACTCATACATCATAATAATCCAATACGTCCAACCAATTGTCATCTCAACATGTGATTGCCGCAAAGTTAATGAGATATTTTACATTATTTTCCTCTCTCTCTCTCCTCCTCTCTCGAACTAGGTCTTTGAAATCCAGTGCGTGTTTCGGGCTATCAGTGCTCCTCAGTGTGGACCGGCCACATGTTCAGCTGCTGCACGTGGCTGCACCCTGCCACACTGGAAGGCACAGATTTAGACCATGCGGGCACCCGTGGGCACCCGTGAAACCCGAGGCACATCACTGGCGTGGGGTCTTGCTTCACACTGTTCCAGGGTGAGCCCCAAATGTGGCTCCGCACCCCTTTGGCCAGAGCAAAGAGAGGACCGCAGCGGCGCCCACAGATGAGACTGGCAGGGTAGGGCGACACCCAGCCACTCACTGGGCCACTGAGCCACGCTTCCGGAGCACGGCGGCCGCTAGAGACTGGGCTCGGTGGGGGAGCCGATCTTCCGGCTGGTGCCGCCCCGGTCTCACTGCGGCCCAGTCTTCTGTGGGCCGGTCCCATCCAGAATCCACACCCAGGAGCCCTGTGGGAGGGGACAGCGCCGTGGACCCAGACAGGCGCTAGAGAGCTTCCTGCGGCCGCTCCTGGAGGGGAGTGACCCGCAGCCGGGGGCCCTGGCACGATGACAAAGTGCTTCAAGCAGGAGCCTGAGCAATGCCGTCCGGCTGGGTGCCCAGGCAGAGACCAGAAGCGCTGCGTCCCCAAGCACTCGGCGGGGGTCGATGCGTTTGGGGAGCCCTGGGTCAGGGCTCGTTTGGACTCTGGATGCTCGTGTGTACCGTGGGCCTCGATGAGGGCAAACGTGCGCGGTGGCTCCCAGACGGACACACCCTGAGGGCTGAGGGCACAGCGCCCTTTGAGCTCAGGCTGGAAATGCTGCTCCCCCAGCACCTCGCACACCTGGCTGTGCCCCCCGCCCCAGTTTGTGTCATCTTGTTTTCACCTTCCTCGCAGCTGCTGTTTACCCGAGGCGGGTGACTTGGCTCCTCTGAGCCTCAGGGTCCCCAGGGGAAAAGTGGGAGCTGCTCAGAGCCGACCCCAGAGGCCGTGGGTAGGCAGGACGCAGGGACGGCATGGCCGCTGTGGTGACAAACTCTGAAGCTGGTCTCCCCCAAACCGGGCAGCAGCCCCGCCCAGAGGTCTGTAGGGCAAATGCGACAGGGGCTAAGCGTGAAGCGTCTCGGGTTGGATTTGCCACGTCCACACGGTACTGGACTCGGGCTCGTTCCTGCACCAGAGCCCGTGACGCACCAGCAGAAGCTCCGTGGGTCTCCGACACTGAGGGCCGTGACCGTCCTGGTCTCGCGTTTCTCCCTTTTAAAACCTGAGCCCTAGGAAAGCATGTAACCTTAAGTTACTTGTCCTCTACCTCATTTCCTTGTCTGGACAACGGAAAGCGGGCGGTGCAAACCTGGCCGAGGCCCTCACCAGGTACCAGCGCCCCTCGTGGGGACAGGACGGTGTGGAATACGGGCGTTCTTGACGGAAAACAATGCCTTCTGGCCCCCGTAGCTGCGGATTAGATCACTGAGCGGATTAGAGCTCGAAAAATACACGTTTTCTGTTGCCCCATTAAATTCGACTCGCGGAGGATTTACGGAACACCTGCTGTGTTCGGGAGACCAACCCCAGTCCTGGAGGGGTGGGTGGGGCAGGGGGAGTCAGAGATGAAGAAGCCCCTGGAGAGGGCCGCAGTCTAGGGGCGATGTGCGGAGCCAAACCTTTCATCCTGCTGCACCCAGGCCGGATGCTACAGGAGCCCGGCCTGTCCCAGATGCCAGCACCCGGAAACCCTAGGACTGGAAGGCGGCTCTCTGCCTCCCTCTGCTGGCAGCATCCTGCCAGTGCCCGCCGTGGCAAGCAGGTGGCCCCCATGGGGATTTCCACCAGTGATGTCTGCAATGCACATGCCGCCCAGTCATCCCGCCACTGCGCTATCCCATTTTACAGATGAGAAAGCTGAGGTCCAAAAGGCAGGTGATTTCCCCAGGTGTCACCTCTCTGAGCCAGGGCCGCGTGATTCTCCTGGTCCACGTTCTCCTAACCATTTGCGGCCCGGGAGGGCCCACAGAGCCCACGTCGCTCAGCCGCATCACTTCTCGGGCAGGAACGCGGCTGCTCAGGACCGGCCGCAGCCAGCCTGCACTCGGCAATGGGCATTTCGGGCCTCTTCCACGCTCCACCCTTCTGTCTTCCCCCAGGCCTCCAAGTCCATCCCTGTAATCGCCACCAATGCTCGGGACTCTCGCCTTCCTGTCTTATTTGATCCTTTGTCTGACGCAGCTGGCAGCAAGAGAACCGGGTCCTGCCCTTGGGAGTCGCCCGACGTTCAGCGCTCCCCACCAGTCCGGCCCAGCAGCCTCACGGCTCCCCCAGGGGCCCAAGGCTGTCTCCTGGGCTCCTGACTCTCCTTAGCACCTTGCCAGAGCCAGGGCAGGGGAAGCTGAGTGGACGATGGCATTCTTGCTGGGGAGTCCCTGAGAGCTTCCGTGCTTCCAGAGATCACGTGCAGGGCCCGAAGAGCCCCCGGCAATGCGCAGCCGGCAGCCCCCCCCCCCCCATCTCCCCCTTCCCAGGTTTCTGCCCCTTGCCGCTACAGAAGCTTCTGTTTGCCTCAGCCACAAGTGCTCTTTTCCTCCATCCCTAGCTCTAGCGGGTCAGCAGCAGGTGGGACCAGGCCTTGTCAGGTGCCCTCACGGTGCCCCCCAGCCCCGGGGGCACATTTGCAGCTGTCCAGAGTCTGTGCCCCCTAAGAGCGGAGGCCTGGCCTGCTGGTCCGCGGCCACACTCCCAGCTCCTCGCAGTGCGGGGCACGCGTTAGGGGCTCAGCCAACGAGTGTGTGGTTTTGTGAGAGAGGTCTCTCAGGTTTTTCCAGGGCCCTGCTGCAGCTAACAGAATACTACTCACTTAGTCCCGTGGCTCTGATTCTCTGTGGCCCGACTGGTGTGGAATCCGTGCCCTTCTGGTGCTTTCTACGACCCTCCTGTCACTTACAGTGTCACCTTATATGTTTAGTACTTGGCTCAGCGATAAAGGGAACAAAAGACCTCTGGGGCCTGCCGGGTGCCGGGCACGTCTGCAGACGCTGGAGACGAGGGATGAGACAGTGCCATGCTCGTGCTAATGACGACGCCGATGGTGGGGACATTCATCAAGCTCAGCCTGGATGTGGATTTTCTCTTGCAAGGCCTCCCGGGAGTCTGGGTCTGGCTTTGTACCCCAGCTGCACCCTCCTGGAGCTGCCTCCCTCTCCTCGTACCAGGCCTGGCCACAGCCCGCCAGCCGACTTACACGCACACTGACAGGTGCCACAGAACACGCTCAAACACCAGCTATCTCCGCCCCCAGATCTGCTGTCTCCTGAAGGAACTGATGTCCCCTTCCTCTCCACGCAGACCTCCTCAGCTGCATGGCTGCCTCTTCCGAAGTCCCGTCTGCCAACTCTTTCCACTTCCGAAGCCCTCACGTGCTTTCGGCCTGGACCATTCAGCCAGACCTGTCTCACGGAGGCAGCCCCTTCCTATCTCCAGGCAGAGTCGAGCAGGCCCCCTGCCAAGCCCCCAGCCTCGGTGCCCAGGACTGAGGACTAGAGTCGGGGGCTGAGCAGAGCACCTGGTGTGGAGCAGGACCGTCTTACAAACGTCCACTTACAAACCACACCTACTACAGCTACTTTATGCCCTGGAGGAGGGAGGGGCAGAGGCTTACGGCCCTGGACCACCAGCCTTTGTCTATGGGGACACCGTGGCTACCCTCCACCAAGGGCTCCTTCCACAATCACCTAAGCGGCTGGGTGTCAGCTCCACAATCTAGGAAGCTCCAGCTCCAGGGTGGGCATGCATGGGCAGTGGGGGGGAGCCCCTGATCCCCTCTCACAATGTGCTCACTGTCTAGACCAGTGCCGTCCCGTGGAAATATGCCAGGTACAGACGCAATTTTAAAGTTCCTACTAGCTATGTTAAAGAGGGAAACAGATTAAATAAGTTTTAACAGTACACTTAACTCACTATATCCAAAATATTATCGTTTCAACACGTGATGAAGAGCTGCCAGTGGGCTATTTTACCTTGTTGGCATCTGGCCTCTCATAAGGACTTAGGTCCCAGCTCAGCTCAGCTCAGCCCCCTCTGGGCGCTCGGTGCCAGTCCTCCCTGGACAACGCAGGCTCCTGGGAGGGGCTGACTCTCGTGATCCTGAAAACGCAGTGTGACAGGGTGCTGCAATGATAGAAAGGACAGCCGGGTTCTCTGGCATAGGCTCTGCCCATCGTCCTGGCAAGCCTGCAGCCCTGTGTCCTGTGTGCTCGGGGTCGCGTGACTACAGCTCCGGTCATGATGAGGAACTAACAACCTTGCCCTCTGGAAAGAGCAGCTGACGCCAGCCCCCATGGTGGGGCTTCAGGGAGGTGGTGGCATGTGTATCCAGCCTCTGGGAGCCTGGGGGGATAAGGAGGAAGGAGTGAATGAGTGACACTGCAGGCAAAGGGAGGGACGCTTCCTCAGAAACAGCAACAGCTGTCATGGCAGTACGCCCCCCACGGCTCGGGCCCCTGCCCGTTCTGCAGCCAGAATCACCCTACACCCAGGACAGTGCGGTTCGTGCCTGTTGCTCTGGTTTAAGCATCAACAGCATCTCCTTTTGGCCCCCAAGTTGTCTAGGTGCTCCCCCGCCTGGACTCCAGGTTGCCGAGGACGTGATGGTCAGGGAGGTCAAGGAAGCTGACAGAAGGCACACAGCCTCAGGTAGCAGGCTGGGCCTTGAGGCCGAGGGCCTGTGACTCAGAGCCCCAGCCTCCACAATCGATGGTGGGCCCAGAGCCCTCTCCTCCACACCGGGCCCCACATGGCCAAGAACCGGAAGGCCTCCACTCAAGAGGCTTAGCAGGAGGGGGAGGGGACGGACCCCAGCACCTTTGCCTCTGCGTGCCCATGGCGGGGGGGGGGGGGGTGGGGAGGTGGGTGACAGTGCCATGTCTCTGTGGAGTGGTTTCTTGGGACAAAGTGACTGCAGGAAGTGGGTCAGGGGCAGTGGGGTGGATCCAGGGAGTCCCAGCACCTATTCTCTGTGTTGACATAGGTTAGGATCTCCATTTCTGCAAGGCAAATGTTAGCTTAGCAGAGTGGCCACGTCAGAGGGACCGAAACTCTCCCCGCACCCGCTGGGGCCCTGACAGCGTGGCTGCTCCCTGCCAACGTCACAGCAAACAAAGAGCTGAACCGCGCTCCTTCCTTCTTCCCAGGCTTCGGAGTCCCACGGGTGACCAGGGAGTCCTCCCACCCCGGCCAGGCCTCAGCCGCTGCTGCACTGGCAGCAGCAGCCGCTGGGAGCTCGACCACCGGCGGATGCAAGCGTGTGGGCACACCTGCCACCCTTCCTGCCCTCTGGAAGAAGCTGGGGTGAGCGGGGGCAGGCTGCTACTTTTCCCTCTCCCTGCCAGGCAGGTGTGCAGGTGAGCGGGCCGGGGTCTGGGTGGCTGCTTCCTCGCCTACCGAACCTCTCTATTCTCACTGGGAAAATGAGGATACAAATGGCAGCACCCCCTCGTCCCTAAGATCCACCGTGGGAGGGCTCTGATGGTGCCATCCTCGGGGCGGAGCAGGGGGCTAGCAGGGCAGCCCGGCCGGACACTCGCTGCCTGGGGGAGGCGCTCCAACGCAAACGCCCGCTCAACGGCTGCGGAACACAGCAGAACGGAGTCCTGGTCTCCGTCCACGCGGTGTCGGGGACCAGACCGGGCGCCGAGGGAGCCAGGCCTCCATGGGGGCAGGGCGGGGCAGGAAGAGGAGCAGGAGCGGACTGCGCGAGCCACGGGGCGGCGTGGCTGCAGCCGGGGGCCGAGCAAGCAGGGGGCCGAGCAGGCAGGGGGCCTCGAAGGGCGCCTGCGGACCCTCCCGGAGCTCCGCGCGGGGCAGACGGGCACAGCTTTCCGAGCGCCGGACGCGGACGGAAACGAACTTCGCGGGCTGAACTGGAACCCGGAGCCGCGAGTGGCCGTAACCAGGCAACCGGCGAGCCGCCGCGAGGTGCGCACGCGTAGCCCGCCGCGGAGGCCGGCGCATGCGCAGCCGTCTTCCGCCCGTCTCGCCTTGGAGGAAGTCCAACGGCCAAATGGGAGGGTCGCGCCTGCGCCAGGGCGCCGCTCGGGTTCTCGGCGCTGCCGAGTAGCCGTTCTCGGTGGGTGCTCCTGCTGGCCTCGGTCGTTCAGGACTGGTCCTTCACTTGGGTATGACTGAAGAACCCTTACTCTTCTCACACCCTAAGACGAGAAAGACTGGGAGAAAGAGCTGGCATAATCAGGGTGACGTCTCTGAGCCGTGCCCCGCGCACCCGGCCCAGCAGGTGGGCGAAGGGCGGGTCGCAGGGGGCGGGGCTAAGGTGCGAGGCCGAGGGGGCGGGACGAACGGATGGGACGTGAATGACGGGGACGCGAGGGGCGGGGCAGGGGGGGCGGGACGAAGGGAGGAACGGTGAAAGATTGGTCGCAGGCGAGGGGCGGGCCAACGGGGCGGACGAATAGATGGCCGGCGAAGGACCAAACGCCGGAGGGAGGCCGCGTCACCGGAGCAGCTGCGGTGGGCGGGGCTGGTGGGCGTGGTCGGCAGGCGTGGCGCGCACTGACGTCGCGGTCGGACACGTCGGCGGCGCGGCGGCCGGAGCCGGATGTGCCAAGATGGCTGCTGCGGCTTTCGTGTCTTCGCTTGTCGCCGCAGCCCGGCCGGCTTCCGCCGGCGGCTCTTGAGGGGTTGGCCCAGGGGTCGCGGAGGGGCGGGGCACGAGCCGGGGTGGGCCTCGGCCGCCCTGTGGCGCGCCGGTGAGGGCCGGGGTCGGGCGGAGGGAAGTGGCCGGGCCGGGCCCAGCCCTGAGCGGACTTCGCGTCTCCGGGTGCCGCCAGGGGTCGGGCAGGGGCCCCGGGGGCGAGCAGGGGGACCTGCGGGGCCGGGGCGGGTCAGGGGCGGCCGAGCGAGCGACCCTCTTGCCGCCTTCTGCACCTTTGTCGGCCGCCTCGTCAGACTGACGTGGACCCCGCAGGTATGGCCGGCTCTGTGGCAAGTGCCTGTCCGGCCCCGCTGTGTTGACACTTGTCTTCGCCCTGGTGGCCTCGACGGAGGGAGGGTTGTGTTGGAATGGTGAAGATAGACCAGACCTGCGACTTCTCAAGGAGTACGAACATTGAGGAAATTTCTTCTAACAGTTTTGCGTGTCCTTTGCTTCGAGGGTTCTTAAGTTGTTTTGTCCTCAGCGGCTGGGAGATTTTTCCCGAGCCGTGCCGGTGATGAGACAGATTTGCATTTCGTGGCAAAGTGACCGAGACGCTGCAGCGGAGGTCGGGCACTTGTGTCTCGCGTGAAGGGTTACAGGAACGTGTGATGAAGTTAGTACCGGTTTGGGGGCGAAAGTATCGTGCGGAGCGTCTGGTGGCGTCCCGGCCATTTCAAATCGGTATTTGCAGGTTCACCTAAGAACTTCCGAGTGGCTGGAGGTGGGGCACGGGCTGCTTAAGGCTGTGTTTTAAATACAGACGACGTTAACCGGGGAGGGCAGCGAGGGCAGGAAGCAAACTGAGTCACACACAGTTGCTCCAGAGCCATACTTCGGCAAGTTTCAGCACAACGGGTCTCCCTGCAGGTCCCCCCAGCCCCCAGCCCCCCGCCCCCCGCCCCGTGCCTCTTCGTAGGGTTCCGGTGGCTGGTATCTTAACAGAGGTCAAAGGGGAGGCCAGAGGCAGGAGAATGCTTTCTTGTCCCTGTGATTCATTCGGCCTAAGTAGCAGGGAGTCTCCAAACCGTACTGACCGTTTTCTTCGGGGTAGCGTGCGCGTTGTAGTGCTTCTTCCCTGAACGTCAGTGCGTCCTTTGGGATCTTTGCCATTTTTAGCAGTGTTTCGACTCCCCCTTCGTGTTGGTTACCGTCTAAACGTGTTTGGGGCCGTACTTGGAAAAGTTGGAGTTTGCGGTGTCTCTGTGTCAAGCGCCCCACAGCCCGACAGGGATGTGACACTCACAGCCTCCAAGAGGGACATTGTGGCCAAAGGGCAGCGTCTCCGGGGCTCTCTGGCGCTCCTGTTGGCGCAGCCTCAGTTTGCGGCAGCCGCTCCGAAGGTGCTCTGAGCATCTCAGTGCCTTGGCCAGGAATTGGATCGAAGGTCGGAGGCGGTTGTGCTTAAGTATTTCTCGTAGACACAGGGTGGTCTGACGAAGGGCTAGGTTTGTGAGTGATGCGTTTTTTAGAAAAACAGCCAGTGTCTTTTTAAAGGTAGATGACTTGGTACCGAATGACTTACTGGCTGGAGGTAAGTTCCCTGGGGCCAGCAGAGAGGTGATAGGCGGCGTTGCGGTTGGTGAGTAGAGAAGGTCCAAGAGGATCATGTTCATGTTCAGGATCGTTTCACACGCAGCTGCCTTATTGTTGAAAAGCTGTCAGTTGTGGGTGGGGGGTGGGGGAGATTCCGTTTTGTAGGAAAGGGGTAGCGTTTGCTATAAAACGGTTCTTAGTTCAGGAGTCGGGGAAGTTTCTTGAAGGAGAACGTTTAAGTCCCTACGCTGTCCGCGTGTTGATGACATTTCTGTATTGAACAGCAGCAGGGGTCAGGGCATCCCAGAACCCACTGTGAGTAGGATTTTGTAAGATGCAGCTGAGAAGGAACCTTAGATTCTCTCGCTTTACAGACAAAGGGTCTGGGTCGCAGGAAGAGAAGTGGTGTGCTTGGGGCCGGTCGGTTGGACTCCCGGCCCTGCCCTCACAGCCACGCCTCTGCGGTGTGATGCTCTGGGCCTCTGCCGTTTGGTGTTTCTTTTTTACAGCTGCTTAGAGCGGTTGAGGTCCTCTACTGGAGCCTTACAAGGAGGAAGTTGTGTTTCGGAAGACGTGCCGGGCGCCTCTGTCCCACAGATAAGAGGAAGAGGCCGGGCTTGTTGTACGATCAGTCCTTGTAAAGCTGAGCTGTACACATTCTTTGTTCTAAAATGACAGCTTAGAACCAAACGAAGCCTCCAGTGCTGTGCCTAATACAGTCCGTCGAATTTAAGTGAGTTTCAGAGTGCTCGTCAGTCCAAAGGGCTTCCCTGTTGGCCTAGGACACACGTGGGCGAGCCGTAATGGTAGTGAGCTAATAGACCCATAGGACTCGTTTCCAGAGAGGGGTGGGAACCTTCACCGTAAGTAGCTTTGCTTGAGATACATTCACAGATGTCTCCTTTTATCGACTCTGAGAAAGATTGCCAGGAGCAAAAGTGGCGTACACCTGCAGAAACGTGTGGGTTAAACCCTGGCGCCCTCCCACTTCTCCCTCTGGTGTTTACTTTCCTCCGTGATCGGTTACACGTCATCTGTTTGTTTGTGAGGGTGACCCTAGGGGGGAGGACTTGTGCCCAGAGAAAGACAGCAAAGAGACAGTACCTGGGTTTGTGTCTTAAAAGTACCGGTTAACCGTTCGAGGTTACATTTAACGTATTTTCTTAAAAAGCGGAAACCACCGCTAGTTCTGGCAACAAAACACACTGGAAAGACGATTTCGTTTTCTGTGAGAGGTTTGTTGGCACTCTGGTTGAAAATTTTTGAATCGAGTCAGTGGGTCAGTTTTAAAGCTGCTTCACGTTTCGTCGGGGCTTGCGTTCCGGACTCACTTCTTGACAGCCCTCGTGGTCAGAGGCGGCTTGTTCCGCTCACGGTGGCAACCAGGCACAGCGCGGGAAATGAGGCATTCTGCACGGTGGCATAAAGGGCATGTTTGTATATTTCAGATTCCGCCTGTAGCTTGTATCGCTCTGTACTTTATAATGCTTTTTCGTTAAAACGGAAGCGCGCATCTTAAACTTCCATTTTCATTTCAAGATGTAACATTAACCTGCGCGAAAAGTATGATGTGCCATCTTGATACAGGAGTTGGCTCTTTGAGGACCTGGTGATAATTTACGGGAAGGTGTCCGGGTACCGGGTAGTAAATCAGACCGGCAGTTAGGTTGCGCTTCGTTCATCGCTGCCCACTTGGTGAGGGCATCGCGGAGGCATCAGGCGCGCCGTGTGGGTGCCCAGCGGGGCTGTGAAACTGAACCCCAGAGAAGGCAGTGACTTGTCTGAAGTCAGTCAGTGAGCTCAGGGCACAGCCGGCGTTTGCATCCATGTCCGGCCGAGTTCTTGTGTGTGCGCTCAGCTGCACCGGCCGGCCGCAGCCCCCCACCCGGGATGCAGTTCTGGGTGGGCGCGGGGGTAGGAGCGACGTGTCTCGGGACCGAGGACACAGACTCTCAAGTTGTTTCCAGCCTTTCTCTGTTTTCTTCGTTCTCCTGATTCCAACTGGGAGTTTGAATACATGGATTTTATGCTAATTTCTTCTTTTTCTTTTTTGGTTCAGGTTGAAGAAAACCTATATCCTGCTTTCTGTGAGCAGCACTTAGTTGTGCAACCGATCGGTCATGCAGCCGCCGCCTCAGGCAGCCCCATCAGGCGTGGTCGGGCCACCTCCGGCCGGAACTCCTCAGAGCATGTTCTGGTCCAACAGATCTTACAGGAGACAGGCAAATAGTAACGCACCGGTGACCCCGATAACTTGCCCGTTGCAGCCGGTAACGGATCCGTTTGCTTTCAGTAGACAAGCGCTACAAACTACATCGTCGGGCAGTTCGTCCAAAAGCAGCACGCCCGTTCTGCAGGGCCCGGCCCCGCCAGCGTTCCTTCAGCGCCCTGGTCTGCCTGTGCCTCACGCAAATGCTGGGGATACCTCGCAAGGACCTGTGTTGCAGGCCACAGCGGACGCTGGTCTGTTTGCCAGCGTGTTGCCACCTTCGGCGCCGCCAGAGCCAGAGTTGCACAGGGGTGCCGAGCTTGCTTCCAGCTCGGAACCCGAAGTTCAGACTCTGCCATGTCCTCACATTCCAGGAGTGGGTGCCGACAGTCCCCACGGGGGCCATCCGCACGCGAACGTGCTTGGGCCCGAGAGACCCCTGAGTCGGCAGAACCCGCACGACAGTGCTGTGGCGCCGTCCCCTTTCTTCCCTCAGCCTCGTCAGCAAATGCCAGGGCAGTGGGGGCCAGGGCAGGGAGGCCCACAGCCCTCAGGTCAACATTATTGGCCCCGCCCAGAAGGACCTGTTCAGCACCCGGTGCCCCACGCCTCCAGCGTTTCCCTCTTCCCCGCTCCGTCCAGCCCGTATCACGGTCCCGGCCACGAGCAGCTCAACCCACTGGTGTCTTTGCCAGGACCCTTGGCCGGTGACGGAAGCAATGAGCCGGCCTACCTGCCGAGTGGTAACCAGTCAGCAAATAACTTTGATCCTGACAACGCGTTCAGGCAAAATTCTAGAGCTGGGAATCCTCGGGCAAGCCAGGAGCTCAGGCCAAATCCAGGAGTGAATAAAGAGCAGTTGCCAGACCTCGCTCTTGTGAATCCCCTCGCTCAGGGAAACAGCCCGGAAAGCCATTTGCACTACCCCCCAGGGGCCGAGACCAGCCGGGTCCTGCCGGAAGTGGACTCGGGAGCTCTCTCCATGTTCTTCCACGGCGGAGAGACGGAAAATGAGGAGAACCTCTCATCCGAAAACACAAGCTTCGCTGGTCGGTCTGACTTGGATGGCTCCTCCCCCGGCCCGGGACTTGGCCATGCTCCCGCACGTGTGGGAGTGGGTGGCGTTTACCACGCCTTTCCCAGAGGTTCCAGCAACGAGGCCACGCAGCAGGGAGGCCACCCGCAGCCTTATTTCTCTCAGTCTGCAGGCGCCCAGCCCGATAGACCGGCCACGGCAAGCGCTGCCGTCACTGTGTGGGGCAGCCCAGCAGGCGCAGGGGCTCACGCCAGCAGCCCACAGTACGAGAACGTGGAGGACTTAGAGTTCATTCAGAATCAGGAAGTTTTGCCAAGTGAGCCCCTAAGTTTGGACCCTCCCGCCCCCGGCGATCCGCTCAGATACGGCCCCAGGCTCGGTGTTGGGGGCCACGCTGGGGGCGGGGGCCCAAATCTCGAGGCCCCGGATTCAGTGCCACACCCCGTGCGATCCGACAGCGTGTCGTCCAGTTACAGCAGCAAGAGCCACAGGAATCTTCCAGGTGCGGCCAGGCCTCAAGACCTGGGGGGCACTTTCATTCAGCAAGAAGTCGGAAAACCTGAAGATGAGTCTTCGGGGAGCTTTTTTAAGCAAATTGATTCTTCTCCTGTAGGAGGCGAGACACACGAGACCACCGTGAGCCAGAATCACCGCAGCAGCCTGTCCCAGCCCTCAACCCCAAGCCCCCCAAAACCCACTGGAATATTCCAGACAAGCGCGAATAGTTCTTTTGAACCGGTGAAATCCCACTTAGTTGGAGTAAAACCAGTTGAGGCCGATCGGGCCAAGGTGGTGGGCGAGGTGAGGGGGGCCGGACCCCACCAGAAGCAGCACCGGCCAGCTGCCGCACCGCCTGACACCTGCCCTGGCAACTTGGAGCAGCCCCCGGACAACATGGAGACCCTGTTCACACTCCAGGCCGGTTCTCTGCCCTTTACCGTACCCGTGGAGGCCGAGCACGGGCTCGGGCACGCTGGGGGGCCGCCCTCGGAGACCGTGCTTCCGGCAGCTGAGAAGAGGCCCTTGGCCAGGGCCCAGGGAGCTGTGAAGTGCGAGAGCCCAGTGACGACCTTGTGGGCACAGAACGAGCTCCCGGATTTCGGGGGCAGCGTGCTCCTGGCCCCGGCTGCCCCGGCACTGCACGCGCCCGTGAGGCCTCAGCCCTCTGAAGTGATCCAGCCTCCTGACGAGGGAGTGTCCGGTCAGCAGCCCCGGCAGCCAGGCCCTGGCCTCCCTCTGCGGAGCAGGGACGGCGTCGGAGCTTCCGAGAACCTCGAGAACCCTCCCAAGATGGGAGAAGAGGAGGCCCTTCCCTCGCAGGCGAGCTCGGGCTATGCCAGCCTGTTATCCTCACCGCCCACTGAGTCTTTGCAGAATCAGCCAGTCTTGATTGCCCAGCCTGATCAAAGCTATAACTTGGCTCAGCCCATTAATTTTGCTGTGTCCTTATCGAGTCCTAATGAGAAGAGTCTGCCCTGGAGAGATGCTTTGGTGGGGGATAAACCGACAGCAAGCAGCCGGACTGTCGGGGGGGACTCCGGAGAAAGCGCTCCTGCGTCTGGGATCGCAGCCACCTCTGTCACCCGCTCGCCTCTGCCCAAGAGTCTCCCGCAAGGTAGCTTTCCACAAGTTCCTGGCACTTCGGAGACCGTTTGTAATCAACCTGCTAATTTGCTGGTTCAGCCGCCACCTCATCCGGTTCCAAAGAACTTGCTTCCAGAAGGCCAAAAGGTTCATAATGCAGAGAACGTTCTTCCCGAGCTGGTTGGTAGCCCTGCTGGAAGCACAGGCGTGATGTTGGTGCCGCCTGCAAACGCTACCTCGGTCCCTGCTGGTAGTAAAGTGGATCCCTCCGGTAATCGGGAAGAAACTTCTGGAGCTCTAGACTTCACGCTGAATAGGACTTTGGAAAATTCTCTGAGGATGTATGGCCCGTCCCGTTCTGACAGCCCAGCTTGTCCGCAAACCATCACCGGTCAGCCTAGACAACCTGGGCCAGGGGCACATAACCCAGACTGTTTCTACCAGCAGGTGACAAAAGACGCTCAGGACCCATGTGGCCTAGGGAGGGCCCAGCAGGAGCCGTCGCCGGCCCCCCAGCAAGGGCCCAGAGCAACATGTTCAGAACCTTCGAACCCAGGAAGCTCGCCAGTGCAGGGGCAGTCCCAAAACTCGGTCCCACCACCAGCAAGTCCCGCTCCAGCTGACACGGGTCAGCAGCTGCTGCCTCGGCCGCCTCGGTCCTCCAGCGCGTCCATCGTGTCCACCAGCTCCAGCCAGGCAGCCGCACGGTCGGACCAGCAGTGGCTGCAGCCACCGCCTCCCTCGGACTTGGCAGCTTACTACTATTACAGACCCCTGTACGATGGCTACCAGTCGCAGTACCCCTCGCCATACCCGCCGGATCCCGGCACAGCCTCCCTCTATTACCAGGTACGGTCAGGCTCTCGGACGGTTGAACCCCGGGACCGGTGGTCTCTTTCTCCTGAGTCGTGCTTCTTGGCAGGCTTTTGTTGCTCAGTTCGGAAGCGGCCTGTAGGCCCTGTGGTCTGCACCGTTGTGCAGAGTGCCCGTTCCTGCACCACTGCTTGGGGAGCGTGCCCGGCTCCCAGAACCCTTGCAGGTTCACACTGCACACTTGTGTGTTGCGTGGTGCAGAATCCCTGGTTAATTTTTAGCACGCATGCCCCGGCGTGTGTGGCTGAGGAGCCCTCTGTTTCCTGTCCCTCCGGTGGGCTCTCTGCGGGACCAGAGCTCTGAGTTGCGCACCTTGGGAAACTGGGATATCCTCTCGAAGCTCCGGTGTGGTTTTGACGGGAAAAATCTACCCAGAGAGGAACAGGACAGCGCAGTGTTTTAAATCCCTCCAGGAGAGTAGAAACATTAAGGGAAAAAAGCTAGGTTCGGAACGAATCCAAGCAAAACGGCCAAGGGGGATGAGATCCCGTAAATGTCCCTCAGGCGCATGGCGGTCCCAGCAGCGGGGCAGGGGCGGTGTTGCGCCCCACAGAAGACTTGCCGTTCACAGTGGCCTAAGCATGTGAGTGTTGTGAAACACAACTGGTTCTGTCCAGTTCTCTGGTACTTTGAAACAGTGGGGTTCAAATACACACGTTGGATCACGATTTGCTTCTCATTATCTCTAGTCCCAGCCCCGCATCATGTGAGGTCGGCAGAGTGTCAGAGGGCCAAGGAGTGTAGACCAGAAGTTTGGAAAGCACGGTCCTACAGTGGGCAGGTGGCCATCCTGGGGACCTCTTAGAGGCGGCTCGGGGGTACAGGGCTGGTGGGGGTGGGTCGGGCAGTAGCCCCCACTAGGAGGAGGCTTGTGCCTCCTTTGCAGGCTTTGAGCATCTTTGGGATTATATGAATACTGTGCACCTAACCACTGAGATTAGCAAATTTGAAATTCTGGAAGGAGCCCCAAGGACTCCTGTTTCCATACAGGGAAACTGATTTCAGATCCATCCAGTGCCCAGGAAGGGCTGGCAGAGCACGAGGGGAGCAGTGTCCCCGCTTTGGGTTCTTTGTGCAGCAGCCACACATACATCTAGGAAACTCCAGCCAGAGCCCAGCACCACTCCTGTGGGAGCCCGCTTCCTTCCGCCCTCCCACCTTGTGGCCACAGTCTCCGGTGGTGTCAGGAATAAGTCCGTTGGACGTGATTTCTCCACTTCGGCCAGGCGATGGTGGAGAGTCAGGCTCGTAGACCAGAGGGCTGCTTCAGGTCCCCACGTGGCAGCTCCTTAGAGACCGTCGTGGCCAGTCATGAGCCTGCGAGGGGTTGAAAGCCTCATGAGAATAGAGTATGAGCCTCTCTTTGAGGCTGTGTGTAGCTCCGGGACCCATTCAAATGGAACCCTGGATATTTTGCATACCTGAGATGATGTGTGAAACAAGGACACGAACCCAGGGAGTCCTAGCACCTCCGCGGCAGAGCCGTCTGGAGTCTCCACGGCCCCTCGGGGGCTGCCTGCTGACACGGCGGCCATCTCCTGAGCAGGACCAGGGCAGTCCCTTTTAGGAAGATCCTGCTGCCCGTCTGTGGCTGTGGATGTCAATTTGTAGGTTTTCTCTTCTGCACGAGGGAAGCCCCACGTCCAGTGCTCCTGGAGGGCCGTCACCAGCGCCATTTAGAGCTAGCGCCAGTTGCTTGACGGGTGGCTCTTCACCGATGTCTAACGTTGCGCAAACCCTTCTTCCAGCAGGACGTCTATGGCCTGTATGAGCCCAGATACAGGTCCTACGACAGCGCGGTGTCCGCCTACGCTGAGAGCTACCGCTGCCCCGAGCCCGAGCGGCCCAGCTCCCGGGCAAGTCACTGCTCGGACCGGCCACCTGCCAGGTGATTGACGTTCATGTTGCTGGCTGTGGTGGTAACTTCCCGATCTGAAAACATGAGACAAACCTGTCTTCTCCTGTGCTTATGTTTAATCAGCACGGGCAGAGCACAGGAGCACTTTGAAACGGAACAAAGCCCTCCCTTGCAGCCATGCTGTGCTGTCAGCCAGCACTGGGTCGGGCCAGACCCTCTGCGGGGTCCTCCCTGGGCCAGGGGATCATCCAGCCACCACCGAGGCGCACACGCGGCTCAGGCATTTTGCTGACCGGGTGTTCAGGGCCCTAAGGCTGTTCCCTGCTACTGACCACAGTGGTGTGGAGTCGTAGGCCAGGCAGGCTGGGGCCAGGACCCCTGCCCACCTCCTTTTCCTAACATTGCATCTGTGCTGGAAGGCCCCACACACATCTATCACGCTACCCTCCTCCGCTGAGCGAGCGCGTCTCAGCTCTGTGATTACAGATGAGGGATTTTGAAAGAGCCTTGGCATCATGCCTTCCTGCCAAGTAGGAATGGAAGCAGGTCACAGCCTCCCGCTCAGAGACATAGGGAGAGCTGGGACGGTGCGGCGGGCGCACCGCCTGCGTTCCAGCACCTTCCCCTGCACCTGCTTGTCGTCAGGTGGAGGAGTGACGTGTTACGGGTGTAGGTTTTGTTACAAGGCCACACGGCTTCTTGAACTCTAATAGAGGAAGTCTGATCCCCATGAATTTGCATGTGCGCTGCTTTCCAAAGTCGCGGGATCCAATCTCTGGCTCTTTGTCTTTGTTGGCTCGTCTGGAGACAGGGCTCTGTCTCTGTGAGCCTCTGCCTGTTCGGCCGGCCGCTCTCAGTCCATTGCTGGCCTGCACGTAGCCCAGTCTTCCGGGGGCTTTGTGGGGGAAAGCTCCCGAGGTTGCAGCTCCTGTGCAGCACCTGGGAAGTAAGGCTCGAAGTGAAAATAAGGGAAAGCGTCCGGTAGGTGTTTCTAGAACCCTCTAGGGGACCAGGGAGGGTGGAGGAGGGTGCAGCCAGGGCTCATCTCGCCGTTCCACTATCCTGTCCTTTTGGCCACCTGCGAGTTAACGTGCGTTCCAAGAGGCCAAAGGTGGCTCCGTGCTGTTGAGAAGTGCCCCAGCCAGGAGCGAGGCCAGGCCGCACGTCAGTGGCTCTGTCCCCTGTCTGGCAGTGTTTCTGTGCTCTAAGTGTCGTCACCACTCATGTGACCGCTCTGGAGAGCAGCCCGGCCTTTCTGCCCTGCTTTGGTTGGGGGTGTGTGTCCACGTCCGCATGTGTGTGTTCTTGACGACGTGGGTCCGTGTCTGCACTTGCGGACGTGTGTCTGTGTCCGTGCTTGTGTGTGTCAGTCTCATGCCTGGTGTGATCACGTACCTGCAGGAACTGCTTGAGGTGGGAACAAGTCCTTCGTTTTTGTGACTGTGTCTGTGCTGATGGGCGAACGGGCTCGGTTGGCGAGAGCAGCCAGGAGGTGGCGTGGTCGTGGCTCTGCGCCGTGTCACATCTCTGTTCCGAGCCCACCGCTGGCGTGTGCAGCGGCCCCCCGCTCTGCAGATGGGTGGGGTCTAGAGGGCTGTCCTCCAAGGCCCTCGGAAGGGGCCTCGTTCCCACAGCTGAGCCGTGAGAGCGGGTTCCGGACTGGAGGACCGAGTGCGGCTCACTGGCAGTCTCTGTCCCAGGAGCTGTGCCGGCCAAGCCCCCGGCTCAGCTGAGTGAGACGTTCCTGAAGGGGCATGGGAAGAGTCACATTTCAAAAATCAAATATCGTCTAAGGCTCGTTAGTAAGAGACGAAACCGCTAATGGGCCATTCTAAGAACCTTACTGCCCGCGTGACCTCGCCAAGTTCTGCTTATCTGGCGACAAGAGACTCGTGGCGGGGTCTGTGAGGCCAGCCTCCATCAGACACAATTCAGGCGTCTTGCGGCCAGGTTTAAGAGCAGACTCGAGGGGCTGAGGCAGCCGCAGCCCTGCGCCTGGGCGCGGACCCTCACCCGTCCCGAGCACACGGCACGCGGTCTGCGCCGAGGGTACCGAAGTCGGCGTTAGGTTGGTTTTGACAGCTCAGTGCTCTCTGCTTCCGCTCGGGGTTGATGACTGGAAACTTGAGAGCCTGTTTGAGTGTCGCCGTGTGGGATGTGGCACTGAGCAGGCAGAAGGCGGTCAGCTCTCTTACGTTTGTGGCGCTTAAGTAGTTACTTGGGGAGGTGAATTGTGGCTGCGCGGCAGGGAATCTTACCCCATCGTCGTTACTGATTTTCTCATTACGCTTTTTTCGCAACGTGTCTTGCCGCACGCCTGACGCTCTGGGGGTAACGTGTGCTGACTGACGTCTTGTCGTATCCTGAGGAGGAAGTGGGAAAATTGTTTTGTAACGACATCGTGTGTGTTTTCAGGCAAGGCTATCCTGAAGGTTACTACAACTCCAAAAGCGGATGGAGCAGCCACAGTGATTACTATGCAGGTTACTACTCCAGCCAGTATGACTACGGAGGTAGGTTCACAAGCGCAGATGGCCGGCCGCTGGCGGAACCGCGTCCAGACCACTAGTGCGGCCGGTGCGAGGCAGTGTCCTCTGGCCATTTCTCACGAGGCCCTCCATTCCGTTGCTCTCTTTAGGTTTCTAATCCAAGAGCCAAAGTGGTGGAAGATAAGCTGCACTTGGGAATAATTATGCTGCTGTATTTGTTTGGAAATTACATCTTAATTATAGCAGTTACAGCAGTAACGTATCTTTATCACGTTAGTAGTTTCCTATGATTTTCTAGCAAAGCGTGATTGTGAGTAGTTCCAGGATGGCCTTGGTCCTGCATATTTATTTAAGTTGATGAAAAGAAATAAATGGGAAACCAGCTTCTGGGGTCACACTGGCCCCGTGTGGCATACTGGTGGCCTCCTGTGGCCGCCCTCCCGCCACGGTGCAAGCATCAGATGTCCTTACTGCATACGCCCGGAGCTGCCTTCCCATCTTGACACTCTGCCATTGGGCGGGGTGCTCATCTCAGCGACACGTCCCCCTGGCGGTCCTGCTGGTCACTGCTGCCTGGCTGTGACCTGTGCTTAGCTGCAGGGGAGGGTCCCGGGCCCACTGTCCCTTGGTTGTACCGCTTCCCCCAGGCCTCTTTCCCATTTACGTTTGTGTCATTTTACATATAAGTTTTGCTCGTAGCTGCCAAAAATGGTACATCTAGGTTATAATGTTAATGTATTTTTTAAAAAGTGTTTATTTATTTTGAGAGAGAGGAAGAGAGAGCACGAGTGGGCAGGGGCAGAGAGAGGGAGAGGGAGAGGGAGAGAGAGAGAGAGAGAGAGAGAGAGAGAGAGAGAGAGAATCCCAAGCAGGCCCCACGTTGTCAGTGCAGGGCCCCATGTGGAGCTCGATCTCATGAACCAAGAGATCATGACTTGAGCCGAAATCAAGAGTTGGATGCTCAACCGACTGAGCCACCCAGGTGCTTTAAGTAATTTTTTAGTTTTGGATTATTTCTTAAAACTTTCTAAACTACGTCAGAAGCCAGATAAGGAAAACGTATGGTCGCAGAATCAAGTACCAAAAGATAGTAACTACAAACAAGGTTTTTTTAGGTTTTTATTTTTTTAAATCACCCGTGTTGAGAGAAACCCGGTGAGTGTTACGTGTTGTCGGTACAGGCAAGACATGCCCGGGTCCTCGGCCTGACAGCTAACACTCTCCTAGGTCATGCTGATTTGGGGGAGGAAAGTTCGGTTCCTCTGAGATCCTCGAGGCGTCCTTCAGTCTGGGGTGGTGTGGTTTCTCTAGCCAGGGCGGGAGGCGTGTCTTGCTTTGCCTGTTGTAATAAACTGTTAATGCCCCGCTCACAGATGTGGGCCGCTGGGACCGATACCACTATGGCTCCAGATTCAGGGACCCCCGCGCCTGTGACCGGAGGTATTGGTATGATGCGGAATACGATCTGTACCGGAAAGAAAACTACACTTACGGGGACAGGTTGGTACGACGCGCGTCGGTAAGGAGGGTTGCTCGACTCTGCCCTCACGTCTGTCGTATTCATCGGAAAGCTACACTTGTGCTTGGGACCCTGAGCAGCAGCTGACGTTGGGGTCCCTGTCTGAAGGACAAAGATGAACAGGCCCTCCTGGCAGTTCCCGCTTGCGGTGTTGGGTGGGGGGGGGGCGTTGAGAACTGGCCTGGGGGCGGCGCCAGGAGTCGGCCCCTCCTCTTCCTGGTCCGGGAGAGGCATGGCCGCACGCAGGTGCCCTTGTGGCCTGTTTCTCCAAATCTGAAGGTGAAGGTGGGGTCTGAATTTGGGCTTGGGATGTGGCCACTCCGCCCAAGGGTAGGCTCCCACTGGTCGCCTGAGGGTCAAGACCCCGGATGGTGAGCTGGCACCCAGCAACAGGGTGGCGACGACACGGCGGGACCTCGCTGCCGTGTAGCAGAGGGCTGTTGTCCTGGAGCCCCCTCCCCACACTTCCCTCTCCTCGCCTCTGCTCCCGCTCTCTCCAGGCCCGAGAGGTACGATGACCCCTGGAGGTACGACCCTCGCTTCACTGGCAGTTTTGACGACGACCCTGAGCCCCACAGGGACCCTTACGGGGAGGAGGCGGACAGACGCAGCGTGCACAGCGAGCGCTCCGCACAGAGTCTGCGCAGCAGCCTCAGCTCCCGCTCGCGCCAGGTGGGCCCCCCCCTTCCCGTATTCGACCGCGCGTCTGAGTCTCCCGAGCTCCCAGGAGCTGATTGGTCCCGTCTGCTCTGTTTCTCAGAGTCAGGTTTACAGAAATCACGGCATGACTGCTGCTTCCTACGAGGCCCCGCCTCCCCCAGACTCCTTGCCCGGAGATTATGCCTACGGCAACAATTTTGGCAGCGTCCAGGGCTTCCCGGAGTACGGTTACCCTGCCGAAGCCGGCTGGCCCGCGACAGAGCAAGGTGTGTGTGTGGTCGGGGCCGAGGCGCTCCTGGCCGCGGAGGGACGTCCAGTCACTCTGCCGGGGCGGCCTCACGAGCCCGGGGCGACAGAGGGAGTGAATTTCAGCTCTGATGGGAACTGGCGGTGCCTGGCCTGGTTGTCTCTGCAGGGTGAGGAGTGCCGTGAGTCACAGAGCTTGTCACGGGGGCTGGTGCCGTCCCTCGGACTCAGACCTGAGAGCAGCCCAGTCTGTCCGTGGTGCCCACGCCGGTGTGGCTCTGAGTACAGGCTCCCCGCCAGGTTCTCAGGCGCGGCCGCCCTGTGCTCCCCGGTGCTGGCTGCTTGGGTGTGGGAAACTCCTAACTCCCCTTGAAAACCTGCGTGGACTTGTCCCTGTGCCACAGTCTTGACTCCTCCC
The DNA here is from genome assembly GCF_027475565.1 of Acinonyx jubatus. Classification (NCBI taxonomy): domain Eukaryota; kingdom Metazoa; phylum Chordata; class Mammalia; order Carnivora; family Felidae; genus Acinonyx; species Acinonyx jubatus. The sequence goes on from NC_069391.1 coordinate 1,377,715, forward strand.
CGAGACACTGGGTCAAATGCTGTCCCCTGAAGTGCAGACGTGGGCGTCGGACCCGACAGGGCGATGCTCCAGGGAAGATCTCTGTCCTCAGTCCCCTTGTCGACCCCTGCGCCACTCACCGTCAGGGTTAGGCTTAGGTGTGGAGGCTCTGGGGGCGTCCGAGCAGCTGGCAGCCCGACGCTCCTCGCGAGGGACACTCGCTCCACGCACGCGGCTGTTTCAAAGGAGTTCTCTTTTCAGAAGAGAGTAGCCGTCGTGTCTAATGACTGAAACGCTTTTCTGACACACACCTAAGTTCTCCTTTCTGGGAGGACGTCTACCCAAAATACCTCCGGTTGGAAGCCGGGTCGCCACGACCAGTCTGACCTGTGACTCCAGCCACGTGGGTGTCGTGAAATTCTGTGCTGTTGGTCTAGTTCAGAAGCACCACAGGGTGACAAGCTGTTTCTTTTTCACTTTATTTAAACGTAGCTCCGTCAAGACCAACCTCTCCTGAGAAATTCTCGGTGCCTCATGTCTGTGCCAGGTTTGGTCCTGGGGGTCAGCTCATTAAAGTGATTCCAAATCTGCCTTCAGAAGGACAGCCCGCGCTGGTCGAGATCCACAGCATGGAGGTAATTCCGTGAGTAGAAATTGCACCTCGCAGGACTGCCCTTGAAGGAGTGACCTTGCAAAGCGTTTCTCTGCACACGTCTTCGATCCGCAGATGTTTCTGTTGCGTTGGGTCATGTCAGTTTCCTCTCAGAGATCAGCATTTCAAGCGTCTGCGTTGGGGGTCACGTCAGACTTGGTTTTAAGGCATATTCACTTTCTGTCTTCATTGGCATTTCTGGTTCAGCAGGGAGGCCTCTTACTGGTGAATGTGGGTTACGGGGAGAGGCGCTGGGGTGCAGGAGGCTGGTGGGGGGGCACCCTCTTCTGCGGCCCTGGCAGGCCTCTTCTGTGCACGTTAGGGCCCCACTTCAGAGTTTGAGGGGAGGCGTGGTTCCCACTCCTTCAAGTAGAGCTTGAAAGTCACTGTTGTAAACCAAATGTGCCCACGCCCTGTGACGGAGGGGCAGCCACCCCCCAGGTGGCGTCGACCGCTTGGTGCTCCTGTGCGGCCGGCAGACGCTGCCCCTGAGCTGCTGTCTCTCTCCACCCCCGCCCCACCCTGCCCCGCCCCGGTTCCACCAGACCTTGCTGCAGCACACGCCGGACCAGGAGGAGATGCGCTCATTCCCGGGACCGCTCGGCAAGTACGTCCCTGTTGGAGCGCCCCGCGATGTCTGTCTGGAGGCGGCTGCTGTGCTCGGCCTCGCGGATGCAAGGTGTTGCTGTTCATCGAGTGTGTGTTCTTTTTTCAGAGGTGACACCCATAAAGTGGATGTTATTAATTTTGCACAGAACAAAGCTACGAAATGTTTGCAGAATGAAAATTTAATTGACAAGGAGTCTGCCAGTCTCCTTTGGAATTTCATTGTTCTCTTGTGCAGGCAGAACGGGGTAAGTTTCTCGTTGGCCCCTGCCTTGGTCCCCCTGCACCCCGAGGAGTTGGGCGGGATTTCTTTTCGGGCTGTGCTCGGCGAAGCGGGGTCACCGTCCAGGGGCTCACGCAGGAAGAGCTTCCTAGCAGTGATTTGGGGAAGTGGAATTCAGGGCCGTGTGGTTTGGGGCAAAGGGAGGTGTGGGTCCACCTTTTTGTCGGCCTATCAGGCAGTCTGTGGTCTGCCCATCCTGCTCTTGGCCGTGTCACGGGCGGTGCCCTGTGCCCCTGGGAGTAGAGCGTGCACGCCTGAGGAGTCCTGCTCGGGGCCTTGCCTGATGACGAGCGGGAGTGTCCTGTCACCCCGGCAGTGAATTCTGTTTGTGGTAAACCCTTCTGTTCTTCTTGCCCCCGTGGCCCTCGCAGACCGTGGTGGGAACAGACATCGCAGAACTTCTGTTACGAGACCACCGAACGGCATGGCTTCCTGGGAAGTCACCCAACGAGGCCAACCTGATTGATTTTACTAACGAGGCGGTGGGACAAGTGGAGGAGGAGGAGTCCGGGGAGGCCCAGCTCTCGTTCCTCACCGACAGCCATGCGGCCACCACCAGCACTCTCGAGAAGGAAACAGAGAGGTTCCGAGAGCTGCTGCTCTACGGACGCAAGAAGGTGAGCGGGAGCGGGGAGGGGGAGGGTGTCCCGGGGCACAGGGCACAGCCGAGGGGTGTGGTCCCGCTCTTGGGCGCGCCAGAGACGCCGTCCCGTGTGGTGTTGGTACGTCCTCTCGCGTCAGTGGGGATTTTCTTCCGAGGGTTGTGGGGTCGGAGACCTGCGAGTGCACTTTTCAGTCATTGGGCAAATAGATGAATTTCCCATGCTCAGGCTGCACCCCTGTCGTGTGCGGGTCTCGGGGCCAAGCCGAGCACGAGACAGAAATTACACCATCCTCCCCGGTGAGGTGGGAGCCGGGGGCCGGTGGGGAGCCGATCACAATATGCAGAGCCGTTGGAGGCTCGCCGGGACCAGGCAGACTGCGGGGAGGGCCCTAGGGGGCCCGTGGGGGCCGCGTGGGCGCCCTGGTGGCGGGGGTCTCCCAGGCCGGTGGTTCGGGGCACTCCGACGTCGTGATCCGCTCCAAAAGCTCGTGTGTGATAACTAAACGGTCTTCACGTGGACATCTTCCGACCAGTTGAAATTGTAAAGTCTGTCCGGTTTGCCTCCCGTTTACCTGTACCGCAACGTGTTTGTCGCCCGAAGGTGTCCTCTGAGTCGTGCCCCGGGTGACTTTGGGTAAGGGAAAGTCTGCCTTAGGAAAGGCTCTGTGAGCGTCGAGATGACGTTCGTGGAGGCCTCGTGCCGTGTTCTGGAACGGGGATGCGATCCCTGTGGTGTGTCCCACGGGGGAAGCGATGGTTTGGGGGTGGCGGTACCCCGTCTCGGTTGCCCTGGTTGCTGGTCGGCGTGTGTGTTCTTCATGCTGCTAGTAGATGACAAAGCGAGATGTGTATTCGCCAGCCTGCTACCACAGGGACTTTGCAGCTGGGGCACATGTGAAAAGTGGACTTCGTTTCTGAACCGGAGCTGTGTCGGCAGACCTTTGAGTCGCGCGTTCCTTGGTGTGCCCTCTGCTCTGCCCGCCCCCAGCGGTGCCTGACGACACGCGGGCCGCCGCGCCCGCTTGCTTGTGTCGGGGAGATTGTTCTGATAACTCGGGTAACCCCGAAAACACTTTGCAGGATGCTTTGGAATCTGCGATGAAAAATGCCTTGTGGGGACATGCTCTGTTGCTGGCAAGCAAGATGGACAGCCGGACACACGCCCGGGTCATGACCAGGTAGAGCATCTTGCCCTGTAGACTGTCTCTGGGCGCTTCCAACTGGCCTGGTCGTGTTGCCCGGCCAGCTCTTGGAAGCACAGTGGCCTGTAGTTTTCGTCCCGGAAGGCAGGTGCCGCTGGCCCGGGCTTGCTTGGCCTCCGCCCGGGGGTTGTACCGCGAAGGGGGTTTTAGAAGTTTTTATTGGCCGTGTAGTTCTTGTACTTTCTGTGAAAGCACCACGAGATCCTGGGGCCTTGTGTTTGTTTTCAGCTCCTTAATCGAAATACTGGGACCTGTGCGCTTCGCCCGGGATAAGTGCCAGACGGCCGTTAGGTGGCCAAGATGAGACCAGACTTGTCTTTGCCTTTTTGTCCTCGACACAGGGCCAACTCGGGTCTTCGTCTCTTTGTACTTGCCCAGGTTCGCCAACAGTCTTCCAATCAACGACCCTCTGCAGACAGTGTACCAGCTGATGTCGGGCCGGATGCCCGCTGCGTCCACGGTCAGTGTTCAGGGGCTCGCGGGCATCTCCGCGGTCCGGCTGTCTGTCCGGGCTCGCTCGTCTGACAGACTGCGTCTCGGGCCTCGAGGCCTGCGACCCCCTGTTGGTCTCGCTCCCTCACTGTGCTCTTTGAGCTCACCCGTGAGAGATGAAAATGACGCTGTCTTCTGAGGAGGAGGGTTTATCTGGGTTTGCGTTTTTCTGACCTCAGTGTTGCGGAGACGAGAAGTGGGGGGATTGGAGGCCGCATCTTGCTATGATTTTGTCCAACCTGAGCAGCAGCGTGGATGTGGAGTCCAGGGCGATGACCACCATGGGCGACACGCTAGGTAGGTCAGGTGCGGGCGCGGGCCCGGAGGTGGGAGAGCGCAGGACGCTCGTGTGTGGAAGCCGCTGCCGGGGTACTGAGGGCCGTTCGCGTCGTCTCTGTGGTGTTTTCCATCCACGTGTTTTGATTCCTGGGAGACCTCGGCGTCACTGGCCGCGGCCCGCTTTGTGTCTCCTCAGCTTCGAAAGGTCTCTTAGATGCTGCGCACTTCTGCTACCTCATGGCCCAGGTCGGGTTAGGGGTCTATACGAAGAAAACCGCAAAACTGGTTTTAATCGGATCGAATCACAGGTGAGGAACACAGCGGTCTCTGTTTTCCCGCAGAAGGAAAGCGCCCTCCTTCAGCCCACCCAGAGACGGCGGGCGGCCCGGCAGCGGCTGCCGGCTTTGTCCTGTGGTGTGACGGGCTTCTGGGTGACCTGCTCAAGGACTGAGGTTCCCTGTTTCCCCGACAGTTTGCCGTTTTTCCGGTTTGCGACCAATGAAGCCATTCAGAGGACGGAGGCCTATGAGTATGCCCAGTCCCTCGGGGCACAGACCTGCTCCTTCCCCAACTTCCAGGTCAGCGGGGGTGGGCGGGCGGTCTGTGCTGACAACTCTCCGACCATCGCGGGTTCGAGTCCTTGCGCAGAAAGCGATAAAGTGTTCTTGGAGCTCTCGAGACGCTCAAGCGTCCGTAATGCTTGAGAAGAAAGCCCTGTTGAGTTGAGGATTCTGTTTGCCTTTAAGATGTTTGTTGAGCGTTTGGTCCCCAGTACTTTGTCTGTCGGCAGCTCTTAGCGTCGTGCGGAGAGTATTATCTGACCGGGGACCGTGTGGGCATAAATGTCTGTGGGGCAGAGCGAGTGGGGACGGCTGTCCCGACCAGCCTCGTAAGCGTGTTGAAGAGAAAGAGTTGCCAGGAAGCTTAGTTGTCGACTTTCATCTGAGATACCTTGGGGGGCACCTGGCTGGCTTCTCGATCTCGGGGTCGGGAGCTGGAGCCCCACGTTGGATGTAAGGGTAACTTAAAAAGTGAAATCTTTGAAAAATAAATAAGCGAAAGGTGAGATCCCTCCGGGAGCAGGGTTGGTGCTGCTGGGCAGCCGCCGGGGGCGTGTGTGAGGCGTGCGAGGCGAAGCGGGAGAGTAGCTCCAGCCTGGGGTGGGGTCTGGCGGGGGCGAGGGGCGGTGCCTCAGACCGCTCTGCTCGTTCACCTGCCCCAGGTGTTCAAGTTCATCTACTCCTGCCGCCTGGCGGAGATGGGGCTGGCCACGCAAGCCTTCCACTACTGCGAGGTGATCGCCAAGACCATCCTGACGCAGCCCCACGCGCACTCTCCGGTGCTCATCAGCCAGCTGGCTCAGGTGACGTCCCCTGAGCGTCCTCCCGGCGACACCGGGCTGACGGGACTCGGGAACCGAGCTGGGACCGTTGGGGCGCTCGGGACTTCCTTCTTGAACGGCTTTCGCGATTTTCGTGTTCTTGGACGGGCATCCGGTGTTTTTGCGTTAGCGTAAGAACTCGTCAGCTCTCTCACCCCAGCGCAGAAACGGGACGGTAGCTTCTAAGGAAGTTTCCCCAGGAGACTCACCGTGGGGCCCTTGAATCTAGTGGTTCACAGCATGAGCTACCAGAGTCCGGCAGCCTGGCTTTGGGTCCTGGCAGCTCCAGGGCCGGCCCCAGTTTCTTGCTCTGTAAAACAGGGACCGCGTGACCGGCCTCCGGGAGCAGGCGAGGCTCAAAGGAGACGGGGTTGCGCGTGGGGACGTGCAGCACACGCTGCCCGCTGCGCCAGTGTTCGCCTCTCCCCGGGAGTTTCGTTCAGGAGAATGCACTCGCGTGATAACTTGGGAAAGTGTTTCATTACGAGAAGTTTTAGACGTTTACGAAAACAGAATAACGAATCCTCCTTCCGCCAGCTTCAGCAGTGAACCCACGGCCACCTTGTTTCATCTGTCCCCGCCTCCCTCACCGTCCCTCTCCCCCTACCGCCCGTCAGGGTGTGTGCATTTCTGGGTCCATTCAGTGTTTTGATCGGCGAAGCCAAGTCCGTGGGGTCCGATGGGAGGGGCAGCAGACTCGCTCCGGGGGCGTGCGGACTGCTGGCCCCCACGCACACAGGCTGACGGGTCTGCTAGGGCGCATTCGAGGCTCCCGGGCCCCCTTGCTGATGTCTCGGCCTCGCCAGCCGCTCCGGGGCAGGTCATGGCGCGCCTCAGAAAACCTTCCCGGTGATTCAGCCGCCCGGTTGGGTGACGAAGATGCTCTTGTCCCTGGGTCACCCGGGTGGGCCTGTCCTCCCCGGGGGTAACGGGCTCTTCCCCCCACCCCGTGTGCGTCTAGATCGCCTCGCAGTTGCGTCTCTTCGACCCTCAGCTGAGAGAGAAGCCGGAGGAGGAGTCCTTCGTGGAGCCCGCCTGGTTGGTCCAGCTGCAGCGCGTCGAGAAGCAGGTCAAGGTGTGGAGGTTGGAGGTTTGCTTTCGGTCTCGGGAGACGCGATGTCAGAGACGGGCTGACAGGCGCGGTCCGTGTCCCCGTTTTCACATCGAGTGCGGGTGTTCGGTGTAAACGGTAGCATTTCAGAGGCGCGTGGATTCCCGGGACGGGGCCGGGAGGCGCTCCTGAAGCACAGACGCGGGGAGCGGGTCCCCCGGGGTTGGTGCCGCAGCGCGGGGCGGTGGGAAATGCCTGCGGTGTCTCTCCTGTAGGAGGGCGCCGCGCCGTGGAGCCTGGACGGGGCCCTCTCCCAGCGCTGCCCCAGCACGCCCAGCCCTGAGGCCGGGCAGCACGACGGCCCGGGACCCGCCCAGCCGGGCAACCCGCTGCTGGCACTGCCTGTGCCCAGCGCCGAGCGCTTCGGTCAGGGCGTGCGGCTGCTGCCTTCAGGTGAGCCCCGTGCCGCACGCGGAACGTTCTCTCCCTGCCTCTCTGGGAGAGCGGAGGGGACATGTCTCAGCTTCGCGTCAGCCTTCTCCTCTCCCTCCGCGAGGCTGTCCGTTCTCCCGGCTGTAAACATCGGCTGAGCGGGCGGGCGCCCCTTTGTCCCCCGGCGGCCGAGGCCAGGAGGACTCCGTGAACGCAGCCGCTCTCCGGGTTGTGTTGGGTCTCACTGTGGCTTAGAGCCCTTGCCCGTCACCTTTAATGACGTTCTCCCTTTGGTCCTCAAAGGGTCCCCGCGTGCTGTTCTTCCCCCAACCGCAGAGGCCCTCGCATCCCCCGCACTTTCTGCTCGGGCGCCGGGTTCTCTTAGCGCATAACGCAAGAAACGTGGCCACGCAGAATGCCGCGTGCTAAACTGTTCGGCGACCGCCCGTTCGCTTCTGCAAGTGACTGGAGTTAGCGCCAGTGACCTCAGGCTGCTGTTCGCTCTTGCAGCTCCGCCGACGCTCCCCGCCAGGGTGCCGTTGTTCCCCGTGCCACCACCCCCCGGCCCTGCGGAGCTGGGGCCTGGCTGCGGACCCCCGGGGTCTGCGCTTGGCTTTCCAGAGCCCTCTGTGCCTGAGCCTGCAGCTCTGTACCCGGGACCTGGCGTGCCAGCGGGCGCACCGTCTCTGCAGGAAAGCGAGCACCTGCCCCAGGACGCCGGAAGCCAGGACCCAGGTGGGTCTCTGCCGCGACGCCATCCCCAGAGGCCTAGACTGGGTTTGGTGTTCAAGGAGGTGATTGGCAGAAGGGCCTTAAGTCATTTGCGCTTGAAACAAGTTGTATCGCTTACTGTCTGCTAAGGGTTCTGGAAGTTCTAGGCGGAACGGCTGATCGAGATCCACGCTAGTCTCCCTTGTGACTTGGCTGTTGGTTAGGACGCAGAGTGTGAGCGGGTGTCCCGGTGTGGGGAGCCGGCCTTGAAGTGCGCCCGGGCTGGGACCTGCTCTGCGCTCCGATGTGGTTCTCGTGCTGTGTACTCGGGCACAGTACGGTGTAGACCCGTCTTTGAAGATGAAGCCATTTCGAGACCATTTCCGGTCTCGGGCTCTGAGGCTCGTCGCAAAGCTGCCACCGTGGCTCTCTCTTCCGTTGACAGGGGTGATGCCACAGGAGGCGCTTGGGAGAAACTCGCTTCTGGAACGGAGAGAAGATGGTTTTGGCGGAAAATTTGCTCATCTGGTACTCTCCCACTTTCTGTTTTTAAGCTATTCGTTTTCCATAAGCTGCGTTGATTAGGAGCCCAGACTTGTCGCTCTTTAGCCTTAAGTAGAAAGGTAGTAGTGAAACTTAGGAAATTGTCCTTTAAATTGCTTCTCGGTGGGAAAGCTCCTCTGAAATAACTCGGATCCTCACCATACGGAGTTGGGGAAAAGCATTACGGAGGAAAACGCTCGTTTACCAGTGTGGTGTGGGGATTGTTACTTCATGGAGAGAAAGTGCTCGTTTGTAATGAAACTGCATTGCTAACTTTGAGTTTTCTAAATTGGAGAGCCCTACCCACTCTCTGCACCTCACTTTCTGCAGTAGAATCCCTAAAAATCTCACTGGTTTCTTGAAATCAAGATATCGTTTTATCAGACGCGTCTGGTGTAAACACCATCTCTGTTTGCTCTCGTCTCAGCGCGGGAGTTGGGGGGGGGGGAACAAACGCTTTTCTACACGCTGTTCTACAGCCTTCTGTACAGAGAGCAGGCCTCTGTGGGCATGCGGTCATCGTCTAAACTTTTGTTACACGTTCCTCCACAAGAATACTCTGTTTTCGTGTAAAATGACAGTCACTAATTTTGAAAATGGGGTCTTCACTCAGCGAGAAGTAGTTTCTAAACAAATAAGCCTATCTTTTACAACGCCCCCTGCTCCGCTGTGCCCAGTCCCTTCCCTCTTCCTTGCAGCCCGGCAGTGCCCCCTGAGCTCCCGAACCCCCTTCCTGCTCCTGCAGTGTGCCTCGACAGACTGGCTGGCTAACTGCAGGCTGGGGGGTGGGGGGCAGCTGTGTCCCCCCCCACTCTGCCCTCCTCACGAGTCATAGGCCTCTGCTGTGGTGCCCCGGGTGAACCTCCTCCCCTGTTGCCTCGGAACAGGGCCCCTCCAGGACGTCCCAGGACTCCGAGGTCCCTCCGGCGTGGGAGCGTGCTGGCCCCGGAGCCCTGCAGCCGCCTCTCACGTCCACGCCCGAAGGGAAGAGGCCTGCACAGGCGGCCGGGAAAGAGGTCAAGGAGCCTAAGAAGGTAGCACACGGCGCACCTCCGGCGGGGCGGGGGCTCCCACGGGCCCTTCCTCACGCCTCGGCGCTGGGCGCCGGGCCCCAGGCCACCGTTCTTTCGTCACTTGGGCCACACGGTTTGGGAAGTGTCCTAGGGGCGTGTGAAACGTGAAGCTTCGTGAACGTGCGTGCATCTGGGTCCCCAAACGGGCACGGCCCGAGTGGGGTTGGAGCAGCGCAGCCCTCCCAGAGGCCCCCTGTGTTCACGGCCTGTCACAGCCCAGCCCCCGAGGGTGGCCTCTTCTGACTTCTGTCACCATTGGCTGGTGCCTCCTGTTCTGGGACTTCTTATGAAGGAGACTGATGTTTAAACACCCTTGTATGGGAACATCGAGGGAGGGTCCGCAGATGCTACAATTGTATTTATCTTTCGTCCTGGGTAATGGACACAGGCTGGTTATGGAAAAGCCACACGAGCGGTTCTGGTCTGTCTGCTGTTGGCGAAAGTGCTCGTTTCTCTTGGGGGTCCAGCCTGGGAAGGGGCCGCCGGGCAGCTTGGACCGGTGACCCTCCCCGCAGCACAGCCAGGGAGGTGGCGCTCCTTCCGCGCGCCGGGCCGTCCCGCCCACCGAAGCCTCTGCCGGGCTCCGTGCTGCCCCCGGTGCTTTCAGTTTGCGTCCCTGGGGGGCAAGGGTGCTGAGCACCTTCTTCACACGCCCGTTACCACCTCCGTCGTTGGCGTCGTGGTGCTGGCCTGTGTCTTCTGCTTTTAATCGGGTCCTTTTCCACTGTGGCCACCAGTCCCCTGTTAGATACACGTGCCCCACATCCTCTTCTACACTGTGGGTCGGCTCCTTTCGCTTCGTGTTAGTTAGCTTATGAGGAACGTGTTCTTTTCTCTTTTTTAAAGTAATCACACCCACCGTGGGGCTCGAACTCACAGCTCTGAGACCAAGAGAGTGAGAGTCATGCGCTCCACCAACTGACCCAGCCAGGTGCCCTTCCCCGCCTTTTTTTAAGTAGATTATCGGTTCTTAATATGGTTCAGTTTATCGGTTTTTTTAAATGGCTGGTATCTTACTGAAACGCAAGTGTGATCCCAGAGTATGCCGGAACCGTGAGCTGGAACGTGATGCTTCAGCGAGGTGGGAGCGTGCAGACCCGTGTCGCCCAGAGCGACGGGTTTGAGAGCACACACAGCCACTGCGGCTCCTTCCCTGTTTGCTTGTTCTAGAAGAAGCGAAGTACGGTACGCGAGGAGTGAAGTCAGCGTTCCTGACACCTAAATTCTCTCAGGGCGAGACACGGGGGACTGTTTTGAGGGGGTCCCACAAGGACTTTCCCAGCCTTCTTGCCGCTGCTCAGTCAGGGAGGGAGGATGCCGGAGGCTGCCATCCGTTGGCATTAGACAGGAAAAGTTCCAAAAGGCACATTGTTCAGGTTTTTAAATTGTGGTAAGATACACGCAGTGTAAAAGTGACCATTTTAACCCTGTTTTGAGGGCATAGTTTGGGGGCGTCAGGCTCATTCACGCTGTTGTGCCGCCGTCCCCCCCCCCCATCCGTCCCCAGAACGTGTCCGTCTTTCCAGACTGCACTCTGTCCCATTGCACACGGACCCCCCCCTCCCCCCCCGCCCTTGTCCGCGGATCCGACTCTGCTCGGACCTCCTGTGAGCGGACCCTTCAGGACTGGGCCTTCCGTGTGGGGCTCCCCTCACCCAGCACCACGTCCTCCAGGGTGTTGTGGTTGTTTCTGTATTTAGAGCAGCGAGTCCTGGTTATTTCGTTGGCTGCCCGGGAAGAAAAGGACGGAGGCTTATCTGCCCGACGACAAGAACAAGTCGGTGAGTGCTGTAGGACGTGGGGCCGGCGGGGCCTGTGACTTCACGTGACGTGGCCGGCAGTGGTTCGCACAGTGCTACCCCGGCTACGGGCACGGCTGGGTGGGCGTCTCCTGGGTGTGCAGCGTCACACGGGGCCGCGCTCCAGGTCTGTTCCGCTGAGAGTCCGGACTTCTCTCTTTATTTTCATGATGGTGGCAGATCGTCTGGGATGAAAAGAAGAACCGATGGGTAGATGTAAATGAGCCAGAGGAGGAGGTGAGTTGGAATTCCTAGCGTCTGCTTGGCGGGAGGAGTGCTCCCTGCCACCTGGCCGTGGGCGCCTGCGAGGCCTCCGTCCGCGCCCGGTGGCCGCGGGTCCACGGGCAGGTCTCTGAAGCGTCTTTCCCTCCGCAGAAGAAGGCTCCGCCCCCACCACCAACCTCCCTCCCCAAGGCTGCACAGGCTGGGCCCCCTGGTCCCGGAGGACCCCCGAGAGCCTCCGTGAACATGTTTTCCAGGAAAGCAGGTAACAGTCGAGGCAGAAATTAGACTCGGAGAACTCGTCTGTGGTACGGGCTCAGGAGAGTTGAGGGGAGGTGGTGGAGTGCGCGGGAGGGACGGCAGCGTCACGGGGTGACCCCGCAGAGAGAGACGCCCGTCTCGGGAGCACGAGGGCCCCGCTCAGAGGCGGCGCGGCGCTGGCGGCTTCGGGGTGTGTGCGAGACGGGGGGCGTCACCCCGGGGGAAGCCAGCCCTGCGCCACGTGGGGAGCCGCGTCCGGGGGAGCGGGGCCCTGCGGCGCGCTGACCTGGATTTGCCGCTCGCCCTGACGCAGCCGGAGCCCGAGCGCGTTACGTGGACGTCTTAAACCCGGGGGGCCCCCAGCGGAGTGAACCGGCTCTCGCCCCGGCGGAGTTTTTTGCTCCTCTGGCCCCGATGCCGATTCCCACCCACTTGTTCGGACCAAGCGCAGGTAGGGGGGATGGGGCCTCCTGACCTGTGACCTCCTTTCTGAGAGCCCCTGGCCCTCACCTCCCTTTAAGAAAAATGACCCGGCTGACGTGCGGGCAGCCTGCGGTCCATCCGTGTTTGTTCACGGATCCCGTTCCGGGTCCCCCACAAGTGCACTGTCCCCCTCCAGTTTCCCCTGGAGACTGTTCTAAATGAAACCCCGACGGCGTTGTGGATGGACTGACAGCCTCCCGCACTGTCCCCTTCACAGATGCGGAGGAAGCCCCACCCGCAGAGGGGGCCGGCAGGGAAGGGCGTGCGCCTGCGGGGGGGGCCGTCGATCCAGGGCCTGCCTCAGAGCCCCAGGTGAGCCCCCCGCGTGAGCCCCCAGGCGAGTGGGGCCGCGGGGACGGGCGGTGGGGGCGGGGAGGACTTGGCCCGTGCCCCTGCCTGGGAAGGTCGGCCTGCTGTTTGTGTCATTCCCGCCATGCACCCAGAGAAGACAGTTTCCACGGAAGGCTCTCCCCTGAGCGCCTCTAGAGATGGAGATCGTAACCATGTGGTGCACGTGGTATGGTGGCCTTGGCTTCCTGAACCCACAGTCAGAAAGAGACTTTTTTGTCTAATTTTTACAGCTTGCATGTGAAATAGGATGGTGGGAGGTGGACAGAGTGGGTTTCAACCCTGGTTCCCTGTTAATTAGCTACTTAACATTTATTTTTAAAAGAGAAATTGAAAAAACAGGTTTTTTTTCTAATGTTTGTTCAGTTTTGAGAGACAGAGTGTGAGCAAGGGAGGGATAGAGAGAGGGAGACACAGAATCCAAAGAGGCTCCAGGCTCTGAGCTGTCAGCACGGAGCCCGATGCGGGTCTGGAACCCACGAACCGCAAGATCGTGACCTGAGCTGAAGTCGGACGCTCCACCGACTGAGCCACCCGGGCGCCCCAGCTACTTAACGTTTAAAGGATCACGTGACATCTCAAAGCCTCTGTTTCCTGTTCTGCGAGACGGAATAACGAGGGCGCTTGCCCACGAGGCCATCAAGGGGCCCCCGGCCCGAGTTCCCCAGAGATAGGCTGTCGTGGGACCCGCAGCCGTTCGGAGGGGCGCTTACTCGGAGTGGAGCTGCGTGGGCCAGGGCCAGAGGGGGGTGTCGCGTCGGTCTGCCCCATGTGAGGCCTTCACGGGAGTGATGGCCACTGCGTTTCTTCTTTCCTGACAGGTGTTAGGTTTGCCAGCGTCGCTCCCTGGCCCTGAGCTCCTACCCGCCCACGAGGACGGTTCCAAGGGAGGAGAGGTAAGCCGTTGGCACAGGACGTATCTGCCCAGACACTGGGCTGGGGACATCGCCCATTTGTACCGTCCAAGTGGCTTCTTCTTTAAATGAGAACGTTGACGAGTAGGAAGAGGCAATTTAGCAGCTCTCTGGAACTTTAAAAGTGTTGTGGTCCCACAGCACAAGCAGCGACCCTTATGTCTGCAGGTTGTGTGGGAGCCGCGTGCAGAGCAGGGTGTGAGCTCACACACCCCGGGCTCCCCTCACTCGGCACAGCAGCGCCGCGCTCACGCTTCTCTGGCAGCATGAGGGCAGGCCCCCTCGCCCCCCGACTGATGCTTTTCCTTCAAAACATGTTTTTAATGTTTCTTATTTATTTTTGAGGGAGAGAGAGTGTGCAGACGGGGGGCAGAGAGGGAAACAATCCGAAGCGGGCTCCAGACTCCGAGCCGTCGGCACAGAGCCCGACGCGGGGCTCGAACCCACGAGCTGTGAGATCACGACCCGAGCCGACGTCGGACGCTCAGCCGGCCGAGCCGCCCAGGTGCCCCCATCTTAATAAAAGCTGTACGGTAGGGGCGCCTGGATGGCTCAGTCGGTTAAACGGCCGACTCTTGATTTCGGTTCAGGTCACGATCTCACGGTTCGGGAGTCCCAGCCCCGTGTCGGGCCCTGCGCTGACAGAGCCTGCTTGAGATTCTCTCTCCACCTGCCTCCGCCCCTCCCTGCGCGCGCGCGCGCTCTCGCTCTCTCTCTCTCTCTCTCTCTCTCTCTCTCTCTCTCAAAACCAGCAAATAAACGTAAACGTTTTTTTAATTAAAAAAAACCCAACTGTCCCTCACAGCAGGAGTTTTAAACTAACTCTGGTGTTTTGCCCACTTGGCCCGTGTTGATTCTCACTGCATCACAAGGCTCTGTGGGGTGGAACTGGCCGCGTGGAGCAGACGCATGTCGATTTCTCATCTGTCTGTGTTGTGTGTGTTCTTGCTGTTTCGCAGCTTTCACGCTGTAGTTCACTGAGTTCATTATCGCGTGAAGTAAGCCAGCATTTTTATCAGGTACCTGTGGCTGGCAGTTCTCACTGAACACGAGTTGAACTGGGTCGCCTCTGTGGTTCCCTTAAGAGCGCTGTGCCGGCCTGCGTCGTGCCCCCGTCACTAACGCAGCCCGCCGCCTCCCCGCCCGCCGCGCGCCACAGGATGCAGTGTTCCTTCCTTCCAGTGTCCTCGGGGGCGGTCTCGGGCCATCCGCTTACACTGGCGACCGAGTCGACCCCAAAACGTTCCTAGGGGACGGATGACTTGTGATTTCGTTCTTTCCGGATCGGTTTTTCCAAACGGCCGGCCGCAGGTGTAGCCTCACCGCGTGTGAGGGTGTTTCAGAAGCCCGCCTGGGTCCGGAGAATTTCTGGTTTCTGATCGAGCGCGGGACGTTTCTGGGCGGCCGGGCAGAGTGAGGCAGCGAGGCTGTCCTCGGCCGGGCGGGCTGGGACACGGGAATACTTAATCTCGTGTGTGGATCGCACGACGGAGCTTTCCCGTTGCCTCGACGAAGGCTTCGTGTGACTTCATGTGCTTATTAAAACACTGGATTCTGTAGCTGGACACTGGAGGTCTGAGGTGGTCAGAAACATCTACTAACTGCTTCAAGGTGCCACTCCCGGGGGCCCCCCGGGGCCGGGCACTCCCCGCTGCCGCACGTTCTGCCTCGGAAGCATCTCGCGCTGCATGCCGCTCTGATTCTTACGTGTGTTCTGTGAACCACTCAGTAACGCAATCCAGTGTCACGACAAGCGTCTCCGACTTGCTTCTGTGGCTTCCTTAGAAGTACTGTGAGTGGTCACCCAGCAGTGGCGTCTGTCCACAAGGGAGCGCACACCGCTGGGTGACGTTGCCGCGTTGAGATGGACTCTCTGTGCTTCTCAGGCTCCCAGTGACCACCCCGCAGCAGGGGGCGCCTCCGGGGCAGCCGTGCCCTTCTGCAGCCCTGCTCACTTGGCACAGGTAAGTGCCCTGCTGTCTCCTGGGGCACAGGGATCCCCAGCCCGGCGCCCCGCTGTGTCCGCCCGCCCTTCTCTCTCCCTGCCGCTGCTCCTGGCGTGAACGCCCCCACCGTGCTGGGGCCCGCGGTCTCCCGCCGCCACACCTCACCGTGGGTCGGACTCCCTCCGCCAGGCCGGCCTTGGCCACCCTTCACCCGGCAGCCCGCGGCCCGCGGCTGGGGAATGCTCTTGAATGTCTCTTTCTATTTCTGTCTCTCTGCCTTCTCGCTCCTCCTTCTCCAGCCTCTTGCCCGCAGGGTGCAGACCGGCTGCCAGCTCGGGGGGGAGCTGAGCAGGGAGGGGCCGGGGCCGTGTGTCGACATTCAGAGTATAAAGCCTCCCACGACCCTGGTCGCCCTCACCGCCTGGGGTGGCCGGGCCTGCTCACTGTCAGCCGGGCGCTCGGCCAGCCTGCCACTCGCTGCCTCGACGTGCCCGCAGACGAGGCCGCCTCTCGGCCTCCTGCCCTGACCTCCAGGACTCCTGTGTCCCAGGTTACCCCCTGGCCGTGCGTCTGCTTTTCCGTTTGAAGATCTGGTGGCGGTTTCCTCTCGTTACCTCCGTCTCGTAGTGTGCGCTTTACAAGAGTTTTTCGATGGCTCGCTTCAGCGCGAGTAAATGCCTGCGCTCCGTCCGCTGTCTGTCCCTGGGCGCTCCCCGCTACGCTGCAGTCGCGGACTGGGCCGCCACCCTCCCCGGGTGCTGTGCCGTGGGGGCCAGCCTCCCTTCTCACCACCTGACGAAAGTGCGGACCCCTTCAAAGCGGACGTCTAGGCCTGGTCCCCACTTGGCCGGTCGTCGGGGCTTCCGGAGAACACGCAGCCTGCCTGTTCTGTCGGTGGAAATGGTTCCGCAGACCCATCTCCCCGGCGCTGCCGGGGCGCCCCTGGCCTCGGAGGCTGGCGGGTGGAAGTCCGCACTCTTCCTTGTCTTTCCAGGCCTCTGCCGCCTCGGGGGGCTCCAGGATGGGGAGGATCGGCCAGAGGAAGTACCCGGCGTTGAGCTAGAAGGGTCCCCGTCCTGCAGTGGCATCTGGAACCCTCAAATTCTGCTCCACCGCGAACTCGGACGGATCGATGGCCCGCACCTCCCTTCTGTTCCCGCCCAGATGGGGACGCCAGTGACTCCGTGCGGTCGTGCTCGGACTCCTTCACGGCCCGTCTCCGCAGCGTTGCAGGGGCTGGGTCCGCGGCCCCTCTGCCGTGCTGGGGGAAGCGAGGGGAGCTTTGGCTCCGTCTCTAGCCGACGGTGACCCGAGGGTAAAACGCTCTTAGTCGTTCGGGAGCGGTGCGCCGAGGGAGGCCGGAGCCATCTTTGCTGTGCGAAAAAACCCAGCCCTTCGGTAACTGGGGTGTCTCGGAAAACCTAACCGTGCTTTTACTGCTGTGTCGGGCCCCCCTGGGCCCGGGAGGGCGCCCTGGGGCCTGGCACCGCATCACGGGCTTCAAGGAAACGTGGACTCAGCGGAGTTTTCCAGGGAGGCCCTGGTCGCCCAAGTGCATTTGAGTCTGGCGGCAAAGATGTTCCAGCTTCGCTTCCTTCTCTGTCCGGGAGGGAGGCTCTGCTCTCCACTCCCCGGGCCGGGCCGGGCCGTGTTCCACGTGGGACCCGCCCCCCTAACCCACCAGTGCTAAAAACTGGCTGTGACGAATTCCATTCGGGTTTTCTTAGTATGTGAGTAGCCTGGTTAGACTCGTCCCCAGAGAAACTTCTGGACTGCCATGCCCTTTGTAAAATAGTCGATGTACTTCCTCATGACTGGTCCTCAGGGCGCAGAGTTGACACGCGCCCTGACCCTGAGGCTGCTGCCTCCGCTTTTCCCACACCGGGATCTTCAGTGGGTGGGGGGGCTGAACCCACAGAGGGAGGCCCCGCCCCCTGGACTCAAAGCTTTAAGGCTTCATCGACTGTTCTTAGAATTATCCACGTTCTTGTTAAGTCTGAAGAGACCGCAGAAAAACATTAAATATTTATAAGAATCATTAGGACATTTATTTCTGTAGGTTCTGCTGGGGACATAGTTGGGTGTTGTGAATCGAAGTGCAGAAAGGGCGTAAATGAGTTAGCACGGGCCTCGGTTTCCCTGGCGGCTCACTGGGTCATGGAGGAAGGGCGCGGAGTGTTTTCCCGAGCGTCACCCAGGGCGCGCCCGGATGCGTTGGTTCTGGTCACTTGGAGAGAGGTGGGGCGTGGCACCCGGGGCAGTGGGGGCCCTGGGACCCGAGACCTCCCTGGCGCCCTCGGTCTGGCCTGCCCACCCGACCGTTCCCTGCGCGGGCTGCCGGCGACTTTTGATTCAAGAAGCTCCCTCCCAGGCCAGGCGGGAGCTGCTATTTTTACTAAATGCAAATTGGTAAATAAAGTATTTTGCGCTCGCAAAACACTGTCACTTGTTTCCTTCTGTTGGTCGGTTACCGTCAGGGGAACCAGGCCCCTAGGTGGCGGGGTATATGGGTGGGGGGCGGAGAGCTCCTCGGTGTTGGGTGGGGGGGGGGGGGTGGGACTGCCGGGAAGCCCCTCCCCCCGGAGCAGCAAGTGAGGCGCGACCCTTGGGCGGGGCGGGGCCGATGCGGCCCCAGGGGCTGGGGAGCCGCGCGGGTGGAGGGGCCACCGGACTCGGGCGCGCGCGCGCGCGCGCGCGCGCGCGCGCGCGCTGGGTCCTCCGGCCGCCAGGGGCCGCTGCGGGGACTGCTACGGGGACTGCGCCCGGGACGCCTGTGCGCCCGCTCCCGGGGAGCAGCCGCCGGGCCCGCCCGCCGGGGAGCAGGCGGCGCCGAGAGGTGGGCGCGGGGCGACCTCGGGCAGGGCGACACCCGGGCGGGGGCGCTCTGGGGCGGGGTGGCCCTCGGGCGTGGGGGGCGCGGGTCCGGAGCGCGGGGGCAGTCCCTGGGCAGGGCCTCCGACGCGAGTCTGGGGCACCGGGGCGACCTCGGGCCGGGTGACCCCCAGGCGGGGGCGCGGGGCGCGGCGCGGGGCGACCCCAGGCGGGAAGCGGGGGCGGGGTCAGGCTGCGCGGCTGTCGTTGCCCTGGGGACCCCGCGGCGGCGGCCGCGCCCGCAGACTCAAGTCCTGAGTCAGGGGCCTTTGGCAGCGGCCGGGCTGCAGACCTGCGGAGGGGCCCCTGCCCGGGCGGGGGGGTGTGCCCGCCGAGCGATAGAGTGGGCACCCGGGTGAGCCAGGGCCCAGGGACTCCCATCCGAGGCCCGGCCTGTGAACTGGCCTTGACCTTGGGGCTGCCGTTCTGTGCGGGTCATGTCCCCAGCACCCCACGGAGGACAGCCTCCCTCCCCCGCCCCCCACCGCAGTATGGTGGCTTCCCGTGGTCCGAGGGGCCAGCCTTCACCCACCTCCTAGGAGGAAGCGGCAGTGTAACTTGTGGCTCAGCTGCTGCTGGCCTCTCCCCCTCTGGCCCTGCGGCAGAGCCGGCCTTGGCTGCGGGAGGCTGAAGGCACGGTTTTCCTCTAGGCTCCTCCTGGGGACTCGGGGGCTTTGGGGGTCCCCGTCATGCGGCAACTGGCCCTGCCCCTGCCGGACCACGCCAGGCCGCCGCGCGCTCTCTCCTCCGTGCCTGCTGGGCGACGTCTGACCACGCATCCCTGACCCTGGGCTCCACCGGCAGCCCCAGCAGGAGCCCTCTCCTGGGTCGGCTGGGTCGCCATCACCCTTGAGAGCTGGCCCCTGGACTATGCCGTCCAAGTTGGCGTGCCTGGGGCATTCAGAGGCATCTCCCCCGCAGCCCACCGCCCAGGGGCGTCTGCAGCCCGAAGGCAGAATGCTGAAGGGACAGCTTCCCAACGCAGGCCAAGACCTCGTGCCCCACCCAGGGTCCCTGCCCACCAACGGCTGTCAGGGCCCCGAGAAGAGCCCCGTGCCCCCTCTGAGCCTTCCAGAGGGTATCGGCAATGAGGACCCACAAGCCAAGGCAAAACCCTTCACCCCAAAGCCACCGACGAGGCCCAGGCTGGAGCGAGCTCTGTCGCTGGACGAGAAGGCGTGGAGGAGGCGGCGCTTTCGAACCAGCCACGAGGACCTGGCCACGCCCAGTGGGACCAGCCCCTCCAGGGGCTCTTTGCAGGACGAGGCCCCCCAGCCCCCCACCCACACCGGCTCCCCACCCTGCCTGAGCACCTCCTTGCAGGAGATCCCCACGTCCCGCAGGGCCCAGGGCAGTACGGGAGGGGGCCCCTCCTCGTGGGGTCACTGTATCTCCGGAATGATCAGCACCTCCCTGGACCTCCTGCACCGGGACGGGGCCTCGGCGGGGAGCACCACCAGGCTGCCCGCCGTGGACCAGAAGGCGGCCTCCAACCCGCCGTGGACCGCAAACTCCACCGGCAAGTCCCGCCTGCAGAGCAGACTGTTCCGGGCCCACAGCAGCCTGGGCCCCGGCCGGCCCCCGAGCCCCCTGGCCTGTGATGCCAAACCCTCCTTCAGCCTCCTGGCACCCATCCGCGCCAAGGACGTCCGAAGCAGGTAGGGCCTCTGGGGGCAGGGGTGGGGGTCATCCACGGCCTTCGTTGTAGCGCTAGAAAGCACCGCAGGAAGGTATTCTCGTAAAACTGAGGCTAGCCCCCTCACCCCTGCCTCCCGGCTCCTTCCCGGAAGGACACCCCTTCTGGAACTTTCCCTGTGTGTTTTAGCACCACCCAGGGGCACGTGTGCCTGTAAAGCAGACGGTTCAGATACACAGATCGCCTTCCGCACTGCGCGCCGTATCCTGTTTTCTTTCTCGTTCTCCTTCTGTCCCGGACGGCCTTCTTTGTGAGCACGTGGGGCGGCCCCGTCGTCTGGGCCGCTGCGGGGTTCCAAGACGTAGCCCTGAGCAGTGCTCTCCCTTAACCGCTCTGCTGAGGAGGAGCGTTCCGGGGCCCCAGTCAGTGCTGGCCGGAGCGCAGCCGCGAGCCCCCGTGGCCGTGCTCTGGGCTCACGCTGGCCCAGGGGCCACCGCTCAGGGACCGCACTGACCTCAGACGGAGGGTCCCCAGGGCCCTGCTCACTGGCGGCAGGGAGGGCCCCCCGGGCCTGATCGGCTGCGCTTTGCTTCCAGGATTGACCCGATTTCTCTGAGGCTCTGGGATGGTTTGCTGAGCGCCCCGCTGTCCGTCAGCTCCCACCTGCCCCTCCCCCCCGCCCCCCACCACGGGGGATGCTAGGTTTCTAGGCTTTATGGGGCTTGAATAATTAATCTCTGTTGACTTTCCTGCAGCTTCAAAAGAACCTAACTAGGCGTTTCCCCCAATGTCCTCTCTGCTCAGGACTCTCCCCTGCGTGCCTCTGGCTCCGTTCACCAGACCGGGGGCGCCTGTCCAAACCCGCGAGTCTGGTCTTCTCCCGCGGGCTCGTCACGGGGCCCACGCTGCGGTGCCCAGGCCGCAACTTGAAAAGGCTTTCCCTGCCCCGTCCTGTGGGCTGGGCCAGGCCTCTGCCCCCTACCAGGGCCCGGCAGGTTGTTCGAGGCACACACGGGGCCATGGCCCCTGCGCCACCCACTCCCCAACGTGGCGCCCAAGGCCCCCGGTGCGGCTCCGGCCCTACTTCCCTCGCCAGACGCCTTCCCTCCCATCAGGGCCAGTCCTGCTGCACAAGGGCGGGGGGAAGGGGCAGTTGGGAGGGTCACTGTAGTGGCGTCCTGGAGTGGCTGTAAGAAATGGCCACAAGCCCGAAGCCTTAAAACAACAGACGTGGAGTTCTGGAGGCCACGCGTCGGAAATGAAGGTGTCACGGGGCCGAGCTCCCTCCGGAGGCTCCCGGGGAGGGTCCTTCCTGCCTCTTCCAGCTCCTGGTGGCCCAGGAGTCTTTCGGCTTGTGGCCGCGTCCCTCCAGCCTCTGCCTCCGTCCTCACACGGTACTCCTCCGTGTCTGCGTCTCTCCTCCTATGGGGCGCTGGTCTAAATCCGGGATGAGCTCACGTTGCCATCCTTAAACTGATGGCATGTGCAGAGACGGTTGCCACCATAAGGTCCCACTCGAAGGTTCTGTGGGTCGGGAGGGAGACGGGGCTGTGGCGAGCCCAGCTGTACCGGACAGAATCTGTACGGGTCTCTGGCGGGCAGCGAGGTGTCTTAGTGCCTTCGCGGTGTCACCGCCCTGTGTCGGCTGCTTGTGACTTACGCGGACGCGCTTGTGACCTAAAATGACAATCACGTCGCAAAATCGGGTCCTCAATTCAGTGTTTTCGGGCAAGCAGCAAACAGGTTGATGGGGACCCCTCACCCCAGTTCTGCCGCCTAAAGGCCCCGTTTCCGGTGGGTTCTAGAACAGGCGTTGGCACACTTTTTCTGTAAGTCTCTCCATCCTGCAGCCGTGCTCATCTCTGCCGTTTAGCAGGGAAACAGACACAGACCATATGTGCACCAGCAGCCGCAGCTGTGTGGCAGTAACACTTTGCATAGGGAATTGCATTGGAATTCTATGTGGTCTGCCCACGTGGTCTGCCCACGTGGTCTGCCCACGTCGCAAAATGACAGGGTTTCTTCCTCTTTTGACAACGTGGAAATGGTTCTTAGCTCGTGGGCAGTCCGTAAACAGGCAGAACCTGGCTGAGGTCGGAGCGTGGCCCGTGTTGGACGGGCCGGGCGATGTGGACGGTGTGGGACGCAGGGCACCCGGGCCACAGGAGCAGCCGAGTGCAGCGGCCGACCCCCGGACCCGGGAGGGGACCAGAGCACAGGGCCCCTGGCGTGGCGGCCTTCTGGTCACCCTGCAGACGGGGCCGCTCCGGAGGACATCACGCCCTGTGGCAGGGGAGCGGGGGCCCGGCTGCGGGTGTGAGGGAGGTGGTCCACCCAGTGGGGTGAGCCAGCGGGGGCCTCCCTCCGGGCGTGATCGAATTCCCGTTCTCAGGGCCTGGGGAGGAGGACGTGGGAATCGCTCGTGGGAGCTCCTGAGAACCGCGTTCTGGTTTCAGCGGCCAGCGTGGCTTGGGAGCCCTGCTCTTGACTTGATGCCCTTCAGAGGAATGGGCTCCTGTTTGCAAGACTGAGACGGAAGCTTTTCTCAGCGAGTTGGAGCGAGGGGTCCTCGGGAGCCTGGAAAGTGCTAGTGGTCTGTTACACAGCCAGGCTGGGCTGGGCTCTCAAGGACCCTGCTGAACGGCAGCGTTAAGCCTCGGTGGCGGTGGCGGGGCCCGGGCGGCACGGCCACACGCCTTCCCTGTGCCCGAAGGCGGAGGAGGGCGGGGACAGCGTGCCAGGCAGCCTGGAGGGGCGCGTGGGGGCAGGGGGAGAAGGGCGGAAGCCAGGCTCGGTCTGCCGAACAGGTGGGGCACCCCAGTGTCCGGAGCGCACCCCCCCCTGCTGCCGGGTGCCCCCCCCGTCCTCCCGCACCGCAGCGCCCGGCTGCCAGGCCTTGGCACGTCACCGAACCCCTCGGCCTCCGTTCGCTCCTGACAGACGGGTCCGGGACGGCCCTGCCCGCCGAGACACGAGGAGGGACCGTGGAAGGAACAGCCAGCCGCACCCGAGTGCTGGAAAGAGCACCCTAAAAGAGCCGTCACTCGCACACGGTCATCGGGGCGACAGCTGACGATGAGTGACGTTCCGGTGGACTGATCTTGGGGTCACTGGGGCGCCCGTGGAGCTTATTGGGATGTGTCTGCCGGGAAACGGGGGTGGAATCTAACCAGCCTCCAAATAACCAATACTCAGGAGTCGATGGAGCCGCCCCGGCCCTGGGCGCGCACGGGGGCCAGTGACCGGCTTCTGCAGCGGCTGGATGGCGAGGGGGGGTGACCGGTGACCAGTGTCTGTGGCGGCTGGAGCATTAGAAGACCTAGGGGACAAAATGGCCAAACATGGCATGGCCATCGCCTGGGTGCTCATTCTGGGAGCAGTCTGATCTTGAGTTGGGTTGGAAGAAGGTTCTGGAAGGACTCCCAGACAGCTGGAAGGAAGGCGGAGGCAGCAAGAAGAGAAGGGACGCCCTGGTGCCCCTGCGAGGGGCCCGGGGTGGGGGTGGGGGGCCGGCCCCCCCCACCTGCACAGGGGAGAGCCGCCGGGTGTCCTCACGGCTAAAAAACAAGACCGTGCGGACGTTTCATCTCCCGTGAAAGTCGCGCGACGCTCGGACTCCGACGCTCGTGAGGTTCTGTTGCCGCGCGGCCTGGTCCCCGGGGTCGCTATGCTAGGTGGCACTTGGCAGCCGAGGCAAAGTGCCGTGGGGTCTCCGCATGTGCTGTGCCGGTCAGCTCTTGAAACGGATCCTAACCGTCGGTTGTCGTGAGACTGGACGTGCCCCCTGCGGCTTTCAGGGCCTCCGGGGCCGTGCCGAGGCGGAGGCGAGCCCCTGGTGCGGGACGCGTGTCTCCCCAGGCCGCCCACGGCCCAGGGCCGAGAGCCGTAAGGGGCCCCGGCGGAAGAGCCCAGACGTCACCTTCAAGTCCTTCGTGTCTGGAAGTGGCAGAAACGTTGAACACGTGCTGCTGTTTCTAGAATCGTGAACAGGGGGTTTTCCAAGAGGGCGGTGGACCACAGCGGGGTGCCTGTGCCCACCCGCGGGGTCTCCAGGAGCCCCAGCTCTGGGACAGCCTCCCACAAACGGGTTCCGTGTTACGGGGGGGGCCCGAGGCCGGCAGCGTCCCCGGGAGGGGTGTCCCTGGGCCTGCCCGCTCCGACCCTCGACTTCTTGGTTGCCCTGTCTCCGCAGGAGCTACCTGGAGGGGAGTCTCCTGGCGAGCGGGGCCCTGATGGGGGCGGACGAGCTGGCCCGGTACTTCCCGGACCGCAGCATGGCCCTCTTCGTGGCCACCTGGAACATGCAGGGCCAGAAGGTAAGGGGCCAGCCCGCCCCCACTGGGCTCTTTCCCGGGGCCTCTGAGCTGCACGCCGTCTGCCTGGCCTCTCCCCAGCACCTGGGTCAAGAGGCCTCTTGCCCGAACACCCCTGCCTCCCCCACCTCCCCGCTGCCCGATGGGGGAAAATGCGCTTTTCTTATACACACACGTGTTGAGAATAGTTTTAGATTCACAGCAGCTTTGGAGGAGGGAACAGAGCCCCTGTCCCCACGCACAGCCTCCCCACTGCCGACACCCCACCGTGGGGCCGCTGTGACCGTCGGTGAGCCTGTGTGACCTGGTCACAGTCACCTTGGGGTCACTCTGGGTTAGGCCCACTCGGTGATTCCGGTGTCAAGACGGCGGCAGAGGCCCTCCCGCCGCTCTGCTGGGACGGGCGCTCTGTGTCCTGAGTGCCAGTCGGCCCAGGGCCGGACCGCATGGGCCAGAGGTTTGCACGCTGATCTCTGGGCTTTTGCTTTGGGGACAGCCTCGGACACAGTGCCGGTGGCTTTCTCTCCAGCTCACACCTGCACCCGTGTCTGCACCCGGGACTCGTTCGCTCGGTGAGCGCCGTCCTTGGGTTGACAGTCTCCATTCCCCGCATGTGGGGTGCTCTGATGTCTGGGGGCGGGGTGTGGACTTCCTGCACTGTGGATGGTCCTAACGCCCGGTGAGGTGAATGGGACAGTGGTTGCCACCATGGGGTTTTGAGTGCTTTCTGCTGCCCACGTGTGCCACGGTGTTCGTGATGACAGCACAGAAGGCCCTGCCCACCCCCCCCCCCCCCCATGCAGTGGAACCCGGGCGGACCCTGGGGGCACAGGCACTGGGGAGGAAACCAGGCAGAGCCGCCACCAGGATGAGGTTTGGCTGAGTGACCAGGAGCCCTGGCAACACAGCGCCCCGCATGAGAAGTGGTTCTCCCTCCAGTTGAAGGAGGCGGGTGCCCAGGCTGGTGGCCCTGCTGTCCACGGGGAGCCACCTGGCCCCTCTGTGGGACAGTGCCCTCGTCCAGGGCCCCAAGGGCTTGAGAGCCGGCCTTCGGGACCACAGCAGCTGGCCGGGCTGCACCCCATCCCCACCAGTGTGTCTGGGGACAGGGGCCCCATGGTGAGGGAGGGGCGCAGATGTGGGCGTGGTGGTGACCAGCTGGGGTGGAGGGCGGCCTGCCAGGCCCTTCGGGAGAGGCTGGGTCTCTGTCCCGCAGGAGCCCTCACGAGGTGCTGCTGCTCTGTAGGAGCTGCCCCCGAACCTGGACGAGCTCCTGCTGCCTGCCGAGGCCGACTACGCCCAGGACCTCTATGTCATCGGGGTCCAGGAGGGCTGTTCCGACAGGTAGGGCGCAGCCGGCTGGGGTGAGGCCCTGGTTGCACGAGAGCCACTTCCTTCTCTGTCGGGGGCGCAAGGAACTAGGAGTCGATGAGCTTGCGTTCTTGTTGACATGCAGCTGATCTGGGAGAACGTACGGCCCCCGCTGCGGGACCCCAGGCCCCAGGCCTGACCCCCGAACTGGGTCCTAGGTCTGCAGCGCCCCTCCAGCACCGCCAGAGACCGCCTGGCCAGGGGCGTGCGTGGGCATCCCACCCCTCAGGCAACTGCGGGAGGCCCGCCTGGCAGGTGCCCCGACCCAGGGGAAGGGGCAGGCGCCGGGTTCCCCGGGACCTGGAGCCTTGGTGAGGGAGCCGGAGAGCGAGGGCCTGGGTCTCCGCCGCCCTTCCCTTGGGCAGGAGCCAGGAGGCGGGGCTCTCTGGGCTGTGGGGGAGGGGTGGCGGGGCTGGGAGGCCCCAGCCCCCTTCCCAGGCTCTCCCGGCTCACCCTCCCCCTCCCCCCACCGCAGGCGGGAGTGGGAGGTGCGCCTGCAGGAGACGCTGGGCCCCCGCTACGTGACGCTGTACTCCACGGCCCACGGGGCGCTCTACATGTCCGTGCTCATCCGCAGGGACCTCATCTGGTTCTGCTCAGGTAGGCGGGCCGCTCCGCTTTGCGCCAGCGCCCTGGGACCCCCGCCCGGCCTCTGTGAGGGCGGTGGACGGGCGTGAGCAGGGGCAGCCGCGTCAGCCCCCCCACCCCTGTCCCGCAGAGGTGGAGAGCTCCACGGTGACCACGCGCATCGTGTCTCACATCAAGACCAAGGGGGCCCTGGGCGTCAGCTTCACCTTCTTCGGCACCTCCTTCCTCTTCATCACGTCTCACTTCACCTGTAAGTCCCAGGAGTTAGGACACGCCCCCCCGCATGCCCGCCAGGAGCGCCATCTGTGACGGTGGCCTCCCGTCGGGCCCCCGCCGGGGATACCCAGGGGACCGGGTCGCGCAGACGCTGCGTGTTAGAGCCTGCCGGGGGGCGGTGAGCACACAGCTGTCCTCCGGGTCCAGAAGGCCCGCTGGAGAGGCCCCCGCGCTCTGTTCTTACAGCCGGAGACGGGAAGGTGAGCGAGAGGCTGCTGGACTACAGCAGAACCGTCCAGGGCCTGGCGCTGCCCAGGAGCGTGCCCGACACCAGCCCCTACCGCTCCGACGCCGGTGAGCCCGGGTGGATGCGCTCCTACCTTGTCCTCTGGGCGCTTTACTCGAAGTAAACTTGGGGAGCTTCCGAGAATCAAGGTTGAAACAGTCTAGAGTCGGCAGCCCGCGGAAAGGGCGCTCTGCACGAGGCCTGGCGCTGGGCTCCTCCCGAGCCGTGACCCACCCACCGGTTTGGTGCTGTGCTTCCAGGCGGAGCCCCGTGGTGGCCGTGCCTCCCTGGGCCGACGGGCCCTCCTCCTGCCCCCTGGCTGGCTGTCCCTCCGGGATGGAGCCCTGGCGGAGTGGCGAGCGTGAACAGTGTGGGCTCCTGTGAGCGTGAGGGCGCCCACGCTGTCCCCGGGAGTCTGTCGCTGTTTGAAATGAAAGATGCAACCGTGAACGTGAACCCGAATGTCGGCCCAGAAGCTGCGGGGCACAACCCCCACAGCCAGGGCCGTGTCTGGGGTGGCCCTGCCCGTGGCTGCAGGAGCGGGGACAGAGACCACACCCGTCACTGTCGCCAGAGGGAGGCCAGCACGGGGAGGGCCGGGCTCACGCACTTTCCCGTTTTGGCTAGCGGACGTCACCACCCGGTTCGATGGGGTGTTCTGGTTTGGAGACTTCAACTTCCGTCTGAACGGAGGGCGCGTGGCCGTGGAGGCCATCCTGAAGCAGGACCTGGGGGAGAAGGTGTCTGCCCTGCTCCAGCATGACCAGCTCACCCAGGAGATGAAGAAAGGTGAGGTCCCCGGGAGGAGGCGCGGACACCCGGCCCCCGAGAGGGTGCGGCCCGCCAGGGCTGACGAGAGCCAGGGCCTGTGGCTGTTCCAGGGTCCATCTTCAAAGGCTTCCAGGAGCCAGACATCCATTTCCTCCCCTCATACAAGTTTGACATTGGAAAGGACTCCTACGACACCACCTCCAAGCAAAGGACCCCCTCCTACACGGTGAGCACCCCTGGTGTCCCGCCTGACCTCCGGTGCGGCTCTGCCCGGCTCTGCGGCCCAGGTTTGGGCCTGCTTGCGCTTCAGAACCACAGGCTAAGGACTGAGGCCGGGTGTGACAGCAGCCCCCACGAGCTGCGGTCAGACGTCTCAATGCGGCACCCGTGCCGGGCTAGCGACCGCATCTCTGGGACCTGGCGTTGGGGGCAGCGCCCTCTGAGAAGGGCCCTTCTGAAGGCTAGTCGGTCGGCCCGGGGCTGGGGTACACGCCCCGTGCTGTCGCAGATGCAAGCCAAGGGAGCAGCCCGCACCGGACCCAGGGGCTCCAGGCTCGGCCTCCGCGGCTGCAGCACCGCCAGCCCCCCCACCCCCCGTCTGGGGCCCAGACACCCGCCAGCGCAGCGGGCTTGGGCGAGGGGCTCTGGGAACAGGCTCTGCGGGTGGGATCGGACACGGAGACGGGCACGCGGGCCAAGCCCCGCAAAAAAGCCACGCAGTCTCGGGGCTAACCTTCACGCGGGATCTTTTCTGCAGGATCGGGTCGTGTACAGGAGCCGCCACAAGGGCGATATCTGTCCGGTCAAGTATTCCTCCTGCCCTGGCATCAAGACGTCCGACCACCGCCCCGTGTACGGTCTGTTCCGGGTGAAAGTGAGGCCAGGGAGAGACAAGTCAGTACCCTGCTCACGTGTCCTCGCCCTGGGGGCTGCGGGTGGGCGGGGCTCCTGCCCACTCGGGGGGTGGGGGCGGCATCCCCGCCCCCGGGTGCCCGCCGTCGTCCCATCGTGTCCTGACCTCCAGCCGCGGTCAGGGTAGCCGTGGGTCTCTTCCTGATGCACCGCAGGGCCCAGCAGGGGCCCGAGGGAGCTCCATGTTCATGGCGGCTGCACTCCGGTGGCCAGAGGGGACAGGCATCCGAGACGGCCTCCCAGGAGGCTACTGGCCAGTGCCCTCCTGACGACGCCCCTTTCTTCCGCAGCATCCCCCTTGCTGCTGGCAAGTTTGACCGCGAACTGTACTTGATAGGAATTAAAAGACGCATTTCCAAAGAAATTCAGCAGCAGCAGGCACCAAAGGATCAGCATTCCAGCACAATCTGTACAGTCTCTTGAGGCTTGCCCGAGGACATTCGCACCCACAACATGGGAGGTCACGTGGCCACAGCCCCCTGGAGAAGTCGGAAGAGACTGCGGAATGAAAGATTTCTGGGACGCCGGCTAACCGTTTCTCGAGGCCAACACGCTTCGTCACCAAGAACCTAACAGGAGGCCAGTGAGGCGGTGCTGAGGCACCCGTGTCCCCTGCCCGGCACGAAGCCGGCTGCACTCATTTACAGCATGTCCCCAAGCGCAGGCCCCCAGATGGCCACAGCACACCCACGGTCCCTCAGGCCAGCGTGGGTCGGGCAGTTCTGCCTGCTGGCACAGACACGCCCTTCGGGTGTCCTTGTCCGCTCGCCCAGAGCCGACGTTGGCAGCGCTCCGGCAGCCCCTCAAATGCAGACCAGGAGGTGCCTTCCCCATCTGAGTCCAGGGGGCCCGTTACCGAATCGGGGGGAGCACTCTGGGTCAGGCAGCTGGGAGCTTCGGTCCCACCAGTGTGCACGAGGACCGAGCCCAGGCCTGGCCGGTCAGGTCAAAGCCAGCCGACTTCCAGGGAGAATGCCGGTCCTGCTGCAACAGGCCAGGGAGGGACGAGGCAGCCTGGCCTGTTGGGGGTCGCCTCTGACCTCAGGCAGCTGGCCTCGCCCTTCCAGCCACGAAACCATCTCCCTCTCCTCTCCTGGTTTTTGGTGACTTGAGAGCATTTGCTTTCGTATTGCCGGCTACAAACAGCATTGACGTAAGTAGTGCGTCTCCTGGCCTGAGAAACCCTGGAAGTTTAGGGTGCCACCACCTTGCCAGCCCGGGCCGGCCCCCTTCCATGTTCCCGCCTGTGTTAGAGGGCTCAGAGCCCAGTGTCGCCCATGATCACTCTTAAAAACCATAGGCTTTGACTGTGGGAAAACCTAGGGGCATTCACTCTAGTCTTTAAAGTTATTTATTTTTCCGTATTTATATTTTTAAATAAATCCATATATTAAATCTGAAACTCTTTCTGGCCAAAGATTGAGTCCTAAAAAGAGATCCTCCATGTGCTCACACCCCATGCTTACGACATTCCCAGAAAACAAGGTTTCAAGTCCAGTTCAAAGGCAGGAAGTTCGGTGTCGACTGTGGCTGTACCGGCATCCCCCGCCTCCCTCTGCCCTCTGCCCCCCACCCCGGCCGCCGCCCCATCAGACGGGCGGGCTGGAAAGGGGCTTTTCCGGGAGAAAGGAACACCTCAGCCCTGCGTGAACCACGATGAAGCGAAGCCACTTCCAAAGTAGAGTGTATCAGCTTTATTAGCACCGGCTTCCAGACTCGTCGTGCGGGACACCCACTTCTGGTTACCGAGGAGGCCCGTCCACCCTATCTGACTTCACGAAACTTCACTGTCGATAAAATTTTGCTCAAAGAAATGTGCCGTTGAGTTTTGAGTCAATAAACTGAAAACCTCCGACAGATTTTTGCGGTGAGGGTTCCTGAAAACGAGGCGAGTGTGACGCATCATCTCAGGCGTCGTCTCCGACCGATATGATGGATGTCGGCAAACGTCCAGGTCCCAAGTCAGGACATTCACTTAGGAGCAGCCGGGAGAGTTTAGATGCTCGGGTTTCACTTGGGAGCCAGGTTAAAATTCAGATAGATTCAAATGACACGGGCCAGTCTCTGCAAAGCAAGCTTCAGATAGAATTGAGAAATCCGGTGTGAGGATAGTTTGTCTGACCCACACGCGCTCTGCTGGCGCGGGCCAGAGGACGGGCTGCGGCTGCGCGGTGCCAAGGAGCCTCGGGGGCGAGGGGCGGTTGGCGCCAGCTTCCGAGCAGACCCCCGGGTCTGGGCGCAGCGGTCTGCGGTTGGAGGCTGAGTGCGGCCCGTGGGGGCTCCGGCCGGCCCCTTGAGGGCTCTCGGTGAGCCCTGCCCCCAGCTAAGCCCGGCTGACCTCGCCCGCCACCCCTGCCCCCCTGTGCTTCCCCTTCAGGGTGGTAACCACAGGAATGTCTGCAAGGCAAGGACCTTGGCCCACCGGGCGCGGGCCCCCCCCCCACCCCCCGGGCTCCACCCCAGCGGGTAAACACACCCTCCCTGATGCCGCTAAGTGCGCAGGGAAGGCATCAAAAGCGGAGGATGGGCTCCAGCAAAAATAAGCAGGTTAAATGACCAAAGAACGTTTGAGGGTTGATTTCCTGGAAGCGTCCCTCCCTCCCCTCTGTGCCCCAGAGGCTGGGAGGGCGGCGCCCCAAGGGGCCCAGAGGCTCCGTGTGCATACCCGTCGGGGAAGCACAGCGCCACCCTATATTACCAGGGTCACCTGGCCGGGCGACTCCTGACGCGTCCACGCGCATCCGCGGAACCGAACGCTCCCCGGCCTCGCGGCTCTGGCTCTTCACACGGGCCGGCGATTCGAGGAAACCCCACCTCCCTCCAGGGCGCCGACACTCGTGCCGTGCCGTCGGGAATCGGGACGCTCTTCCAGTTACCGGACGCCGCCGGTTGAGCCTGGCCTCTCGCCACCCCATGCTTACCGCCACCCCATCCTTACCGAGGGTGAAGGAAAGCGCCGTGCCGAGGAGCACGCCCCTCGGCAGACCCCGGGAGTCGCTCTGACGCAGACTCGAGGCCGCTCGCCTCTGGGAACGCAGGACGGGGCAGGGCGCCCACCTGGCCTCCCTGCGGCAGCCGGCCCCCGGCGGTCTTTCGCTTCGCCTGGTTCCCAGCCGCAGCGACACAGACAGACCTTTATTCCGCTGCCTGATCTACCCGTCCTGAAGAAACGGACGCAGAGCTGTGCTCGGCGACATTAAATCTGATCGAGTTTAAGAGAAGAGTCCCCCGGTTTGCACCTTTTATGAATCTTTGCACTAAATTCACACCCAAAACCCACGGACGAACACGGGCTCCGTCCACAGCCCACATCGGGCCGCACCGCGATGGCCTCTAGCGGAACAGCCGGTACGTCCTGGGCAGGCGCCCATCCCTGCTGGCCAGCGCCGCCTGGATGTGCTCGTAGGCCGGCAGGTTGCTCAGGTCCCCCAGGGCGGCCACCGCGGGCTTCCTGCGGAGCATCTGGGAGGCAACTCTCCGGATGTCTTCTGGCTTCACGCTGCCTAGCACGGGGGACAGGGAGACCTCAGGGGAACGCCCGAGCCCTGCACGGACTGTCTCCACGCGTGGCCGTGGCCACTACCCTGACTGAGGGGTCCGAGGCCAGGCTGCGGACTCCAGAGAGTCCAGATTCAGGCGTGTGTAGAATTCAGAGTGACTCAGGGTGAAGTGACAAATTTTCCCAGTAAATGGGGATGTACCAGTGGTTATAAGTTATTTTCAAATACGGGAATGCACACCTGCCCAGATGCATCTCAATGGAAAAGCTCACCTGCAGAGTTACCCACACGGAGAGCCTACAGGGAAGGAAAAAACAAAGAATCCCTAGGGCTTGGGGGGGGAGGGGAGCGGCCACACACATGGGCCCACCTTCTGAGGCCCAGAAGCTCAGCCTGCCTGGGAACACCCGGCATGGGCAGCTGGACTTTGCTCCAGAGGATGAGGCCTAGGGGAGACTGGGTACTGCGCGCCCCAGGGTCTGAGGGGGCCCCCAGGGAGGGTGCGAGTGCCAGAGCAGTGAGGTAACAAACGTCACCACAGGACAGCACGGGGGGGGGGGGGGGGGAGTCACGATACTCTGAGGACCTGCTACAGAGAAAATAAGCTTGTCCCCCAAAGGGCCACAAACAAGTAACACTCTGACACTTAGAGGAAATTCCAGGACTTCCTGAAGGTCACTCACGGGAGGCCATGGAAACCTGCGGCCAAGACACCTGCCACAACACCATGAAGGGCAACACCGTTCGAGCCCCGAGCGGAGCATTTCCGTCCATTATCTCAGCGAATCCGCTTAAAAACCCAGAGCGGTAGGGAAAATGGTGAAAACTTGGGGGCACAGGGGTCAGTACTCAGGGACACGAAGTAGGGCTGGCACAGACGAAAGCCCGCAGGCATCACACCTCCTCCGGCTGGCCGGCCTCTGGGAGGGAAGGGAGGGAGCCGGGTCTGGGCCCGCCCGCCAGCACGGTACTCACGGATGAGCGCGCACAGCTCATGGGGCAGCTTTCTGGAACGGGTCGCCAGCACCTGCCTCCCCACGTCCTCGAAGATCACAGGCCTGGACTCCAGGTTCATCATGAGCATGGACATCAGCTGGGTCTTGGCCCGCTCCAGCTCCACCTGGGGGTCCGACCACCAAGCCACACGGTTCAGTTCCCGGCAACTCACACGCTGTTGCCCAGCCACGTCCACGTCACCAGGAAGACAAATTCGACAGTCTGGGGCTCCACCCAGACGCCAGGTGCAGGGCCCAGGCAACCGGGCTCCCCACGCTCCCCGAGGAACTCGGAGGGAACCAGCTCCGTGTGCCAAGTCTGTGCCGTGAGCCTCTCTGACCAGGCATGAAATTTGCAACTATGGGACTCCCACGAGTTGCATTCAGAGACGGGGGGCACGGAGAGCAGCCGGGTGAGAGACGGCACCCGACCGACACGAAGCTGCCGGACGCCGAACAGCGTGCACGCCTGCCGGACGACACTGGCCGCTGAGAGTCCGCATCGTTGCTGGAGGAAAATAATCTCCGATCTGAGATGAGCGCTTTCTATCTTTGCAACTCCAGGCAGATAAAACCTGCCTCAAGTTAGCTTCATGTTAGCGGGAAGTACTTCCTAGCAGACCGCTAACGGAGCCACCGACGCGGACTTTCAATATGTTATTTTTAAAAACTTTTTTTAAGTTTGTTTATTTTGAGAGAGCACAAGCAGGAGAGGGGCAGAGAGAGAATCCCAAGCAGGCTCTGTGCTGACAGCACATGTCCCAATGTGGGGCTCAAACCCACAACTGTGGGATCATGAACTGGGCCAAAACCGAGAATCAGACACCTAACTGAGCCACCCAGGTGCCACAAATATGGTATTTTTATTTTCATTTGATGTTTATTTTTGAAAGGGAAAGAACACGCACGCAAGCAGGGGAGGGGCAGAGAAAGGGAGACACAGAATCCAAGGCAGGCTCCAGGCTCCGAGCTGTCAGCACAGAGCCAGATGGGGGCTCAAACTCACAAACCATGAGATCATGACCTGAGCCAAAGTCGGATGCTTAGCCGACTGAGCCACACAGGCACCCCTGTGTTTATTTTTATTTTTTAAATATTTATTTTTGAAAGAGAGAGAGAATAAGCCAGGGAGGGCCAGAGGCTGAGGGAGAGAGAAAATCCTAAGCAGGTTCTGAGCTGTCAGCACAGAGCCCGATGTGGGGCTTGAACCCACGAGCCTGAGGGCATGACCGGAGCCGAAGTCAGAGCTCAACCAATTGAGCCACCCAGGCATCCCAATATATTATTTTTAAAATAATATTCCTTTTCCTGGAGCACCTGGGAGCCTCCATCAGTTAAGCGTCTGACTCTTGGTTTTGGCTCAGGTTGTGATCTCGCGGTTCGTGAGTTCAAGCCCTGTGTTGGGCCCCATGCTAACAGCGTGGATCCTGCTTGGGATTCTCTCTCTCCCTCTCTGCCCCTCCCATCTTGCACGCTTTCTCCCTCAAGATGAGTAAACGTTAAAAGGAAAAGACTGCTCTGTGCTATTCTTTCCGGTAGAGCTTAAAAAGGACCGGGGCCCGTCAGATGCAAACAGACTGGGTGCTGAGGGCAGTGGCTGTTGTGTGCGCTGAGACCAGGGAGGAGGGGAGGAGCTCAGCTGCAGACCTGGCTCACTCCGGGGGTCTGCACTGCTCTGGCCGGGATGTTGGGGGCACAGAGGATGGGCCCACCGCCAGCCACCCCACACTGTGTTCTCTAACCCGCCAACACCGCGGGGACGTTTGCAGGTGGCTCTGTGCCACACTTACCACATCCACGGTTCCAGCCATTAAAATGAACTCCTTCGTGATGATCTCCACCATTTCTCGAACCTTTGAGAGAGAGCATGGAGACGAAGAAGAGCGTGATCAGGACGTGACAGCCCGTTTCTTCTAACTCAGGTGGTGACATCTGTGCTTCCAGAGACCAGCTCTGTATGCGGGGACGTGACCTGCACAGGAAGGAGAGGTCACCGCGTTCGGGGCTGGCCCTCACCTGTCTGGGGTCGGCGCTGGCGTGGACGCACAGGAGGCCCGTGTCCTCGTAGCTGTGGTGGTACGAGGTTGCGTTGTACATCCAGTGGTGCCTGTAAGGAGCACGGACGAGGGGACACCTGGAAGGCGGCGTCACGGTCCAGAAGCACCCTCAGCTGGGCCTGCCAACCTTGGGGACAGCCAGGTGAAAGGGACCCAACCCACCTGTTGAGCACGTGGAGGTAGAGCCTGGTAAACATACCCTTGCCGGGCCCGCCAGCCGAAAAGGAGCCGCCGCCCCCCATCATCATGTTCAGCACGGCGAAGGGGATGAAATCGTCCTCCTGCGAGAGACGTGAGGGCCGAGCTCAGCCGCGAGGGGACGCCCAACTCCACGCCGCACAGGCCCCCGCTGGCACTTACCAAGAAGGAACAGCTCTCCAGTCCTATCATGATGTGCGTGAGCTCGGGGAACGGGGCAGGGCCCAGACTGACGTTGGACATATCTCTCTCCAGCTGTAACCAAGAAGGGTGAGCAGTGTACCCACGTGGAAAACAAGGAGGCCTCAGCCACCCCAGGCCGGAGCGGCTTAAAAACAGTCACAGAAATCCCACACGAGCACCAGAAAACTCTCTAGAGACAAGAACTATCCTTCACCTCCCGTTTGTACCAAACTCTCAGCTTTAACCAAGGAACACACGTCACGCTCAGGCCCCAGAATGCGTATTAAAGGCAAAGCCACGGGCTTACGGCTGACTGTAACACCCACAGGCTCCAGCCGACAACGTGCCAAAACCCAAGTCAAAAAAGGCATACACGACCCAAGGTCACGGGCTCTTTTCCATCACGGCTTTACCTTGACAACCCCCCCCGTGTACTGTGCCACCGATCTGTCGACGTCCACAGCCTTCTCACATCCCCAGGCCGGCTGGGTTCCCAGCAGGTACTTTCTGGCACATTCCACCAGGTGCTCGTGCTCCACCCCAACCCCAGCCAGCACCATGCGGTCAGGGGTGTAATAGTTTCTCAGGTAGGAGTGAAGCACTTCTCGGTCCATCTTTGCTATGTTTTCTGTGGGGCAGAAACGGTGGAGGCCAACTGTGTTTTCCCGATAAGCAGCCTAACAAAGGAGGGGAGAAACACAGGTGACCAAGAAGGCCACGGCCAGGTGTCCCCCCCTTGCGCTGGGCCTGCCGTGACCCCAGCTGTGGCAGGAAGAGCCCGTGGGTGCTTTGCTTAGTTTGGCAGGAATAGCTCTGTGTGTTTCTAAAAAACACAAAATCTACCTCTCCGGGATAAAAACTCAAAAAACCCGTATGAAATAAAAGCCTCGCTCTAGAAACAGAGCGATAAAAATCTTGTTACTGTAGGAATTACAAAACGAGGGGCGCCTGGGTGGCTCAGCTGGTTGAGCGTCCAATTTCGGCTCAGGTCATGATCTCGCAGTTCGTGGGATCGAGCCCCACATCAGGCTCTGCGCTGACAGCACGGAGCTAGCTTGGGATTCTCTCTCTCCCTCTCTGCCCCTTCCCCGCTCACACTTTCTCAAAAACAAGGGATAAAATGCTAAAAAAAAAAAAAAAAAAATTACAAAATGAAAAACTCGCATGAGTGGCAGGTTTGGGAATTAAGAGCGTTCTGACCACACCTAGAGCCTGTAGGAATGACCTCAGGAAGGCAGACGGCCCCTCCCAACCGCCCTGGTGGCAGGAGGGCCACTGATACGGAGGAGGGCACGTTGCGAGTTTTGTATCTCACCTCGTGAATCATCTCTGTGAGAAGCGGTTCTGGGTCAGGCCGCATATTGAGGTCTTCCAGCTCAAACTGGACAGCCATCCGTGCCATCTCGATTTCCTCATCTGCAAAGCACCCAGGCGAGGCTCAGACCGCACCAGCCAGGAGGGAGATGGCCCTGGGCCTGTGCCACCAGACTGGCCGAAAGACATGCTGGCAACCTCCTCTGCCTTCACCTGGGGCAGACCGGGGGGGGGGCAGCAGTGGGAGTGAGGGGGACGGCACTGGGCGGGCAGGGCCTAGAGGCGTCGGGCCTCGCCAGGCTCGGCCATGAGGTGGTCACCCGGGCCTGCTCTGAGCCCCAGCTTCCTCCCCATGAGAGGCCCTCAGGCCCCTAACCGTTCCGTCCCAAAGGGCTGCCGTGAGGGTGAAGCTGCGCTGGATGTGAAGGCACTGGAAAATGAGGCACGGGCCTACATCGTGGCTGCTGTTTCATCAGCTAGCTGGAGCAAGTACCGGAAAGTTCTTAACTCAGCACTGCAGTCCTGGACCACGAGGCCAGGCCGATGTGACCAGAGCCCAGCCAGGGCAGCTGGAATGGTCAGCCCGGCCCACTCTAGCCCCCTTCGGGCCCGGAATCAGAGTCTGGTTACTACCAGGCCAAGGAAGGGGACGGAGACCAGGACGTGGAAACTTCCGGCAGCATATCAGCCAGAGTTTTCAAAGACTGTCTGAAATGCCTTTGAGAAACGAAAGACCCAGGGGTGCCCCGCTGGCTCCATCAGAGGGGCGTGCGACTCTTGATCACGGCGTCGAGAGTCTCAGCCCCACGCTGGGCGTAAAAGTTACTTAAACGAGTAAATCGATAAAAACTTAAGGAAAAAAGAAATTAAAAATCCAACCTCGCTAAAAACGTCCAAAGGCATAAAGGGGTGTCAAAGTGTTAGACGCGAAGAACCTCCCTGACCACCAGTGTCACTTCCTAGGAAATCGTGACAACCCACTGGTAGCTGAGCCCACGGGGGCGCCACGGTGCTCTTCCTCGGGGGCCGGGCTTCCGCCTGCCCCCCTCCGCGTCCAACCCCTAGACACCGCACACAGCCCAGGGCACACCTGTGAGCCTGGGGTGCAGGACCACGTCAGCCAGCAAACCAACCACCGTGTCCAGGCCCTTGGAATCCGCAGACACGGCGTACATGGTAGTGTCCCTGGAAAGAAGAAACGACACCAGGTGTCAGGGTCATGACAGGTGCACACCAAACGGGGGCCATTCCCCACTGGCACCGAGGACCAGCACCACACTCAGTATGCCCATCTTCCAGCGCAACTTTCCGCACGTGTTGGAGCGAAAGCAGCTGCCCAGCCCGGACGGACGAGGACCAGTTCTCGGACCTTTTCACGAGCACGGGCTCCCCACCAGCTGCACCACGGGGGTGCGCTTCGTCACGCACTTCCTGAGGGTCTGCCGCCCGGACCGACGGGTCGGCATGGGGGACGCACAGCCTTACGCAGCTGGGGACCAGAGCCACGTCTGGCAGACCAACTCCGCCTGCCCTCGTCCACAGCCCCTGCACCCCATCCGCGTGCTGGCTACACACCAGAACTCTCCCGGTCCCCCAAAAGACCGCTGCCTCTTCCGGGCTGAGCCTCTCCCCCTGCTGTTCCCAGAGTCTGGGCCACCTCCACCCCTCGTTCAGTCTGGCAAACTCTTTCAAGACCAGCCGATGTCAAGTTTGCTATCGTTCCTTTCCGGACTCCAGACCAGGTCACCTGCTTGTCCCCACGCCCCCACCTCTAGTCTTGGTTCCTGGCTCTCGTTTCCATTACCTGTGGTGCAGCCCTCTGCTGGCTCTGGGAGCACACTGGGGATGGGGCCTGCTCTGTGTCCCCAGGGCCCAGCCAGCAACCTCCGGGGACCGCCTGGCTCTCCAGTGTGCTCTCTGCTGTAAGTGTTGCCGCCTGTGTCCTTCCTCCACCAAATCCCTCACCCAACCCTGCCCAGGCCAGGCTCCTTCTCAACGCCAACGTCCCCAGCTTCTCCAGGAGGTGGGTTTCAGTGGGACTCTGACAGAGAATAACAACCACAGTTCGTGGCTGCAAAATGAGCTGGTGTACCTTGATGTCTGGCAGTCACAGATACCCCCGTGCTTTTCCAACGTGAGCAGAATTTCATCTTTGCTGTCAAATCGATCTGTCGACTAGTGAAAACAAACAAGTGAACCTAAGTAAGAAAATCTAAAGCAACTTCTAACATATGATTTTAGAAAAGAAAACCTATTTTGGCTCTTAAAACGTGAAACCAAATCGTCTTCCAACCTAAACATCTTTTAGCAGCAACACCTTATCAACTCAGTCACTCGTTAAAATAACCGTTCTAAAAAAAAACCAAAACGTGGTAGATCCTTCCCAAACAAAGTCTCAAAAATTACAAATCATACACTGACCGAAAATGCCAATTTTTCCAAAAAGTGAGCAATTCCACTAAGATATTTGGCTTCGTATCTTGATCCTGAATTAATAAGAACTGGCAACAAAAAGAAAAATGACAAGTTAAGTCAAATGCTGAGAAGGGGGGATTCGATCAAGAGAAACCTTTACAACTGAGCATGATCAAACAGGCCAGCGCCACCATGTGAAGGCGACAGCGTGTCCACTCCCCGGGCTACGTACCCACAGCTGCACGCGTGCTGATGCTCACCGAGTCGTACGCTTGGTATTGGTGGTGGAGACGGTTTAGAGTTCTTGCAAGGTACAAAGGGGAAAGCCCAGCACCGACATGGCGGCTCACGCTCAGAGTACTCGGTTTCCAGATTCTAGAGCGTACTTTCCCCTCCGGATCCAGCGCACGAACCCCGAACCAAGCACAGCGGTCAGTGAAGCACCCACGACACTACCGACAGTACTTACTTCCCACCGTACAAAACTGTCCGAACTTGTTCTGGGACGCCACGCGAAGCCCGTTATCCAGCGTGGTCACTTTGGTTTCAAACTTTTCCTGTCCACCAGCCGTAGCGAAAACAGGCTGCGGCACGCCAGGGAAGGGGGAGGAGAGCGGGGTGCCGGGGTAGGCCCCGCCACTACTGAAGCATCTGTGTGCGGGAGCTCCGGACCTACACAGAGAGAGTGGCCAGTTACAGACCTGAGACCGCGGAGCCCGTGGTGACCGGCCGTCGCGTCCCGTCTACGTGAGCACTTAGAGACGACACGCGGGAGCAGGCAGGAACACCACTGCTGGGGACAAATCCTGGCTCAGCCCAGGGGGCCGTGGCCAGTTGGTCAGTTCTTTGGGCCGTAACCGCTCTCTCTTATAAACATCTCTTACAGAGCAGACGATTAACCACCGCACCTCACCCTGACGGCCCGGATTAAATCTCTCTTACAGCACAGAGCTCCGCTCGGGCCCTCAACTGCCCCACCGTAGTCTAAATAGAAGCCACCCCACCCCCTGCCATGGGGCCCCAGGTGGTCTGGACTCCAACTCTCTCCAAACTCCTCTCTTAAAGCCCTCTCCACCACCACCCCCCAGGACCCAGTCACACTGGCCTGCGGGTGCTGCCCTGAGCACACACACACCGGGCTCCTTAACCCCAACGCCTCTGTTCCTCCTGCTCCCGCCTGGCCGGGGCCTGACCCTCCTCCCGTGCCTCCCCTCTTGGCTTCAATGCCGCGTCCTCCCAAGGCGACCCCTCCGCACTCTATGGGAAGTCAGATCCCACTGCTTGACTTCTTTTAAGCGTTCACACCGCGGCTCCTACGCGGCCCGCGCTCCTGCCTGCGCCCGCTATCTCCGCCCGACACGGAGCGGCGTACAGCCAGGGGCCGCCACCGACTGTGGCCCGAGTGGACGTGCTGGCGGCCAGGAAGGCGGGAAGGCTGCGGGGACGGAAAAAGCGCGCTGTCTGCAGGCGAGGGGACACAGCACAGCGGTCTGGGGCCTCGGCCTCACAAGGGGGGCCCCCCCCGCGACAGGACGGGGGCCGGGGCGGAGATGACACGTGGCCTCCGACAAGCCCCGTCGGCCCGGGAGAAGGCGGGAGAGGACCCAGCGGCCCGGGAGAGGGCAGGCGGATGGGTCTCGGGGCCAGGAGCTGGGGCCCCAGGCAGGGAAGGGCCCTCGGAGACGAAGCCAGGGTCCGGAAGCCCGAGCCCGAACCCCCGGCGCGGCGCCTGGGCGTGGGGAAGCCAGAGGCAGAGCGTCCGGACAGACGCGAGCCGCCCCGGGTCCCCCGCTGACCCCCGGCGCGTCCCCGGCTCACCTCAGCCGCGAGCGGCGCCACGAGCCCGAGCCGCGCACCAGCAGCAGCCGCGCCGCCGCCAGCGCCATAGCCGCCATCTTAAGTCTCCGCCCCCGGCTTCTGTCGTCACTTCCGCCCCCGCCCCCGCCGCCCCGCCCCTGCGGCGCCGACCCCCTGCGTTCGGGAGCGCGCTTCCGGTGCGGGGAGCGGAAGCCGCTGCGGGAGGCTGGGAGCGGCGGCCGGGCGGCGGGCGACGGGGGCGAGGGACTCGGGCCGCGGCCGGGGCGGAGCCGGGGCCATGGAGCCCCCGCTGCCGGGTTAGGGAGGGCCGGCGCCGCCGGGCCCGCGACGATGGCCGGCTACGCGCGCCGCCCTGGCGTCCCCCCGCTGTCGCGAGCCCGGAGCCTCGTCATTCCGGACGGTGAGCGGCCGGGCGGGACGGCGGGGCCGAGCCCGCCGGGCCCCGGGGCCGCCCCCGACCCGCCGGGACGGGCTCCAGGTGAGGCGGGCGGCGCAGAGCGCGCGGCCAATCGGTCTTGTTGATGTTATTGCAGCTCCTCCGTTCTGTGAGCGCCGGTCTTGTCTCCCCCAGCTAGACTGTGAGCGCCCCCATGGCAGGGACCTGGACTCCCACTTCTTCGGCATTCGGCCGACGTTTATGTGCTATGTGCCCAGTCCGGTGCTAGCTTCCGTGGGAGACACAGGTGAGAGACAAGCCTCAGGGACCCTGAGCCGGCGCCACGTTAGCATTAGCTCTGCCCTCGACCCAGCGACCCAGCGAGGGGCACTCAGTGCCACCGTGCGCTGGCCCCTGGGACACGCAAGTGCTGAGCGCCCCCCGCCAGCTAGGAGCTTGCAGTCTGGCCTTGGGGAGCCCCCCCACCCCCCCAACACAGACACTTCCAATGTAGGATGGTGGTAAGTGCTGAAAGAGAGGTATGCCTAGCGGGAGCACCGCAAGCCATCTCCTCCTTCCAGGTGGTGGGGCGCAAGGCCAGGGTGCCTTCGTCCAGTAAGGGCAGTGGCCTCGTCCGCCCCCAAGCAGTTCCGCTGCCTGTTGGCTGCGGTGAGCGGTGAGAGTTCAGGTGCTTCCATCGGGGTCTCAGAGAGGAGTGGCCACCCACGAGAGGATTCAGAAGACCCCGCGGACGGTGGACGTGCGCAGCCACACTGCTCATCAGAGCCTACTGGAAGCTTTTTCTGAGTCACAGATGCCAGGGCCCACAGAGGTTCTACTGCCGCGGGCAGGAGCCTGGGGGCTTGTGTTTCAAACGTTACCCACGCTGTGAGAATCACTGTGGTAGAGACCCCGTGTTGAAAAAAAAAGCTGTCACAAAGGTGACCACAGTAGGGTGATGACGTCTCTTTGCAGATTTTGGCTACGGAAAGGGGAAATGCACTAAGCAAGGTCCGCCCGGAGCCCAGGAGACACATTTTGGAGGTAGGGTTGTTAGACAAGATCCTTTCTTTTTCTCTCTGCCCGACACAAAATGCCAAGCACGCGGCCAATGATGAGTTGTCCATTTGACAGCATATAACTTTGTGCCTGGAGTCTGAAAGACCAGGTGGGGGTGGAGACCTACAGAGTCCGTCGTGATCCTAGGGTAGAAGGAAAGAGGGTACAAGGACAGGGGAAGCCGGGACATGCAGGATGACAGACGTGGGGAGTCACGCTAAAGGGGTCTGAAGAGACAGCAAGCGCTAGGGGCAACAGGAGTCAGCATCACACAAAGTTGGCACCTGGGCTCTGATGATCGTGGACCGAAAGGGTCACAGGGCGGCTGGTTAGGGGCCAGGAGAGCGAGAGGGAGGCCGAGAAGAGAGCAGGGAAGAGGGGATGAGTGAGCAGGGGAAGGGGTGGGGGGCAGTGACCCCCAGTTTGGCTGCACCTTTGGAACTGATGGCCCCCGGCGCAGGTCGTGCCCCAGGCCAACTAACTCAGCTGTGTGGGGATGGAGGTGAGTTGTCCTTGTAAAGACCCCCAGGTGATTGCCGTGGGCAGTAAGGTGCAGGGACCAGGAGGAAAGAGAACTCAGAATGTGGACGCAGGTCTGCTTTATTGGCTAGGTTTCTCATTTCTTAGCATTCGCTGAGTTCTGGTGGGGTGATGAGGGTGGCAGTCCTGATTTTAGATGTGGCCGTGTTCTGGAAAGAAACTAACAGGGAAGCTCCCTTTTAACGAGTCTTGGGAGATTTTCTGGATTTGTGACGTGCGTTACCGTTGCAGATGATAAGCTTGAAGATCTTGCAGAGGCCAATCCGTTCTCCTTCAAAGAGTTTCTGAAAACCAAGAACCTCGGCCTGTCGGGAGAAGACACCGCCAACAACAGGGTTTATTCAAAGGTAAATCGAGGCGTCGTTTGCGACGATCGTACACAGAGAAATGTCTGGAGGACATCTCTCTCCCGATGTGGGGGACACTGCAGGATCCGGGGGCAGGGGGCGGCGCAAAGGGAGCCCACAGCCAACGCCGGTGGGACCCTTTCTGGCTCTCCTCTCTCCTGGGAGGCGGGTGGGCCTCTCGTTCCACTGTCAGGCGCCCCCCGGAAGACCGGCCTCCAGTGGCTTCTGAGTCTGAGCTGTGCGTCTGGCCATCTTCCTTAGGAAC
Source organism: Acinonyx jubatus (assembly GCF_027475565.1). Classification (NCBI taxonomy): domain Eukaryota; kingdom Metazoa; phylum Chordata; class Mammalia; order Carnivora; family Felidae; genus Acinonyx; species Acinonyx jubatus. Next base: position 1,421,007 of record NC_069391.1, read on the forward strand.
CCACAAGGCACCCACTGGGACTCGGCCGCAACTCCCCAACCCCCCAGACTGTGGGGTATGGCCTGGAATATCAGCAGCCGTTTTTCGAAGACCCTACCGGGGCTGGCGACCTTCTGGACGAGGACGAGGACGAGGACGAGGGGTGGAACGGGGCCTACTTGCCGTCCAGCGTGGAGCAGACCCGCTCCTTGGGAGGCGCCACCAGCACGTCGCCCTGCAGCACATACGTCTCCTTCTTCTCCACCCCGTCGGAGCTGGTGGGGCCCGAGACCCTGCCCCCGTGGACGCTGAGTGACTCGGACTCCCGCGCCTCTCCAGCGGGGAGCCCCAGCGCAGATTTCGCGGCTCCCGGAGAGTCTCTGGGAGACAGGCACCTGCGGACGCTGCAGATAAGCTACGAAGCAGTAAGTGAGGGGGCCCCACGGCGGCCCCCTGGCCGGCACCCGTGCGTGAGCAGCACGCTCGCAGAGGACCCCGAGGCTCCTGGTGTCCACGGTGGCCTGGGGTTTGGGCTCTGAGAACAAGACAGTCTGTGGTGTGGCCCTCTGCTAGAGTCCCTGTGCACCGGTCCCCCGTGTTGACTGATCCCGTGTGTGATGTGCCACCTGAAGAGCACTGTGGAGGGCGGTGCGGTGTGGTCTGGCTCAGGCTCTCCGAGGGCCTCCCGTCAGGAAAGGGTCCCCTCCCGGCGGCAGCTCAGGGACACCTCGCCGTGCTCTGACTAGAGGAGGTTTCTTAAAGAGGATCATCCCCTAAAAGAGAGTCGCGAGCGCAGTCGGCGTCCGTAACCGGAGGCCTTCCGGAGGAGACACTTCCGTCTGTGTTTTTCCTTCGTGAGCAGACGGGAGGCTGACTGCCTAGAACGTTTCTGTTCATCAGGGAGTTCTAGAACCAAATTACAGAGACGCAGACCCCTTTTGAGTGAGACACCGAGACTCAGAATTTCTAATGAGGGTTTTCTTTCTCTGCAGCTGAAAGATGAAAATTCTAAGCTGAGAAGAAAGCTGACTGAGGTTCAGAGCTTCTCTGAAACTCAAACAGAAATGTATGTAAGCTCTCAGTTAGGACCGCAATTCAAAATGCCTGCTAACACCCAAATCCATTGTAAATCGGTAACGAAGCGATCAGAGTTGAACCGAGTCTAGCCTTCGTCACGTGCAGGTCCTCCGCCTCAGACACGTGTCTGGTTCTGCACGAAAGTTTATTTTGAACGTTAGACCCAAACCGAGCACACTTGATAAGAACAGCCGAACTGGTGATCGAGAGCCAGCTCGGGACGCTCTCTGGGGCTCCCGCCGAGGCAGCGGGCTCTCGGGGTTTTCAGCTAACCCGCCCGACCTAACTGCCTCTCGGACGCATTCTGAGAGCCGGATGCGTGAGTTGGCAGTGACTTGGTCTTCTGTCTCACAAGGGTGAGGACGCTGGAGCGGAAGCTGGAAGCAAAAATGATAAAGGAGGAGAGTGACTACCGAGATCTGGAGTCAGTGGTCCAGCAGGTGGAGCAGAACCTGGAGCTGATGACAGTACGAGGGGCCGGGGGGCATTGTGACGCACCGGGCGTGACCCTCTGTTGTCAGCCCACAGAGGCGCGGAGTGAGCGGGGGTCCCTCACAATGGGCCCACCTGCTGGGCAGAGCGAGCTGGAGCTCCCCCCCCCACCCCCCCCTCCCCCCCCGCCCCGTGAGGGCATCTCACCACATTGCTTATTAGCGATGCCTCCTTGTTTTTGTTTTTGTAACAGAAACGAGCTGTAAAGGCGGAAAATCACATCCTGAAACTGAAGCAGGAAATAAGCTTGCTGCAGGTGATTGAACGGCAGGGATACAAATCCGGGGGACCTCCCCAGCAGCGGGAACCCCTGTATTCGGGACGTGCAGGCTTTCCCCACCCCCCCCCCCCCCCACCTCAAGTGAAAGAAGCAGCCCGGTCGTTCTGGCCCCGTGTTTTCTGCTCACCGAGAGGGTCGTGGGCATTTACTGTGTCATCTGGGACAGCACGGATGCTGACCCGAATTTCTCATTCCTGTGGAGGAGCGCTGAGGACAGACTGAAGGACACGACAGGCCCGTGTCCTCTAAGAGCCCCCTCAGCAGAGAGTGGCTTTTGCGGGGGCTAGCCCTGTCCCCGCCCCCCCACCTCCTCTGCTGAGGGTGCCGTGGTCAGTTTTACTTGGACTGCCTTTCAGATGCTCTCTTCTGCAGCCGCAAAAGCCCTTTCCCGCTCTCGCCCACCCTCCAGGCGCAGGTCTCTAACTTCAAGCGCGAGAATGAGGCCTTGCGGTCCGGCCAGGGTGCCGGCCTGACAATAGTGAAGCACAACACCGACGTGGCCTTGCAGAACCTTCGCGTCGTCATGAACAACGCCCACTCCTCCATAAAGTGAGCGCTGGGGAGCTGAGGGCGCCTCGGCACGGGCGGGGGGGAGGCGGTGACCCCGGGGAGGCGGAGTCCCTTAGCGCAGGGTTTCAAGCCATGACCGCACCCCGAGCAGTGGATGGGGCTCTGGGAACAGAAGTGCGCCTGATGGTCCTATTAACCCCGAGGCCACTCGATGCGGACCCGACCGGCGGGCTCTGGAATGTCTGCATGGCAATAGCCGTGTTCCCCTGAGCACTGACGTCAGACGGGAGTCCTGCCTCCCTCACCTACGAAATGTCACGAAATGTCGCAGTTCTGAATGGGGACGAGTCACAGCGTTTCCCTCTTGTCCTAAAAAGCAAAGAGGTTCTTGGGAGGCCCCTGGGAAGGGTCCGCTGTGGTGGCTCCCACTGCGCGTCCCCGTCTGTGTGCCACGGGCCGAGTTCCACAAGGGTGGTGGCGGCCAGGCCCACAGCGGGCGCCTCTGGGGCAGAGGGTCCCCCACCCAAAGCCTGCTTTTCACTCTGGAACTTTGCTTTGTGGCTTCTGATGTTGCCCAGCCGTGGTAGCAGACGGTAACATCCACGTTTCCGTTTCAGGCAGCTGGTTTCTGGAGCTGAAACGTTGAATCTTGTGGCCGAAATCCTTAAATCCATAGACAGAATTTCCGAAATTCAAGATGAGGAAGAGGAGTCTTGAGAACTCTGAGGTGCTTCCAGGTCGCAGCCCTGCTTACGTCCGGACGCCGCCGTTCGCCGGGTTGGAAAATGCCGTTGTGTCTTTAAGTACGTCGTCCTCGGCCGTAGTAAAAATACTCACCGTGCCGCTAATTTCGTGACCTAAATAGCCCTAACAGCCAGCTGCAGTGAGGAGCCCCCCGCGTGGGAGAGCTGCCCCTGGCTTCTACGCGACCCTTCCTGGCGAGCTCCTGCTACTTGGTGGACTGATGCTCTATCGGAAGACGTCTCTGTGAAAGCCAGTGATCTTTTGAAGTTACTAAACATGAAAACGGCAGTTCTGTAATAAGTGTTTTCCGTCGTCATTCCAGAATGTCGATCGTAAGATAAGTTCAATCGATCGTCCTCGATTCCGTAAGGAGAGGGACTAGGTGAGCCACGGCTCCGTGCTCGCCTCCCAAGGCCCTAATGCCTCTGTGACCTCACTTGGTGCCCCAGCTGGCTCAGAGTCCCCGCCTGGGGCCTCACGGGCGGCTCGTACAGTTGGAGACCCGAGCCTGGCTGCTGTCCTTCCGCGGGGTCCCAGGTCACACAGGCGCACCACTGGGTGCGACCATCTAAACGCATCTGTGGGCCTTCGGATTTGAAAAGCTGCTTTGGCTGGAGGGTTTTGATACACGTTTCGAGTGGCATCTTGTACAACGAAGTTTGGAATTCAGGGATTAAGACTGTGTGTGCAGCCTTCCTGGGTCAGCACGAGGTCTCCCGGGGTGCTTTTCCAGCTGCTTTCCAATGTAGGGGGGGCACCATACGCCTTTTTGGCCATTTTTCTCTAGATGTTATTTTTTAAAATAAATTTCCTTTTCTTCTTCTGTTCAGATGGACTGCTTTCCTATTTAATAAACCGTAAAACTCACACGCACTGTCCCTTTTTTTTTTTCCAATGTAACCGCTTCTTTACGCTTAAGAAACCTAGTACCGTTCTCTGACTTTAGGGCATGCGTCTTGTCGTAATGGGTGATTTGTGCTGACAAATTAAGCGTTAGTCCCGTGGCCTGTGGGGTCAAGGGTAGACCCTGATCACTGCTGCCAGGCCTGACCAAGGTGGCCAGCCCGCTAGATGTGCGTCACGGCCGGGTGTTTCGGAGTTGGACACGCTGGATTCTAGTGTTGGGGCATTCTTCGGTCCCATGGTTGAATTTTTGAATAACGTTTGAACTGCTCGACCCTCCGATCTGGGCTACGGGTAAGAGCTTTGCAGAAGTCCCTGCCGAAGACACCCGGCTCCTCCTCACCCGTCACCTCCTGTTCCTCCCTGTTGGTGAGAAGTGGGTACCGGGCTCTGTGGTCGGAGCAGACTTTAGACAGGCCGGTCTAGCGGGCAAGTGCTAGGACCCCATTTTCTTCTGGGTGTGCCCACGACAGCCTGGGAAAGCTACGGAGAGCAGGAATGGGGCTCGGCGGGAGGATGCTTGCAGGCTCCGTGTTTTAAGGGGGTGGGGGATGTGGGTGGCAGATCACCACCAGCCTGGTGTACTTTCCCTCCGCCCGCAGGCCAGGCTGGGCCCGAGCACGCCGCTGGAGTGACCCTCAGGTGCGCTCCACCTACTCCTGATCCTGCCCTTCATCCCGCGCAGACCTGTACCACCTCCGCAAGGTCGGGCGAAGGGACTGGGGGCGGGTGGCCAGGAGGAGGGTCTGGATAAAGGAGCGTGGCGCACAGACAGGCTCCTACAGTACGTTTGGGGCATTCCCTGGTGAAGGGCTTAAGTTTGTTGGGCATCCAGCTCTGCGTCTGGAGTTCCAGCGCCAGGCGGCCCCGGGTCCTGGTGGGTGGGTTCCCGGGACGCTGGCTGTCCCGTCGGTTCCTTCCCCCTGTGCCGGGGCCGGAAGCTCTGCCTGCTCCGTCCACCAGGGGAAGGTACGCTCCTCCGTTCCCGCGGACTCCTCCTCATCTTCCGAGACGCCCCGCACTCCGAGGGTGGCGCCCCCACCCCCGCTCTGCCCGCAGAAGGCGCAACTGCAGGCGGGCCCAACCCGGCCTGGGCGGCGCCCCGAGGTCCCCCGAGGTCCTCTCAGGGCGCGGGGTCAGAGCGCCGGGGCTGTCTACCCACTGGCCCGGCCGCGCGGCAGCACTGGGCACTCGGCAAGTTCGCCCACTGGCTGCAAACCAACAGCCCCGAATACAGTTAGCAGAGGCGGAAGCAAGCAAGCGGGACTCGGCGATACCGGAGGTCACACGCTCCGGCGAGAAGCAGCGGTCCGGCGCCGCGAACCCCACACGGCGGTGCCCGGTCGCGGGCAGTCCCAAGGGCGGCCGCGCGGGGGCAGCACCCGCCCGCCAGCCCCGTCCCGGCGTGCCCCGCGCTGCGGCCGCGGCCGCGGAGGCGGGACTTCCGGTGCGCGGCGCTCTCGTCGCTCTGCCACTGAAGTGTCGGGGGCGGTGGCGCTGGCGGCGGTGGTGCCGGAGGGTGAGTGTGAGGGTGAGGGCGGCGGGTCCGGAGAGAGGCGGCGGTAGGAGGAGCGGGGCTGGGGCGGGGACAGGCCGCGGGCCGGGGCCCAGGAGAGGCGGTGGGAAGAACGGGGCCGGGGCCCGCGCTGCCCGCGGGGTTGGCGGCCTGATGCCCCGGTAGCCGCTGCCGGCTCTGCAGAGCTGCGTGGCTCTTGGCTGGTTGGGGTTACACACGGTTAGAGTGTACACGGCGCTCCGTGCTGCGGATCGGGCTGAAGCGTGCTCCCGCTTGGTGGCTGCCGTTGTCCGATTTCAGCGGGAATGTTTCTGGGCTTGGTCGTTGGCTCCTAGGTCTGTGCTGTGTTCCTTTGCTCTTTTTTCTGCCGCAGCTTTATTCTCCTAGCTCTCTTTCCAGCTTTCTGTCCCTTTTAGACTTCCCAGACTGGCATCCTGGCATCATTAAGAAAGAAGATTCTGTTCGTTCAATAGGTGCCGTTGTAGGTGCTGGAGAGGGAGCAGGGAACCTCAGGGGACCCTGCCCTCAGGGGGCTTGGTTCCTGCTGCCCCTCCCCCCCCCCCCCCCCCCCCCCGTAGTGCCTACCACCTGCATTTCCTGCACATTTGCCAGATGCTCTCTGGGCGTCTCCTGGCAGGGGAGCAGGCTGCGCAGCTGAGGTCCTGACTGCCTGGGTCTCGTTCTTGTCCTCTGGTGACTTTGCTGCCACAACCTGCTGTTTCTGCACTGGGTGACCAGCTCTCTTGTGGCTTGGCTCTGGGAAGACAGGCCAGGCTCTTGGGCCATGTTGGTGTCCAGGTGTCCATTGCCCTGCCCCCCCCCCCCCCCCCCACCGCTGGTCATAGCCTTAGATCAGAGTGGGCAGGTCACACTCACATGGTTTCCTCACCCGCTAGAACAAACAGCGGGTGTTCATGGGGACACGGGGGGGGGGGGTGTCATATCACAGTCCCAGGGCAGGCTTCTGTCATCCCCTACGGGTGTGTGTCTGCAGACTCTGGGTTTCTGAAATCTCGTGATGCGCTCTGGTGGCAGGTAGGAGTCATGGACGTGGACGCCGAAAGAGAGAAAATAGCAAAGGAGATTGAAGAATTAGAAAGGATCTTGGATCCCAGCTCCTCGAGTATCAGCGTGGAGGTCTCGGAGTCTGGTCTTGCACTGGATTCCGAAGCAGGTGAGCTTTCATAGGCCGTGGCTAGACCGATCCATCTGCCCTCTGGCCCCTGGCAGCCACAGCAGGCTGCGGACCAGCCGTTTCTCGCGCAAGCCGGCCTCTGCCTTTACTCCCCGCGATGGTTTCTCTCCGCCCCTCCTCCACGTGCCATGGACCCGCCGGCTGCGCACGAGTGCCCTTCGGGGGCATCTGTGTCACTCTGTCCCAGGTGGGTGGCCGGCTGCCCTTCCCAGGAATCAGATGGTTCCAGAGCTCAGCTTGTCGGCCACCTCTGTGCCGGACAGCCACCATGCTGGACAGCTGAGAGTCACCCCACAGGCTCCCCTGGGCCCCCAGGCCTGCCCACCTCTCCCCAGCCCCAGGTGCAGCTCTAAGTCTCAGTTTCTCAGAGTTTCTGACCACACTGGGGCCTTTCTCTCACCTACGATCAGGGCCTCTGCACCTGCTCCCCACCTCCCAGTAGCTCCAGCTCCCCCGAACGGGTCTGTTCCTGCAAGGCTTCCCCTCATTGCCCTGGTGGACCCTGTTCTCTGTGTCTTCCCTTCCTGGCTGCCCCTGCCCTTGGCTCAGGGCCTGTCCCGCCTGGTTAGTGGGTGAGAGCCACCAGCCCTCAGGGAGGGAGGGTCCAGGCAATACAGTCTTGTCCTGAGGCCTTTCAGCCCTTCCCTCACCTGTGGCTATCAGGAAACAGCCCTGTGCTGCACCTGCCGGTCGTTTCTTTGGCGGGTATTGCATCCCATCACGTCCCCAACTTGCGTCCCCTGTGCTTGTGTTCCCACAGACTCGCTGCCTGAAGAGGACTCGGACGCTGCTGGCTCCCTGGCCTCGGTAAGTACCGGCCTGAGCTGGTGGAGCCCGCCCAGGCAGTTGCCACCCTGCCAGTGGGCCCAGGAGGGCAGTGCTCTGAGCTCGTCTTGATTTTTCTGCGTGCTCGTCACTGAAGATGACGTATTCCAAAGTATTTGTCACCAAAACGGAAATTGTCCCAAGAAACGACTGTTGTTAATAGTTGGGGATTTACGCCTGCCGACTTTCTGAGCTCTCCGTAACGTGTGTGGGTCAATCTGACGTCACATGCGGAAGGGTCCGATCAGGCGAAGCTGGCCCCTCGTAGCTCCCTCTCTCTGCCTCAGTCCTTGCAGGCACGGTCCTGGGCGGTCACACACGTGGGCCCGCTGTAGACTGAGGCACAGAGGGGAGCTCTCTCTCTGTGGGGGGGGGGAGAGAGAGAGAGAGAGAGATCATGATCTCACAGTTCAGGAGATTGAGCCTGCGGGGGTGGGGGGGGAGAGAGAGAACGAGCGAGCGAGAGAGCTACGAGGGGCCAGCCTCACCTGCTCGGATCCTTCCACACACGACGTCAGGTCGACCCACGCACGTTACGGGGATCTCAGAAAGTCGAGAGGCGTAAATCCCCAACTAGGCCACTCCAGTTTTTGTTGCCACTTCTGGTTTGTTTTAGAATCTCACGTCAACCTGGAGAATTTTTACAATCCGCTTTTTAGTTTTTCACTGAGGCAGGAGGTACAGCTTCGCTTCCTGGTTTCAATGAGCGGTGGTCCCCGTGGCATAGGCTTCCCGTAGTTCCTCACCTGCTGGGCAGCGAGCAGCCTCTTCCCGGTTCTTAGCTTTGCCGGCCCTGTGATGGCCTTCCTCACTCGTGTTCTTGCTCACTGTCCCCTGCCGGGGGCGGAGGCCTGTGGGCCCGTTCTGAACTTCAGGTTCACCAGAAACATTTATCGTGGAAAGCGAAAAGCGCTCACCTCCTCACGCCTTCCCACCTGAGACGTTCCTCCAGATATTGATTTTCTCGTGTCCTTGATTGTGGCCTATGCACACGCTGTACGTGGCCCCAACCCTTGTTGGCCCAGTGATGGGCATGAGCTCAGAGGCTGCTTGTGCTGCCCGGGTCACGGGGGGCAGGTCTGCAGGCCCCCCCGCCTCACCCGTAGTTCCCTACTTGTGATCAGGAAGAGGAGAGGTGGGGAGAGGCCAGCAATGGCGAAGACGACCCCAAGAAGACCCTCCCTGAAGACCCAGAGACCTGCCTGCAGTTGAACATGGTCTACCAGGAGGTCATCCAGGAGAGGCTGGCAGAGGTCAGCCTCCTGCTGGCCCAGAACCGGGAGCAGCAGGTAGGACGGGCCCTCGGCACCCCCGTGGCCAGGCGCCCCAGGACTAGTGCTTCTGGTTACGTCTGCTCCCTGGCTGCCCCGGTCGCCTTCTCCACAAGGGCATCGCTGCTGCCTGGCCCCAGATGGGTTCCCTGTGTCTGTCACAGGAGGAGATCATGTGTGACCTGGCAGGGTCCAAAGGCCCCAAGGTGAAAGGTGGCAAGAGTCTGCCCCCGAATCTGTACATAGGGCACTTCATGAAGCCCTACTTCAAGGACAGGGTCACCGGAGTGGTGAGTAGCCGGGGCTCCACTGTCACCTGTGAGGGAGGGGCAGGCTGTGGGTATTGTCTGTTCCTTCGTGTCCTTCAGGACAGCGTTCTCCGATCTTGCTAAAACCTTTTGGTGTCTAGTGGTGGAAGTCAAGGTCTGTGGCCCTGGAATGTGGTCTCTGGGCCTGGAATGTGGCACGCTGACCCCGGCTCCACGGATAAGCCCCAGAGACGTTTCCTTAAGGAGGGGCACCTTGGGTGGGGCTCATTGGCCGGATCAGAGAGGCCTGGCAGCGAGGGCTGGAGCTGCTGAGCCCGCCCGTGCTGGCCGGGTCATGCTCGCGGCCGCTCAGAGTCCAGCGCGGGGCCCAGGTGTCCACTGCCAAGCCTCACACGTGGCCAGGCTGCTCGAGGAGGCCGAGGGGAAGCGCGGGCCGTGGGGCGAGAGCACTCGGCGTCCGTCCGTGTCGTGACACTGCCCTGTCTGGCAGGGGCCTCCAGCCAACGAAGACACGCGGGAGAAGGCCGCCCAGGGCATCAAGGCTTTCGAGGAGCTCCTGGTGACTAAGTGTAAGCCCCTGCGCCGGGCCCTCAGCGCCACAGCCCTGCCTTTCCACAGGCACCCTCCTCTGGTTCCGTGGGCTCCTTCAGGCCTTGACCGCTGGGACCAGCCACTCAAAGCCCCAGCCTGTCCCATGCGCCATGTGGGGACCACCATCCCCACGGCTCACTGTGTAGTCTCACGTGTCTTATTCCTGAACACACAGCCCCAGGGGCCCTTCCGTGAGCTTGGGCCGGGGTGTCGTGCTCGCTCAACAGCCGGGCTGGGGTACCTGGCCGGCGCTGTGGTCCTGGAACGGTCACGTGCCCACCACTTGGTCGAGGGGAAGTCGGGAAGGCTCTGCTGATGCCGTCGTTTCTTCTCAGGGAAAAACTGGGAGAAGGCCTTGCTCAGAAGGTCAGTGGTGAGCGACCGCCTACAGCGCCTGCTTCAGCCCAAGTTACTGAAGTGAGTGTAAGAATAGCCGCAGGCGCCAGCCTCGCCGGGAGCGCGAGGGGTCCAGGCCGGAGGCTTGGTGACAGGCAGACGCTTGGTGTGGCCGTGTCCCCCTGCTCCCGTAGGAGAGGCGCTGGCCCCTGAAACTTTTCCCCAGGGAGGCAGCCGAGCTCGAGGCCAGGCGTGCAAGAACCGGGAAGGCCAAGTGGCCGCGTCCAGTCAGGCGCAGCTCGGGTAGTTTCTCTGGTCTCGGGCTCAGTTTCCACTTGTGAAAATTGGCACTGCTCACGAGACCCGCTTTTTGTGTGCCGAAGGGGTGATGTCGTGTGAACGGATCGCAGCGCCTGTGGCCGGGCCGGGAGTCTTGGGGGCTGCCCGCAGTCTCGTGGCTCCACGCGTGGGTCAGGACTAGCCTCAATGATGGGTCCTCTCTGCTGGCCTCCAGAAGGGGTTCCTGCAGGCTTTGTCGCCAGGCTGCCCTCGGAGCACGTCCCTGCATGCCTTGCCCAGGGCTGGTGGCTGGGCCGCTGAGCTGGTGGTGGTTATCATCTGCGTCAGCAGACTTGTCACGCTAGTCACTGACGTGACCATGGTGACAGCCCAGAGAGGGGTGTCGCTGGCTGCTTCCTCTGGGCGTGGAGCTCGGACAGCCTTCTGCCTGCAAGGGGCAGGCTCAGAGCCGGGACCAGGCTCCTGTGTGTGCTCCCTGCCACCGGGCCTCATCATGTGGAGCGGTGCACGTGCCCCGGTGCACGGGGAGGCCGAGCTGGCCCCAGAGACACCGCCCCCCTCCCCCGGGACACGGCCCTGATGTGAGTAACCCCGGTGCCTCTGCTCTGCCCCGTAGGCTTGAATACTTGCACCAGAAACGGAGTAGGGTGACCAGTGAGGCAGAGAGGCAGGTCCTGGAGAAGCAGAGCAGAGAGGCGGAGAAGGAGGTCCAGGACATCCGGTGAGCTGGGTCTTCTGGGGAGGGTGTGACCTGGGGAGAGGCGAGGAAGGCCAGGCGTGACCCTGGCGACCTGTTCCTTCCTCCAGGGAGCTCCCAGAGGAGACCTTGCTGGGGAACAGGCTGGACGGCCACGACTGGGAGAAGATCTCCAACGTTAACGTAAGTTGGGGCGGTGCTGAGGCGACAGCGGCCTACGGCCGTCCCGGCAGCCGGGGGCGTGGGTCAGCTCTAGGCGGTCAGGCCTCATCCCTGTGGCCACTAGACCTGCCTTGAAGCCTCCGGTCGGGTGCGTGTCCAGCAGTGTGGGGTGGCCTCACGGGCTCGCCCTGCTGGGGTGACGTGGCTCTTCTGAAATGGGAGGGTGTGAAGGTTCAGGCTTTGCGCTGGGAGCCCAACCCCCACTCTTGGTTGTGCAAGTCCTGGCGACCTGGACGAGGACCCCACTTGTCCCGGGTGCTGAGCCATCACGGCCAGCCATCAGAGGGACGGCCCCCCCGCAGGCTGGCTCTCTCTCTGTCGGTGCAGTTCGAGGGCGGCCGCAGCGCAGAGGAGATCCGGAAGTTCTGGCAGAACTGTGAGCACCCGAGCATCAACAAGCAGGAGTGGAGCGGGCCGGAGGTCGAGCAGCTCAAGGCCATCGCAGCCAAGCATGGCCACCTGCAGTGGCAGAAGATCGCCAAGGAGCTGGGGGTGAGGGCCGGAGGGGCCTCCGAGAGGCTGGGAGGGGCCGGGCGGGTTTGGGGTCTCCGCGGGCTGCGTGGCACATCTCACCCTGGGAGCCATCAGGTTCTTCTTGGTGCCACTTTGGAGGGTGTGGCCCTGGGGGCAGCAGCCCCTCCCCCCTCCCACGGCAGAGTCTCCAGGAGCTTCTAGCTCCTTGGCCCCCATCCCGTCTCTGAGTGCTCACTCGCCCTCCCCCGCCCCTCCAGGCCTGTCTTTGGCTTCCTTCCAGATCCTCCTTCCTTGTCCCCGTCAAGCCCGGGGGTTCGTTCTGATGGGGCTTAAGGGGAACGCTCCTGGTTTCTTCCGGGGTCTCGCGTTGGTTTTCTCGTTTCCAAGGTGAAGGCTAAAGGGCTTCGTTCAGTCTGTCTTTACTCACGAAGGCGTTTAAGGCCTGCTTTTCTGGGAACAGCTTGCTCTGAGCTCTCCTCTTTGTAGGTTTCTAGGACAGGTCTGATTGTGGGCGTTTTTCATCACGTCTTTGGATCTTAGTTTACGTAAGAACGTGCTCTGTCACTCTCTCTGTGGTTCGGTTTCTTGAAATCTTGTATTATTCCCTGGTTTGAGTTTTGCTGGTTCACGACCTGGGAACGTGATCCGTGCAATCTCCGTGGTATAACTTACTGCTTTCGTAGACCAGCACGTGACTGCAGGGAACCACAGTGACGTTAACCAAGGCCGCGCGGAACGTGCGTTTAAGGGTCCTCTGTGTCTTCTCCCGGCTCAACCGCTTCTTTCTCCTTAGCGCTGACGTCCCCTTGTCTGGATAAAGCGTGGTCCGCCCACCTGCTAAAGGGCATCCTGGTCGCTCCAGGGTCCCGCGATTGTGAATGAGGCGGCTGGTAACATCTGTGCGCAGGTGTCTGGGTGGACGTGAGTCTTGCACTCGTTTGGGTCAACACCAAGGAGCAGTCGTGTGCCAAGAGGGTGTTTGGTTCTGTAGGAAGCCACCAAACAGTCCTACGGACTGGCTGCCCCGCGCCGCGTAGCCCTCGCCACGAACGAGAGTCCCGCCACCCCACGTCCTCGCCGGCGTGTGGCCGTGTCAGGGCTCCAGGCTCCAGCCATCCTTGCAGGGGTGCGAGGGTGGCTGCTTTGCTTTTGCGTTTCCCTGACGATAAACGGCGCTTTATTGCTCGTTTGTGTGTCTTCGGCAAAGGGTCTATTGAGGTTTTTGGTGTTTTTTTTTTTTTTTTGTTTGAGAGAAAGAAGGAGCGCGTGAACAAGAGAGCACACGTACACAGGGGAGGGGCAGAGAGAAGGAGAGAGGGTGTACCAAGCAGGCTCCGCACTGTCAGCGCAGAGCCCGATGCAGGGCTCCATCTCGTGAAGTGTGACGGCACGACCCGAGCAGAAATCAAGTCGGACGCTCAAATGACTGAGCCTCCAGGCCCCCCAATGTTTGCTCTGTTTTGTAGTCAGATTGTTTTCTTATTGAGCTTCAAGGACTGTTCTGCGTGTTGAGAGTAATGGTCCTTTATCGGATGGATGTGTTCTGCAGATGTTTTCTCCCGTCTGTGGCTCCTGGTGTCACTTTCCTAGCGTTGTCTAAGCAGGGGTCCTCTGTTTTCACGAGGGTCAGCGGCTGCGTTCTTTCGAGGATCGTGAGAGAATCACGCATGGTGTCGTGTCTAAAAAGGCATCGTCACACCCAGTCCCCGTAGCTGAGCAGACTGCGCGTCTGTCCGTGTGCGTCGCGTCTTCTGTGACTCAGGAGTTTTCTTTAGGAAAAAAGAGGGTTCAGGTAACGTCAATTAGCTCTTGGGAAGCTCCCTCCCCATAAGGAAATGAGTGAGGGGACGGGTCTGAGCAAGCCCGTCGGCGGTATAGACTGGTGGTGTAGTTGCTGAGCCACAGCGTGTGTGGAAGCGGGGGTCCGGTCGCCCCGGAGCCCCCCTGGGAGGGTGCCTCCAGAGACATGGGCGCCACGCCGCGCCCGTCCCCGCACCCCGACATGCATCCAGCCCCCGCTGCCCCGTCGTCTGGGTGGACCACGGAGGCTTCAGAGAGACCAGCCCTTTGGGGGCCCCAGGACTGGGCAGCAGGCAGGCCCCCGGCTCACAGAGCGCGCGCTCTGCGGGGCGGCACCTCCCCCGGATCGTCGTGCTGGCGCCCCCGTGAGCACTCCGGGGCAGCTCTGGTGTCACGTGAGGGAAGCGTCATGGATGTTTCTGGACTCATGCTCTCGCCGTCCGTGTCCCATCTGGTGCTTCGCGGCCGTCTCCCGCCACGGGGACGCCCTGCGCCGTCCCTCCAGGGCTCTGGTGCGAGTGAGCGGGTGGTGGCATTTGCGACCTGTACCCTGGCGGGCCCTCCGCGGGGGCGCTCGCCGGGTAACACCCACTGTGCTTTGCCCCGGCCCCGGAAGACCGGCCGCAGCGCCTTCCAGTGCCTACAGAAGTACCAGCAGCACAACAGGGCTCTGAAGCGCAGGGAGTGGACCCCAGAGGAGGACCACCTGCTCACCCAGCTCGTGCGGGAGATGCGCGTCGGCAGCCACATCCCCTACCGGAGAAGTGAGTCCGCCCGCATGCGCCCCTGCCGCTGGGCGCCCTGGCGCCCCCGGGCCCGAAGCCCCCCGCGTGTGGAGGCAGCTCGGTTCCCGCAGGCACGCGGGGTCGCGCAGTCCCGGGTGCCCACACCGCCCCTCCGTCCCCAGTTGTCTACTACATGGAAGGGAGAGACTCCATGCAGCTCATCTATCGGTGGACCAAGAGCTTGGACCCCAACCTGAAGAAGGGGCTCTGGGCCCCGGAGGAGGATGCGGTGAGTTCCGCTGCCGCGGAGGCCGAGGCTGAGGAGAGCCGTCCTCGGACCTTCCTTCCTCGGGACTGAGCGGAGGGTGCAGGGGTCACGGCTGCCCGCAGACGCATCGCTGGTTTGCCGTCCTTCCCTGCAGAAATTGCTTCGAGCCGTCGCCAAGTACGGGGAGCAGGATTGGTTTAAAATCCGGGAAGAGGTGCCAGGTAGGAGCGATGCCCAGTGCCGAGATCGGTGAGTTGGACCCCGCTGGGTGAGGGGGGGCCTCGCCGGGGCCGCTTCCGGGTGGGCCGGCGGGTGGGCTGCTGGTGGGGGGTGGGCCGGGGGGGTGGTGACCGGTAGGGAAGCAGGATGGGCTGCTGTTTTTCCAAGCGTGAGGTGGCCCCTGGTTGGTAGTGCCTCTGAGCCCGTCGTCCAGGTTCCTCCGCCAGAGCCCTGACGGGCCAGGGCCCTGGAGGCAGCCTCGGCCGCCTCGTGTCAGCTCGGGTGTCCTCATAACGTTTCATCAGAACGTAATCTGTGCAGCGTCCGGCGTCTTCACTCAAAGGGTCCCGTCCTGTGGGTTTTGGTGCATCGACTGAGCGGTGCGGCCCGACACCCGCATCAACCTAGGACATTTGACCCCCCTACAAAGAAACCCTGTGTCCCAACAACAACAAAACGGATGAGGACGGGGCCTCACGCAGACCTTTCTCCAGAGAGGAAATGGAAAGATGCTTGGCGTCACCGGTCATCGGTCGTGGGGGAGATAACAGGTCACGGCAGCAGCGAGAGACCACTTCACATGTGGCGGGACGATTGTCTTAGGACAGTTCTGGAAAAGAGGAGGTGCCGACACGCGTGTGGAGAAAGCACGGCCCTCGTGTGTCCGCGGAGCACAGCGTGGTGCAGGCGCCGTGGAAGACAGTGGAGTGTCCTCAGGAAATGGAGCGAGTGCTTGTGTCGTCCTGAGAGCAGGGCCCCAAACGGGCACACGTACACTCGTGTCCACAGCCACGCCGGTCGGTCACTGGCCACGGGGCGGAAACAGCCGATGTCCGGTGGGAAGAACAGGGAAGCCACAGGTGTGGTTCTAAAATCGGATGGACGTCACGATGTCATTCAGCTGTAAAACAAACGAAATCCAGGGGCGCCCGGCTGGCTGGGACGGTGCCGTGTGGACTCTCCATCTTGGGGTCGTGAGTTTGAGCCCCCGTTGAGGGTGGAGATTCCTTCACAAGATAAACAGACGCAGTTTTGACACGGCAGCGCGGATGACCTCGGAGACGTGAACGTGTGTGCGGAAGTACGCGTGCGGACGGACAGTCGCTGCTCTCAGTGCGCGCCCAGGAGCGGGGTTTTCGGTCACGCGGTGACTTTTTCCTTGGCGGCGGCAGTCGTGGGGCCGCGGTGTCTGCACGCCCTCGCCGGCTCCTGTGCGTCTTCCGGATTGCAGGCGGCTCAGTGGGTGTGCCGTGGCATCTCGGGTGGTTTCACCTTGCATCTCCTGGACGGCCCGCGATGCGGGGCGTCTGCGTGCTAACCGGCTGTTTGCGGATCCTGTCTGCAGGAATATCCACTCGTGTCGTAAAGCTTGTTTATTTTGAGAGAGCGGGAAAGCCTGGGCGGGGGAGGGGCAGAGAGAGGGGGAGACAGAGCAGCCCAAGCAGGATCCATCCTGTCGGCGTGGAGCCCGATGCGGGACTGGAACCCACGAACTGTGAGGTCGTGACCTGAGCCGGTCAGGCAGTCAACCAGCTGAGCGGCCCAGGCGCCCCTCATTGGCCCCTTCGAGAACTGGAGCTGTGTTTGTGGCGTTGGCTTGTTAGCGTTCTGGCCAGGGGTCCCTTAGCGGACACGACGCTTGCCTGGCAAATTCTCGCTGCCGGCGTGTGGGTTGTGTTGTCACTTTCTCCATGGCGTCCCGTGAGTCGCCTTGAAAGCTTTTACTTTTGATGACGCCCAGCGTCTTAGCTAGCCTAGGGGATGAGACCCGCTGACGGTCAGGACGGTCAGAGGGAGCCTGCTACCTCAGGGTCAACAAGGCACCTTTCCCTTGCTAATTAGCTCCCTCTGGGCAACTTCACCCGGCAGGGATCTCTGGCCCTGTTGACCTGTTTGCCTAACTTGGTCCTTGCTTCCTGTGAAAGCAGCTTTCTGCTGTGGCACTAAGTTGGGGCTTGTCCCCAAGCTGAATATTGAATCTCGTTTACCTCATATACTTTTGTATGGGGGCCTGGGTCCCGCCCTCCCCATATCTATTTACCTAATGCTGTTCACCTTCCCTTGGACATTTTCGTCCTGAGAGCCCCTCTTCCTGTGCCTTTGTCCTACACTGGGAACTTTGTCCCACTTTGCCTCATCTCCTTTACCGAAACTTGGGTGCAAACATCCTGTGGCTTTCTAGTTTCTCACACCTTGTTAACCCGTCCTGCAGGCTCAGGGAACTCCGAAGCTTATTCCCCCGCAGTCTAGTTTACAGTTTTCGTTTCGTTTGTCACCGAGCTTCTGGTGCTGGGACAGCGCGGGACAGCGCAGGAGGGCGTTTTGGCGCCTGACGCTGCCTGTGTCCCTGCTGCTCTCAGGTACCTCAGAAGGCTGCACTTCGGCCTGAAGAAGGGGCGATGGAGCACAAAAGAGGAGGAGAAGTTGATGGAACTGATAGAAAAGTACGGCGTCGGTGAGTCCTTGGCCCGTTTGCTCCCCGGGTCTCTGCTGCCCCCGGGTCCTCAGCCGGCAGCGGCGGCTTTTCCTTCTCACAGACCGATGCACAGTCAGCGTCGAGTCGAGAGCGCCACGGGCACCAGGGGGAGAGCTGTGCCGCCGGCCGCGCGCCCCTGCCCCGTCCTCTCTGGGCCCGTTTCTAGGGCGGCTTTTGAAAGTTGCATCGTTCGGCACGATGTAACCGCATTGGCTGTTTTGTGCCGTTTTGTCGTCCGTGGCGAATGTTTTCTGCCTTTACGCGTCCCCGTGGCTTTCGACGACCGTGTCGTGTGTCCCGAGTGACGACACACGAGTCTCCCAGCCCGCCATCCGCTGGCGGACAGCTGTCTCCCGTCTCGGCTGCGGCCGGAAAGAGCTGAGGGTTCAGTAGCCGCGTCCTCACTCCTGTTGGCAGCGTCTCCTTAGGAAAAGTCCCAGACGCGGTGGTGCTGAGTGCGGGTGCGTGCCGAAACCTGACCTCCGTCCCACAGGGTCACGCTGTCCGTGAAAGCAGGGCACCTGTGCCCTCCCACCAGCCCCGTCCGGAAGGAAAGAAGAGACGGTTTTAAATGTCGGGTTTGAAGCCTGAGCGTGGCGGACACGCGAGGGCCGTTTTTACATGAGCGTGGACGGCTTTTTCTCTCCGGGACGTGCATTCTCTAGAATTTTGTTAAAGGGCTGATTGTCCTTGGAGAACCGGACGCCCTGCGTGTCGTTGAGCTGCTCAGATGTGGGGCGCGGTGTGCAGGTGACCGGGAGACCCCGTACTGACGGAATACGACGCAGGTCCTCTGTGGGAGACAGCGCGTCTCCTGGAAGGGCGCTTTTCAAGCTGGTAGACGCGTCGTCAAGCATCGCGTGAAACGGCTTCTGTGTCGTTTTGCCTCCGTAGGTCACTGGGCAAAGATAGCTTCGGAGCTACCCCATCGGACGGGCTCCCAGTGTCTGAGCAAGTGGAAAATCATGGTCAGGGTAAGGCTCGCCCAAAAGTCGGTCCGAAGGCCGTATCACTAGGGGAGCCGGCATCCCGCGGGGGGGGTGGGGGGTGCGTGGTGGCGGGGAGAGGAGGGACGTCTGGTTTCTGGCCCTGGCACGTGTCTTCTTCCTGGAGGCCAAGGGCACGGAGACCTGGGCTGGTCGGCAGCCGCCGCCGCCTCAGAGCCGTGCGGGTGCCGTGCTCTCGGCACACCGTGTCCAAGCCTGCCCGTGGTCTCTCGCCAAAGGGTTGGCTCGCGTGCCCGTTGTCCCCGGTCCGTGAGCCCCGGGTCGCCAAGGCCTCCAAGTAGCCCTTTCCCCCCAGAAGAAGCAGAGTCGGGGGAGGAGGCGGCGGCGGCGGCCCCTTCGCAGCGTGCGCTGGAGCTCCAGCAGCGAGGACGGCAGCGATGGGGACAGCAGCAGCAGCAGCAGCAGCAGGGACAGTGAGGAGTCGGAGCCAGAGGAAACCCCAGAGGCCCGGGCGGGGGGCCAGGTGCTGCCCTCAGCACAGCACGCCGTGCCAGACATGGACCTGTGGGTGCCTGCCAGGCAGAGCGCCGGCGGGCCGTGCGCGGGGGGCGCCTGGGGCCGGCCGGGACGCCCTGCTGCCTCCCCCAGCCCTCCCAGGGGCACCAGTGGGGCGGAGGCTGGCCCAGCAGCTTGGCCCGCGGCCTCGGCTCCCGCACAGGAGGCAGGCCGGGCGCACGCCCCATCGGGGACCCGCAGCTCCAGTGCGAGCGCCGTCGGCTGCCCGGGCTCAGCGGATGCTCCCCCCTCGGGCTCAGAGGCGCCGGCGGACGAGGTAGGCCACAGACCCCAGCGCACCCTGGATCGGATGCTCTCCTACTTGGGGGTCACGAGGCTGGTGCTGGGCTTGCGTCCGCTGTGTTCCTGGGCGTTTGGGAGCAACACCCTGTCCTCGCTCAATAGAACGTTCGTTCCCAACCTGTTTCGGGGGGACTGTGTTCAGGCCGGCAGCCGTCTTTATCAAGACCACCGGCTGTCTCCATTTCCCTGCCGGTTTCCTTTAAAAGCCGTGCATGCGCTGTCGAGGGCGCTCCGTGGGGAGGCAGCAAGAAGGCGGGGTGCCCTCCCAGCTCTTGTAAGTCCAGAGGTCCCTGACGGGTCCCCTTGCCGGGTCACGTGCACACCTGCCCGGTCGACATTAGAGGTGTCAGGGCCCCGGCTGCGGGCAGAGTTGCGGTCAGGATCAAACAGGTCGGTCTGTGCTGGGAGAGGTTGGAGGCTGCGCTCTGGCCCCTGAGGGACAGCAGGCAGGGCTCGCGGCAGCCCCCGTGCCGCGTGGCTTCCCTCCCGCGTCTGTAACCGCAGGCTGCTGCCCGTGGGGTTGATGGGCATTTGGTGCCCTCAGCTCAGGGAGCTGGCTGCAGGGAGCGGGGACTCTGTCAGCACTGGGTGCAGCCAAGCCGGGCAGGCGTGTCGGTGCCAGCCTTAGGGACCTGCCTGAGGCCGCCTCACTCCAGGGCGTCCCACCACCCCACCGTGGCTCTGGGCCCCTGCAGGCCGTGAGCCAGGACCGCACGTGTCCAGCTCGCGTCGTCTTCTTGCCAGAGCGGGAGTCGTCTGCTCAGGGTGCCCCTGGAGACCGTGCTGCAGGTGCTGAGGACCAACACGGCCCACCGGTGCCGGACCCTGGTAGGGCTGGCCCACGGCCCCCGCTGCCCCTGCCCCTCGGTCTGGGCCCCCTGCCCCTCCAGAACAGGGAAGGGCCGGGAACCCCAGATGCCTTTCTTCCTCACACAGAAGAAACTGAGGCAGCCAGGCCTGCTCGGCCCATCCGTGGGGGCCGGCCCCAGTGACTGCGCCGTAGCCGGGCCCTGCGTCCGGCAGCTGTGGCACAGGACGATCGGGAACAGGCAGCGATGGCGGGGACACTCCCTGCAGAGGAGGCTCCTTGAGCGCCAGCTCCTGACGGCTGTGAGCCCGTGGGTGGGCGACATCGTCCTGCCCTGCACTCCCCGAAGGCCTGCCGCGGCACACACCCGAGGTACTGCCCTGGGGCCCCTTCGAGAGCCTCCTTCGAGGCTGGGGCCCCTTCGAGAGCCTCCTGTGGGGTCCGGGGTTGCGGAGACACAGGGCAATGAGGGGTGACCCTGCTGGGGGCGGTGCGTGGTGCACAGGAGGGGACCTACGTGCCCCCCTCAGAGGGCTGCTTGCGTTTTGTCTCTGACCTGATTGGCACCCAGGGGATGGTTTTGGAAGCGACCAGCCATTCAGGCCTTAGCAAGGGTCTCCTCAGACCTCAGAAGCTGGTCGTTCTCCAGGGGCGGGGTGCTCGGCTCGGGAGGGCCAATCAGGCTCAGCCCGCCCTCTGGTCCCCGCCCTTCCTTGTGGCTGAGAGCGGCGGCAGAGGGACGTGGGGTCCTGGGGGGCCTCAAGGAGAGGGGCCTCGGTAGCCAGAGCCACTTTGTCTCCTCAGCCGATGGCATCAGGAAGCAGCTTCAGGACGCCCACCTGGCCAGCACCCCGGTGTTCACCCTCTTTATCCAGGTGAGCCCCTCGCATAGAGCTTTCTTAGCTCGTGCTCTGTTTTCATCGGGCGAAGTTGTGAAGTTTGTGGATTTGCTTCTTAAAGTCCGGCTTCCTGAACTTGACCCTTGGAAAGGGTTTTTCGTGGCCTGCAGCTTTCAGCAGGCAAGTCAGCGTGGAAGAGGCGGCCACGATACAGTGCCGCCCCACCCCCAGGAAGGGACGGAGGTGCTGGGAGCCCCAGGGTGTAAATGGAGGCGCGAGGAGCAGAGACCTGGACGTGGCGGGAGCGTGGCACTGAGGCAGCCGGGGCGCCTGGGCCCGAGTGAGGGGGTCGCAGCCTCGTGGGGCCGTGCCTGGCTCTGGAGCTGCCCTACGTTCGTCACGGGCACCCTTGTCATCTCGGTTCTCGTTGGGGAAAGGAGACAGGCTCTCGTCACGTGTATGTCACGCACGTGTCCCACGTGTCCCTCAGCTGTTCCAGATTGACACTGCTGGCTGCATGGAGGTCGTTCGAGAGAGGAAGGCCCAGCCCCCTGCCCTGCTGCAGACTGGCACCCGGGACCCAGTGCCTGGGCTCCTACCGGTGGAAGTAGGGGTGAGCACTGGACGCGGGCTCAGCTGGCTTTTGCCACCCGTCCCTCCCCTCTGTGAGGCGGCAGGGCTGGTGCCCGGGGGATGGGCAGCACTCGTCAGCCAGGGAGTAAGTGACACCGGTCCTTCCCGGGACGGAAGGCCTTCCCGGGTGGCCTAGAGGCTAGGCCAGCGCCTGGGGGCAGCCTTGCTCGCCCTTGGCCCCCTCGCTCAGGGGTCTCTCCTAGAAGGCGTCTGCCCACCTGCCCGGAGCCCTGGGGGAACTTCACTTCAAGTCCGGCCGGGGGGGGGGGGGGGGGGGCAGAGCCAGACCCGGCACCCAGGCCTGCCTGCTTCCCGTGCACAATGTGCTCCCTCTGCCACACCGCCCCACTCCTGCAAGGGGGTCTCTGAGCCCTTTGGCATGTGTTGCTCTGGGTATTGCCCTGCTGGGGTAGGATGCCAGGCGTGGGGTCTGTCCGGGAGCGGTCGTGTCCCTGAGCCCAGTCACAACTGGAGGGAGTGACAGAATGACCACATCAGCCCTGTGGTGCTCCGTCGCAGCCCTGGAACCCTTCTGCCCGGATGGCCAGGCTCCTGTCTCCCTCAAACCCCGACGTGATGAACTCACTCAAGGTGCCCTGGGGACTTCTCTGAGGTGCTCGCCTTTCTTTTTCAGATGCCTTCAAGTACCCGGAACGCTACAGGTACCGTCTGTCTCTGCCCCTGTCTTGCTATTGTGTCCAGTGGGAAAGGGGCAAACCTGTTGTAGGCGTTGAATGTCGGGCTCTGAGCAGCACAGCTGTGGCTCCGTTGACGGGTCTTGTCTGAACGCCACAGCAGGGACGAGAGCGTGGCTGGCGGGAGGCGGCAGAGACAGCCCCTGGGCTCCTACCCCCCCCCCTGCCCCCAGTGCACCAGCCACCCTGGGGCTTCCCCAGTGCAGACCCAGGAGGTGTGGGGGCTCCTCCAGCCCCGGGCATCCGGCAGGGACCTCTGCTGCTGGCCGCTACCCGTCTCCCCACGCCAGCAGCACCGCGCGAAGGTCCGGTGTCCTGGGAGACTGTGAGAGGCGGGCAGGGGTGCCTGACGGTCCTTGTTTTGAGGACAAGGCACGGTGCTGTCCCGTACTTGATGGGCTGCCCCGCACCTAGCACCCCGGCCACGGCAGGAGCTCGGACGCCACAGCTCCTGCTCCACACTCCCGGCAGCAGCCTGCCCTCCGCGAGGGCCCTCCTGACGGGAGGGCTATTTTGTCCCGCGTGCATGGCACTCGTCAGCACGCGTTCTGTCTGCCCTGCAGGCCACAGCTTCCGGAGCGCGCCAGCCCGAGAAGCTGTGAAGCAGAGCGCCAGCCTCAAAGGGAGCAGGGGGCTGCAGCCCTGCCATGCCGAGTCCGGTCCGCAGGTGCCCCCACCAGCTCCGTGTGGTCCCCGGCCCAAGCCCAAGACTGTCTCCGAGCTGCTCCGGGAGAAGCGGCTGCGGGAGGCCCGGGCCAGGAAGGCCGCCCCGGGCGCTGTGGTCCTCCCACCCCAGCTGCTGCTCTCCTCCCCACTGATTCTCCAGCCCCGTCTCCCGGTGGCCCCCCACGGCCCCTCGGCTTCGGGCCTGGCTGTCACAGCCTCGGTGCTCTCCCGGCCTAGCGCCCCTGCCGCGACAGAGCCGTGCACTTCCGGTTCTCGGGCCTCAGCCGAGGACGGAAGGCCCTCCCCCCTGCCAGTCTTGGCCGGCGCCCTGGCCTCCACAGAGGCTGCCCCTGCTGCCTCCATGGTGCCAGTTCTGGGCCCCAGCCAGGTCCCCGTGAACTGCCATCGAGGTGGCCCGGGACAGTCTCAGGCCCCTGCCACCACCCAGAAGCAGGGCTTGCCAGAGGCACCACCCTTTCTCCCTGCAGTCCCCAGCCCCTCTCAGCTGCCCGTCCAGCCCATCTGCCCGACGCCAGCTGTGGGCACACACGAGAGGGGGCCACAGGTGGTGGCCAGCACCCCTCTGCCGGTCACCTGGGTGCTCACAGCCCAGGGGCTCCTCCCCGTGCCCACCGTGGTGGGCCTTCCTGGGCCAGCAGGGACCTCTGACTCCAAGGGACTGTCCGTGGCTCTGTCGTCCTCCCTGCCTGGGACACAGATAGGCCAGGGTCCCGGGCTCCCCGGGTCGACCCACCCCTGGCAGACCCCCACCAGCCGGGACACAGACTCAGACCCTCCCTCCGAGACAGACCCGCCGGGCCTTCCGATGCCCCACCGGTCTCAAGGTTCCACGGAGGTGGACAGAGACGGGGCCCACGGCCCGGCGGGGGGCTCCTTCCCTGGAGAGGCTCAAGTGGCCGGGGACACAGCCGTGTCTGGGGCACCCTCCCAAGCCGCGCTCCTGGCTGACCACCCTGAAGCAAAGTCCCCCAGGCCCGGCCAGCCGCCTCTTCGAGGTGGCACCGGCCCTGGGAGTGGCCCAGGAGGGACAGCAGGGTCCGCCTTGAGACCAGAGAGACTCGGGAAGCCTCTGGGCCTGGAGAGGCCACCCCCACCCCGGCCTGGGCCTGAGAGGGGTGCCCTGGACTTGGACCTCGTGTCTCAGGAGGGTGAGGCGGTCGTGCGGGAATGGCTGAGGGGACGGCGTGGGGTGAGCGTGCCCCCGCTGGGGGGAGGGCTGCCTTACCAGCCCCCCGCCCTGTGCAGCCTGCGGGCCCTGTCTGCACTCTTGCTCCAGAAGGCGGCCTTGGAGCGCAGAGCCGCCTCCCTCGTGCCGGGGGGCGCCGGAGCCCTGCACGCCTCGCTGGGACAGGTACGGAGGTGGCTCCGGGACAGCCCGGCCTACCTGCTGCTCAAGGCGCGGTTCCTGGCGGCCTTCACCCTCCCCGCGCTCCTGGCCACCCTGTCCCCCGATGGCGTTCCCACCACCCTGTCCGTAGCCACGAGGGCTGACCCCGAGAGCGAGGACGACCTGGGCCTGGAGGAGTCGGAGCTCACTGATGGCTGCTCCACGACCGGTCCTCGGGCAGGGCCGGCGGCCGCCACCCCCATTCAGGTAGGTGGCCGTGGGCACGTAGCACCCACCCAGCCTCCCCGTGGCCGCTGTGGGTGCCCAGCCCACCCAGAACAGCGTGGGCAGGAGTGGGTGGGAGCCGTGGCCGACTGGTTGCTGAGGAGGAAGCTGGCTCTGGGCTCCGTCTGTGCGGACGTGGCCTCCCTTGAGGCCAGTGTGGAAAACGGGAGGGGAAGGAACCTCTCCACTCACGAAACCCCTTGGCCACCCCTGGGGCCGCTGGCCTGGTCACACAGCCCTGCCGGAGGGCTGAGCAGACGGGCTCAGGCTCCACGCACCGCGCACACCCACACGCGGACTCCTGCTGGCAGCCCTGCATGTCCGGGACCCCGAGGTCCTTCTCGCGGTCTGCTCTGGCGGCCTCGGCCTCAGAAGAGTCTTCCGAGCTGTGGAGGCAAAACCCCTTTTCCTGTTGCCTGACAAGAAGCCCGGTCTAAACACGCAGAGAGGTGTCTCCGCATCTTCTGTGGCAGAGCAGGAGAGCCGGGCCGCCTCGTTTGGTGCCGGATCAGGAATATTGTGGGGTCCCTGCAGGTCGCGGGCCTCCCCAGCTGGAGCTCGCCTTTGCGCCGTCCAGACAGTGGGAGGCAGGGCTTGTGACTGGGGGCCGTGCGGGGAAGGACTCCTCGTTCCCCCGTCCTGCTTGCCGGCTCTCCAGGGCCGCTACCATGACACAGGGCTGGCTCTGTGGCATCGCTGGGAGGTTGGAGACGCCAAGGGGTGCGGGGTGGGAAGCCAGAGCCCCCATGTGGCCCCTGCACGTGGCCATGTCCCCAGGCCCAGCCTGTAGTGTCTCACCGTCTGCAGGGACCGGTCTGGGGAGCTGCCTGTCCCTGGCGTCCAGTGTCAGGACCCAGCTTCTGCCCTGGCATACCCCTTGCTGCTGTCGCTTTCCCTGCCTGTCCTGGCTGGGGGTCACTCTTGCCCCCATCTGCTTGGGTTTTGTTTCAGGGAGCCCCAGACCCTGGGGAGAGCTCTGCCTCTTGCTGCCTAGACAGTTCTGACAACCTGGATGTGCTCAGAACCCGGCATGCCCGGAAGAGGAGGCGGCTGGTGTGAGCAGCAGGGTAAGCGCGTGGGGGTGGGGTGGGGTACGGGCAGCCCTGCACCCTGGAAGAGACAGGCCTTCCCCGCGGCTCTGCTCTGGGCGGGTGGAGCCAACGGCTTTCCAAAGGCAGGAAGGCTGGCCCTTAGGAGCTCACCTCCCAAGTGTGACGATGTTAGGTAAGTTTGGGGGGTGGGTGTGTTCAGGCATCTGGCGGCAGACCCAGGGTCGTAGAGGCCATCTTGGCAGGGGGCCATCTAATTCCCCTCCCCTGGCGACACCCCTCTCCCACTGGGTTCCACATGCTGGGCTCTGGTGCTTCCTTCTTGCCAGCTCACATGTGCCTCTGGGCCTTTGCACTGCTCTCCTTTCTGTATGTAAGCTTTGTTCCCTTCCTCCAATAGCGTCTGTTTAGTGGAGATGCCCTCCCTGCCTGTTGTCCTGGTGTCCCCACATTCATGTGTCTTGATGGCACAGCCTGCTACATCTGATGTGGCCTATGCACGTATCTGCATAGCCTTACGAGCCCATAAGGCTAGTAATGTGATTTTTGCGGGTGGGTCCCGAGTGCCCAGACGGCAGGTACCAAGTAGGCCCTTGGCACAGCTTAGTTGGGTTCGTGATGTGAACGCGTGATATGGGGGAGGATGTCCGGGTCAGCAAATCCCCAGAGGTAGGAGGAGCTGGGGAGGTAGGAGCCAGCTCCTCTGAGCACAGTGGGGGCTGTGCCCTGAGGTTCTGGGTCCTGGGGCAGGGCCTTCGGGTGCACAGAGGGGGTGCTGGCGGGGGCTGTCCCAGCCGAAGCCCACCCAGGCTCCAGGGCCTGCCCGCAGCATGCGCCCCCACCCCCACCCCCACCCCAGGGGACCGCAGGTGGGCGGCCGGCCTCGTTCTGCTGTGCCCTCAAGGGAGGCGATGCTGTCACTTCCCCGTCCTACAGTGCCATCCCCGGGGTCTGGCTGCGGTCAGGGCATCCCCCCGATCAGGGCATTTTTGTGTTCCAGGAGGTGGGAGCCGTGCCGGACCCTGGTGAGCCCACCTGCCTGGAGAGCCCACCGCTGACCCTACGGGAGAGAGCAGCCAGAAGCAGCTGGAGGTTGGGGAAGGCTCTGCCAGCCGTGACCGTGAGGCCCCCGGGGGCTTGGCTGGTCCTGAACCACAGATCGGGATGTTTGAAGGAATAAAGTGAATGGCCTATTTTTTTATTAAAAACCAGCCCCGGGCTCTTGTGGTCTTGCCCCGAGACTGGGCGTTATGCGGAAGGATGGGGCCTCCCCTGGCCGTGTGGGGAGCCGGCCGGCTGGGCCTGGGGTCTGAGGAGCCCTCAGTGTGTGTGCTGGGGTGGGGGGTGGGGACTGCCATTTCCATGAGATGCGATTGTGGCCATCGGGCAAGGGGCCTGCCACGAGCTCCCAGGCGGCTGCTGGCCCTGGTGCCGCCACAGGTCCTGATGTGGACCTGCTTCTCTGCCAGATGGGTGCCCAGGAGCAGCGGCAGCCTGGCTGCCCGCAGGTCACGCAGCGCCCCGGCCCAGCGCCACCTTCCTCCCAGGTGGCCGCTTCCTGGCAGGAGTCTAGGCCCCGGCACCGTCCCCATCTCTGAAGGACACTCAGCTTCTCCGGGGGCTCTGTTCCCCTTACACGTTGTGTCCCATGTCGTCCGCGTGCACACCTCCCCCCGGGGCGTCCCTGGTGCCCTGCCGGCGGCTGTCCCCCCGCGGGGCTCCGTGTGGCTGCTTTCAGTTTTTGGTTTGTGCCCAGTACTGTCTCAGCTGATTTCTACTTCTCCTTGGGACTTCTTTGACCTGGGGACTATCTAGAGGGTTCTTATTCAATTTTCACACACTTAGGGATTTTCCAGTTAGCTTTTTGTTACTGACGTCTGACCTAACTCGGATACGGAGAACGTGGCATTTTTATTACTTAATTCTCACAAACCCCTGCCGTACAGGAAACGCCTTCCTCAGCCTCGTGTTACAAAGTAGGGGAACGGGACCCATTCCCCCGGGGACCCAGGGCTGGCTGCTCCTGGAGGCCTCCCAGAGACCTGCAAGGAGAGGCCAGCTGCCTCGGTGCCCCACCCGCACCCCGCTCAGCAGCGTTGACTTGTGCCCGGACCCCTGAGGCTCGAGACAGGACAGGCAGGGAGCCGGTCGGGCGAGAGGCAGCTGCCTGGAGGAGGTGGGGCGGGAGCACTGGTCAGGACCTGCCTTGCCCGTCCCAGCTCTCCTTAGCTGTTGCCTCAACCCGGCAGCCGGCATCTCGGTTCAACCAGTACGGCTGCACCGGTGAGGCGTTGGCCTGGGGGTTCCCGTCACAGCTGAGGGGTGGAGGCCACGGAGGGCCGGTGGCCCTGGCCACCGGCCCGGGCTCTGCTGGCTGGTCAACACCCCTTCTGACACCGGTTTGTGGGGTCGTGGGGCGTGGCCTCGGGGTCCCGGAAGCCTGCCGTCAGTGCCACGTGTCGTGGCAGAAGTTGTGGAGTGGGGACACCCAGGAGGGGGACTAGCTATAGCACGGGCTGGCGGCCGTGTGGGGCAGGCAAGGCCCCCTCTTTGGACACTATGCTTCGGCCCTCCGGTGACGGAGGCGCGTGCTGGCCCAGCACCCGGCTGAGATCCCAAGAGTCGGGCCCAGTACCCTCGGGTCTCCACCTGCACCTGGCCAGCCGCCCACACTGGTTTCCAGCCGGCCCCTTCTGGAAAAGCCTCTGGAAGCTTGCATCCAGGCCAGATCAGCCCAGCTGGCGAACCGGCCTCCTACAGCCTCGAGAGGGCCCTTGCCCACGCTTGGGTTTAGTGGTGCCAGGGCTGGGCCTCAGGCCCCAGCGGGACTTCCACTTCCCCGCGCCCCGCCTCCCGGGCCCTGCCAGGCGGGCGAATCAGAAGGCAGCCCCAGAGACCGGCTCCCCCGGGGAGGACCTGCTCGGGCTCCGTGGAGCTAACCAGCACCAGCAGGAAGTGCACGGCTTTCCTCCCGGGCTGCTGACGGCACCTCCTCCTGTCCGTCGGATCAGGGTGGCCTGGGCTGGCCAGCGTCCCACTGCACGGGTGCCCCTCAAGGACCCTGAGGTAGGTGGGTCTGCCCCCCTTTCTGAAGGAGGCCGGGCAGATGCCCGGCTCTGCTCAGGGTTCCTGGGGCAGGGAGCAGCGTCCTCAGACAAGGACCCCAGAAGGGCACCAAGTGCCCTGTCCCCCTTCAGAGCCGCCCGGAACCTGTTTGCTCATCACAGGGGGGCTCGCAGCAGGGGGCCAGGTGTGGCACCTGTGGATTTTAGGCAGGAAAGGCAGGGAGTGCTCAATGTCACGAGGGCCATCCCAAGTCGCCGTCTGTTTCTGGCCGGATAGGGTGACTGAGGGCCGCGGGAAATCAGAGAAGCTCCTCCAAAGACCCTGCCTGTTGCCACCTGCGTCTGGGGGCGGGATTCCCACACTGGCTGAGGGCTGCCTGGCGGCAGGTCAGGGCCTCTCTGAACCCACCACCCACCCAGAGGAGAGCACGACCACACGGCCGCCTCTGGTGTGGCCCAGGCCCGAAGGCAGTGGTTCCCGCCTGCCAACGGAAGGGAGCAGCGGTGGACGGTCCCAATGTGGATGGCATGGCCAGGAGCGGGCCTCCGCCTCAGAGAGAGGAGCCCACAGGTGGCAGATGCCCGGGACCTGGGAGCCTGCAGAGCGTGCCAGAGTGGCCTTGGGGCTGGCCCCTCTCCCGTGGGCGGTCCACACTCACCCTTCCCGTGCCCGCTGTTGCATCACCAGCCGGCCACCGGAAGGAGAGGAGGCGGCGGGGCTAGGCCTGAGCGGGCGCCACGTCTGGGAAGGAGGAAGTCCCGCACAGCACGGCCTGGCCCCGGCGCCTCCCTCCCCACACCTGCCCGTGGGCGGGGGTCACAGAGGCCAGAGCAGGGCATGGGGGCTGTGGGCCACCACCAGCCCCCAGAGCACCTCCACATCTCCCCCCATGATCGTCAGCACACTGTGGACAGAAAGCCCAGGAGCGGGGGGCGGGGGGGTGGTGGTGGCAGCCGGGCCCAGGGGAGGCTGAGAGCACTGCCCTGGGTGAGCTAGCATCCCGGACACGCCCTCCAGACAGCCGTCCAGAGCGCAGCCGAGCCACTGCCATGTCGGACTACGAGAACGAGGACGAGTGTTGGAGCGCCCTGGAGAGCTTCCGCGTAAAGCTCATCTCCGTCATCGACCCCTCACGCATCACGCCCTACCTGCGGCAGTGCAAGGTGCTGAACCCCGATGACGAGGAGCAGGTGCTCAGTGACCCCAACCTGGTCATCCGCAAGCGGAAAGTGGGTCAGTGCCGCCTCAGCCGGGAGCGCGCCCCTCCCCCGCACCCCCCACTCGCCCCGCCCCACGGCCCGCCTGCCGGGGGCTGTGGCACTTGCGGGCGAGCCGGACCGGGTGGGCGGCAGGCGGGCCCGATGGGACCCGGCCCACGGCAGCTCAGCGCCCAGGGCACGTGCTTTCAGGCGTGCTCCTGGACATCCTGCAGCGGACCGGCCACAAGGGCTACGTGGCCTTCCTAGAGAGCCTGGAGCTCTACTACCCGCAGCTGTACAAGAAGGTCACCGGCAAGGAGCCCACCCGCGTCTTCTCCATGATTATCGGTGAGGCCTGGGGCCCTCGCCGACAGGCCCGATGGCTCGTCTCCCGAGGGATGAACTGGGGACAAAAGGAAGCGTGAGGGGCACACGGGACTGCCGGCATCGGGGCTCTGTGCCGCTGCTTCTCACTCTGGTGGAGGAAAGACAGACCCGTGCTGACCCTGCCCGAGCCCAGCGCCTGCCTGCCCGGGGGCCAGTCAGGATCTCAGCCTGCTTCCTCGACGGGGAACACCAGCGCCTTGGGGTGGTGTGCGTCCCCGGAGGGGGCGGCGGGGGTGGGGGGGGGTGGGGGGCTGGTCCTCAAGCCCCGGGGCCAGGTTGCGGTGCGGCGGGGGACCAGGCGGGCCCTCTGATGCGGCCGTCCGCAGACGCATCCGGGGAGTCGGGCCTGACGCAGCTGCTGATGAGCGAGGTGCTGAAGCTGCAGAGGAAGGCTCAGGACCTGACGCAGCTGCTGAGCTCCAAGGACGACCTCATCAAGGAGCTGCGGGTGAAGGACAGCCTGCTGCGCAAGCACCAGGAGCGCGTGCAGCGGCTCAAGGAGGAGCTGGAGGCGGGCAGCCGCGAGCTCAAGCGCTGCAAGGACGAGAACTACGAGCTGGCCATGCGCCTGGCCCGCCAGAGCGAGGAGAAGGGCGCCGCGCTCATGCGGACCCGCGACCTGCAGCTGGAGGTGCCCGGGCTCCCCGCGGCTGCGGAGCTGCGGGGCTGGGGGGCGGGGGGGTGCCGGGCACGGTGCGGCCGGAGGGCTGACAGGGTCTCCCGCAGATCGAGCGGCTCAAGCACAGCCTCATGAAGGCGGAGGACGACTGCAGGGTGGAGCGCAGACACACGCTGAAGCTCCGCCACGCCATGGAGCAGCGGCCCAGCCAGGAGCTGCTGTGGGAGCTGCAGCAGGAGAAGGCCTTGCTGCATGCGCGCGTGCAGGAGCTGGAGGCCGCCGCGCAGGTGTGGGCCGGGCAGGCGCGGGGCTGGAGGCCCACGCGCGGTGTGGGCGGGGCAGGCGCGGGGCTGGAGGCCCACGCGCGGGTGTGGCGGGCAGCGCGGGCTGGAGGCCCACGCGCGGTGTGGGCGGGCAGGCGCGGGACTGGAGGCCCACGCGCGGGTGTGGGCGGGGCAGGCGCGGGACTGGAGGCCCACGCGCGGGTGTGGGCGGGGCAGGCGCGGGACTGGAGCCCAGCGCGGGGTGGCGGGCAGGCGCGGGACTGGAGGCCCACGCGCGGGTGTGGGCGGGGCAGGCGCGGGACTGGAGGCCAAAGCGCGGGTGTGGACGGGGCAGGCGCGGGACTAGGGGCCCCCCTGCGGGTGTGGGTGAGACATACGCGGGACTAGGGGGCCCCGGGTAGGGGTGGCATGCGCGGGACTGGGGGCCCCTTGCGGGTGGGGGGTGCCAGCAGGAGCTGGGGGCCCCGGGTGGAGGGCGCCTGGCAGGACGCCGGTGCGGTGCGGAGAGTAGGGCCCCCCTGAAGCCCGGCCGCTTCCTTGCCGCTCTCTCTCCCGTTCGCCGCCCGCAGGAAGGAACGCCGGACAAGAGCAGCCCATACATCCAGGTGCTGGAGGCGGACTGGAGGCAGGCGCTGCGGGAGCACCAGGAGAAAACCAACACCATCCTGTCCCTGCGCAAGGATCTGCGACAGGGCGAGGCTCTGCGCGCCCGGGTACACAGCTGGGGCCGGCTGGGTGGGCTTGGGGGGCTGCCCCGTGCGCACTCAGCTGCACAGCCCCCCTACCTCACTCCTTCCCTGGGGCGGAGGCACGGGGGCCTGGCCTCCTCTCCCCACACTGCCCCAGGCCAGTCTGGAAGCTGAGGGCCTGCAGGGACCCAGCTGGGCCTGACCAGGGGCCGGGCAGGGGCGGCGGGCGGGTGCAGGCGGTGGGGGCTAGCGGCTGGCTCCCGTAGTGCGTGGAGGAGAAGGAGGTGTTCGAGCTGCAGTGTCTGGCCCTACGGAAGGACTGCGAGATGTACAAGGACCGCATCGCGGCCGTCCTGCACCAGATGGAAGAGGTCGCCTCCGAGAGGGACCAGGTAGGTGCCGCCTCCCACCTGCCAGGACGCCTGCGGGCGAGGTCGCGGCAGGGGTCGCTCCCCGGTCGTGTGGCCTCCAGGGAAGGAGGTTTTAGGGGAGGGCAGTTGTCAGAGTGCCTTTTCTTTCTTTTTATTAAGTTTAGTTACTTATTTTGAGAGAGCACGAGTGGGGGAGGGACAGACAGGGGGAGAGAGAGTCCCAAGCAGGCTCCACGCTGTCAGCACAGAGCCCCATGTGGGGCTTGAACCCACGAACTGTGAGATCAGGACCTGAGCCAAAATCAAGAGTTGGATGCTTAACCGACTGAGCCCCCCAGGTGCCCCGATATCAGAGTGCTTTTAAATAACAAAACCAATATGTACTTTTGAGAGACGTGAGTGATAGCGAGGTGACCCCCTTCCCCCACCGCCACCCCCGCCTGTTGCAGCGAACCCCATACCCCACAGCGGGTTGTACTTTCAGATTTTGTTTGGTGTGCATATAGTTTCGTTTTTGTGTTAACAAAAACGCAAACTATTGTAATTGGCAACTAGTTTTTTAAATTAAAAAACCGTGGACACCTTGGCTGGCCACGCTCCTGGGAACAGGAGCTGCGCAAGTCCGTCTGGGGCTGCGTCCACTCACTGCTTCCCACCACCTTCCCATCACGTCACCTGGGTCTTTTCTAATCAGCTACACTCAGTGCCCCGGTGACATTCTGGAGGGTAACCGGCCACCTCTATTGGGAGCCCCTAACTGCAGTTACACGTCTGAAGACGTTTCCCACAGGGAGGACGGTAACACGGAGAAAGCTCGGTGCCCCGGTGCTGGACACAGTGGGAAGTGGGGCAGCCCAGCTCACAGCGGGGCTGCTGGAGCAGGGCTCAGGAGGGGACAGCTCGTAGCCACCAGAGGCAGGCCGTCAGCCAGGGACACTAGGGCCAGGCAGCCGAGGGGAGTGGGTAGGGTTGTCTCAGGTTGGTCCTAAGTGGGAAGCAGGCACAGAAATGGCAGTTCTCGGTGACCCATCGAGTCCTGGCTGTTGGGGGCCAACCGTTCCAGGGGACGTGGTTTAGCTTCCTGGATTGTTGGTACGGACAGAAGACCGGTTGTGACTCCGGTAGGGCCCGCCCCCGCGCCGGGCTGGTCACCGTGGGCGTCGGGCAGGCTGCTGGCTGCTGCTGCGGGTGGGTCAGAGCTGTGTCCTCAGGTGCGGTCCGGCTGTCCCGCGTTTGTACGTGCGGCACGTCCCCCCGGAGGGACGGGCACGATACAGCACGTTAACACAGCCGCTAACAACCACGTTCCGGACATCAAGCCACGCCAACCCAGTGAAAGCCGTGCAAGGGGCGGAAGTGTGTGCTGGATGCGCGCATGGGGAGGAGTCCAGGGCACGGGGGTCGGCAGGGACTGCTCTGAGACGGAGGCTGCAGGTTTCAGCTTCACCTTTTCTGAGCCCTCCGCTTCCCATCATGAGCCCCTATTACCTGCGCCAGCCCTCAAGCACCACCCTAGGCCGGCAAAGAGGCGGGACTGGGGCCTCCAGGCACCCGGCCTCGCCATCCCCGCGCCTGCCCCCTGCCATCCCCGCAGGCCATCGCCACGCGGGAGGAGCTGCACACACAGCACTCTCGGAGCCTGCAGGAGAAGGACGCGCTGCGAAAGCAGGTCCGCGAGCTGGCCGAGAAGGCCGACGAGTTGCAGCTACAGCTGTTCCAGTGCGAGGGCCAGCGGCTGGCCCTGGAGGGCAGGCTCAAGCGGCAGCAGCTGGAGACGCTCGTCCTGGTGGGTCTCCTGGGGGCTGGGGACCTGCGTAGCGCCTGCTGGGCAGAGCTGCAGCCACCGTAGGACAGCGGGCAGTGGCCCTCAGGGGCACGTGTGTCTCCAGAGACCCCAGGCCCACAGGAAGGGCCGCCGGACAGCCCTGGCCCTGGCCCGGATACTGCTCTGCCGGTGATCGGGGCGCATCCCTGGCCTTCCCGAGCCCCCTCCGTCCTCTGCAAAGGGCCCTCCTCCTGGTGGGGTACAGGGTGTGGCACAGCTCAGGTTCTGGCAGGCCATTCTGGGTGGCACGAGAGGGAGGGAGAGATGTTCTGGGCAGGGGCCCGAGCCAGTCGTGGCCTGGAGAGGAGAACCTCCCTGGAGCACAGCGGCTGGCCTGGGGCCCCTCACCACGCCCCACACTACCCCATGCCTGGGGTGACTGCGTTTCCCCACGTCCTGCTGATGGCCTCCTCCTCTGTGACCACAGAGCTCTGACCTGGAGGACAGCTCACCCAGGAACTCCCAGGACGTGAGTGTGAACCTCAGGGTAGGCTCTGGGCCACAGCCTCTGCCAGACCACAGTCCCCTGTGGGAGCTGGGCCAGGCGCTCTTCTCCCAGGCGTTAGGAGGGCAGAGAGGCCTTCCTGCCCGGTTGCCAAAGAGCAGCACGGCAGGGGAGGTGGGCAGGGGAGGTGGGTCTCGGGAGGGTGGCCACCTAACTGGATGCCTGTCTCTCCCTGGAAGCTCTCGCTACCCCCGGACCTGGAGGCCACCCGGCTGTCAGACAAAGGTGAGGAGGGGAGCGGCCTCTCACGGACGAGTCTGGCCAAGGCCTACTCGTCGCCCTGACTTGGCACCAGCCCTGACCCTGGGCGCGCACGGCCCCATCCACTGATCCTTCACAACCTGACCTTACGGTTGGGGACATTGAGGCTCAGAGGCACGAGAAATCCTCCAGGCTCCCCAGCGAGCAGACAAGAGCCCGTGTGCAGGGCCCATGCCCCATCTCCAATGTTGAGAGCGCGTCCCTCCATCAGAGCCCACTCTGGGTCCGGAAAGCAGAGCGTGGCCTTCTGCTCTCCCCCGGCATCTTCCTGGGTACGGGGCAGGGCAAGTCCAGTGTAGGAGATGCAAACAGCGGGGAAGGTGGGCCATCTCAGGGCCAGGCACAGGGGCAGCAGGGAGACGGCCTGGAGGAGTGAGGAGGGCTCAAGGGGTTCTCTCTGAACGTGGCTGTCAGAGGGGAGGTGGGGAGGGGCCGCCTCAGGGGTGGTGCGGGAGGCCAGACGGACGTCCTCAGCATCAGGCCTCGCCACCGGCCTCCAAAGAAGGCAAAAGGAGGAGCAGCCAGTGCAGAAGTGAGGGAGCTGGGAAGCCTGCTGCTGCCCGGAGACCTGAGCTACAGGCCTTGGAGCCAGTCCCAACATGGGGGCAGGCGGTCAGGACCCAGCAGACAGTGTTAGGGGGAGGTCTGCGAGCCCCAACCCAGGGGTGGCAATGGCCCCTCGAAAGAGTCAGGATGGGCTTCAGGGTCAGAGGCCTGGCCTTCACAGGGTCTGGCCTCTTCCCCTGTGATGTTGCTGAGACTGGATGTCCAGTCTCCCATCACGGCCAGTTAGGGGAGCCAGCCCATCAGAGCACCTTCTGTTCGAGGGTCCTGAGCCCTGGGCCCGTGCAGGCCCTGACAAATTCTGAGGGGACCTGGCAGCCTGGAACGTTCTGTTCCCAACTGGTGCAGTGCCCCGGCCCCAACCCGGAGGAGCAGGGTTGGATGCTGGGGCACTGCTTGGTGGGCTTCCAGCAGCCTCTGCCTGCCTGCCTAGAGGGAGTCAGGAGTGGGGAGTGACATCTCTGAGCCCCAGTCCCCTCATCTACACAATGGGAGACCTCTAGGGGTCCCGAGTGAGGACCCAGGAGATGATGCAGGACTGACCCAGAAGCAGCGGGGGTGGGCAGGTGGCCGGGTGTTGACTATGCTAAGCGTGGTCCCAGCTGCTGGGTAGGATCCACAGGCCTGACTCTCCATTCCAGGTGGCCCTGCCAACAGGGACAGCCCACAGAAGCCCCCTGAGGCTCTGCAGGAGGAACCGCTTCCACTGATCCCCAAGGTAAGGCTTCCTGGGGGGGCAGGGGTCCCTGCAGCCCTAGGATGCCCCCGACACGGGCTTCCGTGTGATGGAGCCCAGGGAGGGTGACTGTTCAACCTAGATGCCTGGGGGTGGTTGCAAGGGACTCTGCCCAGTGCGGTCTTGGGGTGCGCTGTTGGAAACAGGAAGCCTAGTCCTCCCTTCCCGGACGAAGCAGCCTGGTCGGGCCAGGGCGTGGCAGCCGCGGAAAGCCAGTCTCCTGTGCGGCTCTGGGTGGGAGCAGGCGGCCCCGCGCGCTGTCGTAGAAGGGACGCCGGCTTGGAGCCCGCGCCAAGCTGGCTCTGTGTCCCAGGGGCGGGGGGGGGGGGTTCCCCTGGGAGCCTGAGCCGCTCTCCTCCCCCAGAACGCCGGCCTGAGCGGCGGCGAGCCCCCGGAGAAGGAGCGGCGGCGCCTCAAGGAGAGCTTCGAGAACTACCGCAGGTGCGCCGCGCGGGCGGTTGGCGGCCCCAGGCGGGCGTCGGGAGAGCCGGCCGAGGAGGGGCGCTGCGGCCTTGCTAACACCCGCTCGCCCCTGCAGGAAGCGCGCCCTCAGAAAGCTGCAGCACGGCTCGAGGCAGGGGGAGGCGGACTGGGAGAACACCACGGGCAGCGACAACACCGACACGGAGGGCTCCTAGCCAGCCCGGCATGCGAGGAGGACGGGGCGCCGAGCCCCAGGGGCGCAGGCACGCCGGAGCCCACGCACCGTGATTTGCACAGGCGTGCTCTGTCTGTGCGACGCAGATGCGTGCAGCAGTGTCAGAAATGCAGTTTCATAAATAAAGGACTGCCGTGGCTTCGCTCCCGCGTGTACCTCCCAGCCGCGCGTGCACCTCCCGCCTCCAGGGGGCAGTAGAGCACAGCCTGCCCGTCGGCGGACGGAAGCCGGAAAGGGCCGCTTCCGTCGCGTGCCCGCTTCCAAGATGGCGGCTGCGCGGCCTCAGCGAGGCGGGGCGAGGTGGAGCGAGGCGGGGCAAGGCGGGAGACCGAGGTCGGAGGGCGGGATGCTGCGGGCCGCGCTGGGGCGCGTTGGGCCGCTGTTAAGCCGCACGCGGCCCCGGGGGCCCGGCCTGAGGTGGCTGTGGGGCCGCGGGGCAGGCCCAGGGGCCGCGGGGAGAAGGCGGGCCGGGGTCTGGGGCTGGCGGCGTTTGAGCTCGGCTCCGCGGCCCGGGTCCGCGCACTACCAGCTTGTCTACACTTGCAAGGTGAGCGCGCAACGGGTGCAAGGCTGGGTCTGCATCTGGTGCTGCCTGGCGCGGCGGGATAGAGGTGCCCTGTGCCCGCGGCAGGACAGCATGAAGGGGCAGGGCTATCCGGGGGGGGCGGGTTCTTTCCTGGAGAGAGGTGAGGCTACATTCGGGGGCGGGCCTTTCCAGGAGAGGGGTGGGCCTGCGCGGAGGGGTGGAGTTGTTTCCCAGGGGCGGGGCCTTTCCGGGATCGGGGTGGGCTGTCTCAGAAAGGGCCGGCCCTTCCGGAGAGGGCAGGCCCTGCCCAGGGATGGAGTTCATCCTCAGAGGGGGCGGGGGCTTCCTTGAGGGGCGGGGCCAAGTACTTGGACTCACCGGGGCTGCGGCTCTCCCCCAGGTCTGTGGGACTCGGTCGTCCAAGCGCATCTCCAAGCTGGCCTATCACCAGGGCGTGGTCATCGTGACCTGTCCCGGCTGCCAGAATCACCACATCATCGCCGACAACCTGGGCTGGTTCTCAGACCTGGATGGGAAGAGGTGAGGCTGCCTGGACAGGGGTGGGGGGACAGAGGCCTGTGTGCCAGGGCTGGCCTGGTGGGTCAGGAGCCCCGCCCCACCTTTCCCTGGGGCGCCCTTCCAGTCCACTTCCCCAGCCTTGTCAATGCAGGAGGAGCCGTTAAGTTTAAGTTTCAGGTGAACAAGGAACTTCGGTATAAGTCCCCAGGAGAGACTTGTTTTTCTTTGCTAAACTTTTCCACCCTAGACCAGCCTACTTTGGTCCTGCTTCACTGCCTGACCTCTGCCCTCACCGGTGTGGCCTTTGGGGTCTGCAAGACCCAGTTACGTGTCAGGGCTCTGGGCCCCCGCTAAAGTGAGGGGTCAGACTAGGCGACTCTTGCAGCCGTGACTCCCTTTCATTCTGTGGCTCCTTCCTTCCCCTGCAAAGTTTTGTGCAGTGCCCGCTCCCGAGCAGGGTCCTAGCTCCTCTTCTGCCGGTGCTGGCTGGTCGGTCACACCAGACCTGGGGCGTGTGTGAGGCGGTGTGGACCCCTCCTGTGGAGAGCAGTGGGGGGGCAGTGGTCAGGATCCTCCTGGCCGGTGGCCCCGGGCACTTCAGTTTGGCTTCTGAGCGAGTGTCCGTCCTACTTGTGAACGGGATGGTAACAGCACCTTCCTCTGGGGGCTCTGGAGGTCCCTCAGGTCAGCATGCAGGGCCCTTGATGGCACACCAGTGTGGGGACCCACATTCCTGGCTCGAGCCCGGCCTTGGGGTTCCCCTGAAGGACCAAGGTACGGGATGGGCTCTGGGCCTGGAGTGTCACGGTGCCTCCTCGTCTCTCAGGAATATCGAAGAAATCCTGGCGGCCAAAGGGGAGAAGGTGTGCCGAGTGGCTGGCGATGGGGCCCTAGAGCTGGTTTTAGAGGCTGCAGGGAACCCCAAATCCACCTCTGCTTCAGAAGCGAGTGAGGACCAGGATCCCACTCACCCTGGCAAGACGGAGCCTAGCTGACCCTGCCTCTGCCTTCAAGAAGATGCTTCAGCCCTGGGCCCTTCCGGACTTGCCTGTTTTCTGTCAATAAACAAACATCACTCAGACACGATGGGCCCTGGGGCCTTCTTGTTGTCCCTGGTTCCAGAGTCCAAAACGACTCCCAGGAGCCCCGCCAGGTGCTGCTGGCCAGGGCCTTCTGCAGCAGCAAGACCCTGGCCCTCCCCTGTCCCCCTGCACAGAGGACTCGGCTTCCAGCTGCGTCCGTGTGGGAAGCGGCTGGATGGGGAGCCTGAGCCCCTCCAGGCCGTGGCCGGGTGGCCCTGGGCAGGTCCCTTTGCCCCTCCGAACCTCTGCCTTCCCAGCAGAAGATGAAGACGCTAACGGTGATGCCGTCAGGTGAAAGGACAGGAAGACAAGATTTGGGACAGGCGTGGGGTGGCTCAGACTCGTGGCTCCAGCCTTGCTGGGTCTGGGGGAGGCCTAGAAGGGATGGCTGATCAGCCACTGGTCTTCCTGGGGAGGATCAGCACCCCCCCCCACCCCCCATGGGTCCTGTCCCTCTGGCCAGACACAGGGCGGCTCTCTAGACCTTCCTTCCTCCCGTGCTACCTGCCATCCCCCGACACCTGGACAGCGCTCAGGAGCCAGCGCCGACCTCAGCCCTGACCCTTGGCTGCCGGCCAAACGAAGTCAGCAAATCAGGCCGCCCGCTGTGGCCACAGCTGAGCCGGGTGGCCGTGGGGGCGAGGGGGTGGGAGTGTCGGCTGCTGATGGGCGGGGGGGCCGTGTGCCCCACGTTCGGGATCGAAGCGTGTTTATTTCCAGAAGCGTGACCTTCACCACTATCACCAGCTGCAGTCTCGCAGATCCTGGCAGGATCTGGGCTCCTGACTCTGCGCCCCCACCAGCGCCCGGAGCTTTGTCATTGTTCTGCGGGGCGTTGACAGTTTGTGCTTTGACTCGATTACCCCCTGTCTTTCCCTTGGCAGACAACCGTCTATTATTCCCCCTCAGTGCCTCCTGTGCCATTTGTGGAGACTGCCGGCCTGGGTGCTCAGCCAGCCCCCCGGGCAGGGGAGGGGGGCTGCTCCCCGACGTGGGCACAGGAGGCAGGGCTGGGCCTGGGCCTAGCCGCTCACTGTCCCCAGAGGGTTGAGACCAAAGTTCAGCGGCGGGAGGGGGGGTGGCAGGCAGGGAGCCTGCTGGACTGACAGTGCAGAGCCGGGCACAGGAGGGCGGCCCAGGCCAGTCCCTCCCTTCACAGATGAGGAAACTGAGACCTGTGGTCTGGAGATAGGTATAGACCATACGTTCCACCTCCTGTATTCTAATGCTTGATGGCTGGGCCCTGCCGACCCTGGGGGCACTGCCCCTCCCAGGGTTAGTGCCTGGAGATGGGAAAAGACTCGCCCCTGAGTGCACCCCATGGCCAGGTACCAGCCAACCAGGGGTGGCCCCCACTCCCAGAGCCACTCAAGCTTCCTGCGCTGTCGCTTCCTGTGGAAACCACAGCCCTTGGAGCCTTTAGCATGTGAGCCACTGAGAGACAGCATGGCACCCCATGCTATTGGACCGCAGAGCCTGGTCAGGGCACCGGAGCACCAGAACTACTGGTTCAGGGGGCTCTAATGACAGCTCCCCGGGGCCCCTGCAGGTGCAGATCCTGATGGCATCCTGCAGCTCCGACCAGCTTTTGCCCTCCCGGTGCCCCCTCGCCCTCAAGGGTCTCCTGCCCCTCCACTCCTGCCCCCGCTGTCAGGCCTCCTGTGGTCGGTCACGGGGGGGGGCCCCATGCCGAGCGGGTCACTGGGAGTTTGGTGAGCGAGGCGTCTCCCGAACCCAGCACCTCTCCGCCTGGGGACACAGCGCCTTATGACAGCCGTTGGGTGGGGGTGTCACCCCCAAGCCAGCTCCTCGGTTGCACCCCCACAGACCGCGGCCTGGCACGCATCCGCCGGTGGTGCCTGGGGTCCCGGGCACCCCACACCTCCCTTGCTCCGTGGCCCCAGCAGGTCCTGGGCGGGTGAGCCGCAGCCCTGCATCGGTGGGGACTCAGGACTGGAAAGGTGCTTGTGTTTCGTGTGACGTGGTCCACTTAGGACCGAGACGGCCCCTCCCAGAGCAGAGGACGGCGGGGTCAACCTGTCGCCAAGTGGCTGGCCGCCACTGGCTGGTCACCCCGCCGTGGGCTTGCTTCCCCAGGTAAGGTCGGCCACCTGGGGCCTCCCAAAGGACCAGCGTCCCCGCACCCTTAGCACTAACCCTGAGGCGACAGCATTCACTTGGCAGACTTTATTTTTTTGGGAAAAACAAAAAACCATGTACCTCTTGGGTTGGAAAGGACCCACTGACAACAGGGCAAACACGTGTGAGCAATAAATATGCTTGTACATTCAAGTATGTGGGGGCCCGAGGGGGGCCCGTGTTCTGGCATCTGACCCCCCCACCCCGGGCTCCCACCCACACCTTTCAGAGCATCAGAGTCCAGGGCCCCCAGGCCGTACTGCAGGGTGGGGGTCCGGCCGCCTCCCCTGCCAGGAGGGCCTCTGAGAAAGATGGAGGGAGCCCAGCTGGGGCACCGCCTGAGGAGGACGTGGCCACCTCACGCCCTGGGGGCCGCGGGGCTGTGGGGGGGGGGGGGGGTGCGCTCTCCAGAAGGGCTGGTGGCGGGCCAAGGCAGGGGCCTTTCCTGCGCAATCCCGTGGGTGGGCTTGGCTGTGTGGGGGCTGGACCCTCCCCATAGAAGGCAGTGATGTCACCTTCCCAGCTTGGGGTGCAGTGAGGGCTGGGTGCCCAGGGTTGGGTCGAGCTGAACTCCCCCAGCTTTCACTGCCAGCCCCCGGCCCTGCCGCGGTCCCTGTCCTGGGCCTCTGTCCCGTCCTGCTCTGTCCCTGGGCATCGGAGCTTGGAGTTGAGGGGTGTCACAGCCCATCCCACCCATCCACTGCCCCTGCCTGGTCAAGACTGGGTGCCGGCTGGGGGGCTGAAATGCCAGGACCTGGCGGCTCTGTGTGGGGGCACCTGGCCTGCCTCCGCTGCTGTGCCAGGTTCCAGGCTGAGACCACCTCGCACCTTCTCTAGCCTGGGGGAGGTGGGAGGGCCGAAGGGCTGAGAGGGACCCCTCCCTGTGGGAGAGAGGCTGGGACTGGGGCAAACAGGTTCCATCATCCCAGGACCACCTCTGGGAGGACGGAAATGTCCGTGTCACTGGTAAGCCCCACAGAAGAGCCGTCAGAGGGGCCTTTGGGGATTTAAGGGAGGCAACAGCATCTTCACATTTGCCAGGCAGGATGGAGCTGGGCAGGGCAGGGGGGCGCCACAGAGGGTTTGGATCCAACAAGCTGCAGGCCTGGGGCAGGGGGAGAGCTGGGCCTGGGGCAGGGAGAGAGCTGGGCCTGGGGCAGGAAGAAGGCTAGACCTGGGGCAGGGGGAGGGCTGGGCCTGGGGCAGGGGGAAGGCTGGGCCTGGGGCAGGGGGAGGGCTGGGCCTGAGGCAGGGAGAGAGCTGGGCCTGGGGCAGGAAGAGGGCTAGACCTGGGGCAGGGGGAGGGCCGGGCCTGGGGCAGGGGGAAGGCTGGCCTGGGGCAGGGAGAGAGCTAGACCTGGGGCAGGGGGAAGGCCTGGCAGGCCTGTGGGAGGCCCGTGTACCACCCGGGGGCTGCTCTAGGACAGGAGCACAGCCGCCCTCCAGGGCAGCCCTGACCTGAGCCTGCCACCCTGGGAGGGAGCCGATGTGGGGGCTGTGTGCCCAGCGTCTGCCACAGTGG
Source organism: Acinonyx jubatus (assembly GCF_027475565.1). Taxonomy (NCBI): domain Eukaryota; kingdom Metazoa; phylum Chordata; class Mammalia; order Carnivora; family Felidae; genus Acinonyx; species Acinonyx jubatus. Next base: position 1,463,256 of record NC_069391.1, read on the forward strand.
AAAGGGCCAGAGGGCTTGGAGCCTGTGCTCAGCCGTGGCCTCCAGAGGAACGGGCTTCTGGGCAGATGACCGTGAGCCCTCCGCCCCTCACCCCCCACCCCGGCCCCCAGTCCAGGAGCGGGGGTGGGGCCGGCCTGGCTGCAGTCACAAGGCCTTAGGTGGCGCCAGGCTGGCACTGCTGTCGGGGCTCGGGTCTCCCGCTGACCTCCTGCTCCGGGCTCCCGGCGAGGTCAACCCGCTGTTCGTCCATCCGCTTGGCCTGCACCCTCTGGATGAGGCTGAAGAAGTCCTCGTCAGGCATGGTGGGGCCTCGGGGCAGCACGTCGGGAGGCGGGCAGCGCTGGTCGTCGATCCTGGCGGACTGGGCAGACACAGACACGGGGGTTGGCCTCGGAGGGCCCCCCCCAGCAGCTGGGCCAGTGCTCGGCGGCCTCGGGCACCACTCCACCACTCCCAGGCGGGGGCCACTGTCCAGCTGCAAGGCCGGCTCGGGAGGGCCTCCCTCCGTGCACCTGTACCATCAGCTCCGCGGGCACACCAGCAGCCCCGGCCCCGGGGGCGAGGGGCCTCCCCCCCCCCAGCTAGAGCTCCTGTACTGTGAGGGGCGGCTGAGGACGTCCGGGGTGACCTCTGGGGGGTCCCGGGAGGGGCCTCAGGTCTGAGCACTCACAGGCACTCAGTTCCCATCCGGCCCGAGACGGAAGGACCAGAGCCAGCTCCCGGCGGGAGGAGCCCCCATCCAAGACGAGGACAGAGGGGCGCCGGGCCACCTCGGGGCTGGGGTGGGGGCAGGCGGGCGAGCGCCCCCAGCCTCCCCCGACCGCAGGCCCACCTGGCACTTGATGAGCATGTTGAAGAACTCGTCCCCAGGCTCCTGCGGGTCCCCGTCGGCACGCAGGTGTCCCAGGTTGTTGTGGGTGATACGGAGCCCGGGCAAGCTGCCTACGCTGGCACGCTGGTCGTCCAGCCGGCGGCTCTGCGAGCTGGCGATCAGGTCGAAGAACTCTTCGGTCTGCGGGGAGGCCGTCAGCGAGGGCCGGGCTGTGGGGGACAAGGTGCAGGGAAGGGGACCCCACGAGGCGGGTCAGGCTGGAGCCCAGTCCAGCCCACCACACTCCTGGGCACACGGGGCTCCCGGCGGTGGCTCCGCGGATCCCGGCCCCCGGCTGCTCTCAGCTTCCTCTGCCATTTGCCCCACACCCGCTCTGGGGGCTTCTAGAAGGTGCCGGAGGAAAGCCTTACTTCCCACACCCGCTCCGAGACGGAGATGCCCTGACACGGTGTTCCGGAGGGCGGACATGATTACACACTTCCCGGGACGCAGCCTTGGGCGAGCGGGGGACGAGGAGCTCACAGTGACAGGGGGCACTTTTGCAGCTGGTGCGCCCACCCCTCGGGAGCAAAGGCTCAGGGGGGCACGACGGTGGAGGGAGGGGGCTGAGCCTGGCCCAGCCCCCCTCAAGGACAAGAGGAGCTCTCTGGGTGGAGGCGGGGGCACTCACCGACCCTCTCCTCCAGGCTGGGGGCGGCGGTGGCCTCGGCGGCCCCGGGCTGACCCTCCTCCAGGGTACAGCGCTGGTCATCCATGCGGCTGCTCTGGAACTTGCTCAGCAGGTCAAAGAAGCACTCCTCGTCGGAGGACGGGGCCCGAGGGATGCTCTGGGGGGCAGGGGCAGTCAGCGCCGGCTCTGGCCCAGCCCCTCAGACCCCTGCACACCCCCGAGGGAGCCACGCGGCCTGGGACAAGGTTGGGACCCTCACCCCACCTGCCCCGCCTCCGCCATCCTCCCAGACGTGACGTTGCCACCCGCCCCCTACCTGCCCCAACGCGGTTCAGCAGCCGCCACCGCCCCCGGCCCCGCCCCTGGACACTATCACACACCGTGGCAGCCCCCGCAGTGAGCTCCCCTCTGCCCACGCCTCTGGGGCTCTGGCACCCAGCACAGCACTCCCCAGCGGCTGCTGAATGAACAAATGAAGGAGTGAGTGAGTGACGGGGCCCTCGGCAGGCAGCCTCACGGGCCATTTTGTGTATCACACTGGTCTGTACCAGGGTCCTGGCAGCAGTGACGGCGGACCCAGAGGTGCCAGCGACATCAGGTCAGATCTCCAAAGGCAAGGAGCCAGAGCTGGGGGAGGTGAGGCCTGCTGTGTTCCACCCTAGTCCCATCCCTTCTGGGGTTTGGGTCCTAGACCAGCGGACAGGCCCAGAGGATGCAGATGTGCGGGGTGTTCAGGCTAAAGCACCCTCCGCGTACTGGCCAAGGTGACCAGGATCTGCTCTGGATGGCTGGGGGGGGGCAGAGTCAGGACATGCTGGGAGCACAGGGACTCTGGCAGGCACTGTCAGTGTTCAGCCTGGGTGGCAGGAGGGCTGACCCTGGGGGACCTGCTAGGTCCAGGCAAGCCCCACCGATGGGACCAGGGAGGGGCAGTGAGAAGCGGGAGACTGGGCCACTGGGCCTGCCTGCATCCCAGTTGGCAGGGGGGCCTTGGACAAGCCCCCTCCCACGCTGAGCCTCGGTTTACACATCCATAGGAGAGCAAGCTGGAAGCACCGGTCTCTTGGCCCCCCCAAGGGCAGGCGCCCCCACTAGCCTCCCCACGTCTGATCCAGAGCCCTGAGTGCTGACTGACGGATGGGGTGGCTTCCGGAGATCACCTTGGCTGCAGACCAGTGCCAGCCCCACGTCCTCCCTGCCTCCAGTGTCCCCTGCCCGGCCCTGTCCTTCCCCCTCCCAGCTGGCTGGTGGCCTCCTGGGGGCCCCTCAAAGCTGGGCTCCTGGAGACACCGCACAGCAGAAATGTCACCTAGGGGGGCCTGGCTCGGTCCTCGAATTCCCGACAACCCCTCGCCAGCCCGCTGCAGACACTGAGGGAGGCGAGCTTGCACACCTCCAGCCAGGGGCAGCCCCAGGGACCCCACGAGCAGGCCCAGCCTGGGCTCCCAGGTTCAGAGCCGGGCTCAGGCTGCAGGGCCACAGGGGCAGGGAGGGACAGCGGAGTGGGTGGTTCTGTGCGTGAGACCTGCCAGCAGGTGGCAGCTCGGAGGACAGAGACCCCGGCCGGGCTCTCAGGTCCCCCTCCCCGCCCCCCCCCAACCTCCTGTCCCAGCAAGGCAGGCCTAGAGCCAAGGCTGGGGGTGGTTCAAGATCCCCCCGACTCACGACTCTGCTCTGCTGCGCCCCGGCCTAAGACCCCACAGATCCCAGGGCACAAGGCACAGAAGGCTCAGGGGGCACCCCGGCCAGGGGGCTGCACTTGGTCAAGGCCTCCTGGGGGAGCTGCAGGCAGGATGGCCAGGGCCCAGCATCAAGCTCCGCACTGGTGGGGGCCGCACAGGTGCCTCCCCCGGGGAGGTCGCTTGGGGCCCCAGACTCAGCCAGGTGTGGGGGTAAGCACAGCACCACCCCACCACAGGGGACAGTCCCTGCTCCTGGCCCCCGACACTGGCATCTGGCCCCAGCTGGGGCCCCCCCAGGTGGACTGTGGGCCGGGCGAACAGAGCCAGGCCCCTCCCGGGAAAGAGGTAGCCCTGGGACCCCTCTTCTCTAGACACACGGGCCCCCAGCACTCCTCCAACCCCCCGTGGGCTGACCTCGGGGCTCAGGGGCACCCCTGAAGTAGGGCGGTGTCTGCCCAGAGGCTTCTCGGGGACCCCAGCAGCACAGCAGGGGGCTGGGCCGAGAGGGCCCTGTGGGGCCATCCAGAGACAACCCCACAGCAGAGCCATCCTGGGCCACCTGTGAAGGGCTGGCGCTCCCCTTGTTGGGGGGGTTTGGGGCTGAGGCTGCAGGTGCACAGGGTGGGGCTCCAGACAGCAAGGAGGCCCCGCCCCCCTCGATTAGGACAGCACGCCGGGTCCTAACAGGACACGCCCCCACCTCTCCTCTGCCCCTGCCTCTGGCTCCTTCTGTCTCAGGGGGTCTCCGGGCCCCTCCTGCTGGAGTGCCAGCCCGGGTCTTGCAAACCCCCCGTGCCCCCCAGGCCCAGGGCTGCCCCCCTCCAGTCCCCCAACCTGCTGGCCGGGGTTCCTGAGGCCCCAGGCCCCGAGGGGCGGGGGAGGTGGCTGGACTGGTGCACCAGCCCAGGAGGAGAGCTCCGCTCTGCCCCCATCCTGCTTCCCACCGGCCCCTGTGCTCCCTGAGCCTCCCCCTGTAGGGGACCCCACACTCACGCTGGGCACGCAGCTCCCTCCAGCAGCAGCGACCGGGCGCTAAGCGCTGTCTACTGTGGGGTGCTCCACCATGCGGTGCCCTGCCGCCTCGCTGCCCCTGTTGGCTCAGCACTTAAATAGGACCCGGGGGAGGGCCGTCCCCGCCCCGGCCCCCCCACTGCACTCACTTGCTCCCGCGGCCGCGCGCGAACACACGCACGCACACACATGCACACGCATGCTCTGCAAACATGGAGGGCTCCTGCTGGGGCCTATGGGAGGGGGGTGGTCATGCCAGAGGGGCGAGGAGGACGGAGCCTATCTGGAAAGCGGTCGCCCTGCTGACGGAGGGGCCCGGCTTCCTTCCAAAGCCGAGTCAGCCCAGGAGAAGCCGCCTCGTTCTTCAGCCCTGACTCCCCAGGCTGCTGAGGGAGCCAGAGGGATGCTTTCCCAGGGGCAGGGGCAGGGGCCGGGCGGCCACCACAGCCCCCGCCACTGGCCACGGGATTCCCCTCCCTACACTGGGAGGTCTGTGGAGTCTTGGCCTCTGGCCTGCCGGGGGGCCGGCCCTGGGGTGTGTGGGGAAGCTGGCTGGGGGCGAGGGCAGAAGGGGGAAAGGTGGAGCCCCCTGGGGCCCTCTCGGTCCCGCTCCTTCTACAGGGAGCTCAGAGCCCCAGGAGGAGGGCCGGCCCGCAGTTGTGTCTGCAGGGCAGGGGGAGGTCTGGGTCCAGGCCTCCAACTGGGGCCAGGCTTAGCGCTCATAAAAATTTCCTCCAAAGGCGCCCGCATTGCCCAAAGCCCTGCTGCCTTCTCAGAGGAGCTGAGCGGGGGTTCTAGGAACTGACCTTGGAACCCCAGTTTCACCATTCCTAGCTGTGCGCCCTCAGGCTAACTTCTTTGCTGCCCCGTGCCTCAATCTCCCCTCTTATGGCTGTTGAGCCCTGGCTATTGTTTCTGTTTGGTAGACGCACCTCCCTGCCCCCCGCCAGCGGCAACAGGGACACGGCTAGGGCCAGGTTACCACGTGAAAAGGCTGTCCTGTTCCAAAGCCCCCTGTGGCTCCCTGGTAGCTGGGGGTCCTCCCCTGCCAGGCCCTTTCTGGATGGACCCCAACCTTTGAGTCTAGCCCAGCCCTCGACCACACCCAGTCACACCTCCCAAGACCCCCAAGTCCCCATGCGCTGGTGGCAAGGCCCCTGCACTGCTCGGCTGGGGGTCCCCAAACGCACAGTGCAGGCAATAGCCCCACCGTCTGGGGCCTCCATGGTGGCCCCATCTCCTCACCTCTCACTCTACGGACACGGGCTGGCAGGTAGTGCTGGGGGAAGATGGGGTTGGCGGAGGCCCCCCAGGCTCGTGGGAAAGATGGGTGCAAAGCAGCCATCGGGGGGCTAAGAATACCAGCGCGGCGCCCACGCCCCTCAAAGGCTGGGAAGGTGCTGATTAAACCCTCAGAGGCAATTATTTTTAGATCGAGTCCCAGATATTTGGACCCAGGGGTTCTGCACACGGGGAGGGGGGATGGTCCAGGCTGACCTCTGAACCTGGACTCACTGGGCACGTAGGTTTGCAGCCTGTACCTCCCAGACCCTGACCCGCTTCTAGCAGCCCAGACAGGCCAGCTCAGCCTCCTGGACACAGTGGGACACCTGCCAGGCAGCAGGAGGCCCCCTTCCCTCTGTCCCCCATCTGTCTGACCACCCGCCCGTCCATCCCTCACCGAACCGTCCCCCAGGCCCCGTCCGTCCGTCCACCCCTGTGTGCTGCACACCCAGGACAGGGCTGCTGGCCGGCCCCGAGGGCCCGAGCTCCCCGCAAGCCCGCCCTCCGGAGCCCCATCCACAAGGTCTCCTGTCCTCTGTGGCCGGGCCTTGCGGAGGCCGGACGCAACTGGCAGAACGCTGTCTGCGCTAAGTGTCCTGCACCGTCCATAGGTGCCATGTCCGCCAGGCCCCGAGGCAGCACAGGGCCATGGCCTCTGACCCCGGGGGCGGCCCAGGTCGGCCGCTCGGCAGGGCACCCGAAGAGACGTCACCTACCGTGCGAGGCACCTGCACCCGGACGTCCGCGCTGTCCAGCGGGGAGTGGCCGCCCTCGCGGGGCCTCTCAGCGGTCTCCAGCCCCTCCTGGTACTTCCTGCTCCTCATGGGGAGCGGGAGCATGTCCCTGCCCGGCCCCCGCCACTCCCCCAGCTGGTGGCTGTCTCCATTCTGCTCCTGGGGAGAGGGAGGAGGCCAGGCATCGGTGGGGGCTGCAGGAATCCCCAACCAGTGCTCCCATCCCAGGACCCTGAGCGGGGGCTGGCGGGTACAGTGGCCCTGTCTCTCGGACGCACCCAGGCCCTGAGGTGCCTCAGGGAGGAGGAAGAGAGCCTGAGGCCCGGAGGCTAGGAGGCTGACCCTGCACTGAGCAGCCCTGAGCCTTGTCCTGCCGCAGACCACCCCAGGGGCACCCGCAACAAAGCCCAGCACACGCCTGAGGAACCAGAACTCGGACAAGGGAGCTCACTCCCCCAGGGCTACACAGCACCCACCTCCGACAGGTACAGAGTGGGCCCAGAGCCTCCCCCTGCCCAGCTTCTGACTGGTCTGCTCTGCCCGTAAGAGCTCTGCTTCCCCCAGGGCAGAGTCTCGGCCGACAGGGAGCAGGAGGGCACGGGGAAGGCTGGGACACTGGGGACTGTGGCCGGGTGGGGGCTTGGGGGCCTGCAGGTTGCGAGGACCGTGGCTTGTCCCCCGGAGGGGCATGGCTGGCGGGCCCCTGGCGTGAGTGGGAGGAAGTGGGGCCTCGTGGGGGCCTCTCTGGGGGCGGATGGCTGCTCCAGGGTCTCGGGCTGCAGAGAGGGCGCTTGCCCCCCACGGCGGGGATGGGGGACAGACGGGAGCTGGGCTGGGAGGCGGCAGTTCAGCACCCATCACACCTGCCTCGTCAGCCCACTGCCCACGCCCCGGCCGCCCAGCCTGAGCCCCACTCACCCGTTCCAGGGGGAGCCTCAGCAGGCCCCAGGTCTCTGCACTCAGCCTCTGTGTCCTCTTGGGCCTGGCACCTGGAAGACAGGGGGCCCAGTCAGCCTGACACTGACCCTCGGCCAAGAGGCGGGCCGGCCCAGGCCAGGGCCCACCGGAGGGCCTGCACCCTGGGGCCCGCAGATGAACCGCCGACGTCACCGTCTCCACGGAAGCAAACGCAGCGTCTGCACGACCTTGCACGCCCCACCCGGCAAGCAGCCGAGCGTGGAGATGGGCTGACCCTGTAGGGGCCTGGCAGGGGGTCTGGCTGTGCTGCCCCCGTGCCCGCCCTTAAGGGACCCCGTTCACCCCCCACCCTGCACGCACATGGGCAGCCCAGATCCTCCCAGGAGCTGAGCACCCCTCTACCTGCAGACACGTGCTGGGCACCAACCGGGTGCCCCAGGGGCCCTTGTCCAAGCGTGGGGCCGCATGAGGCAAGGAGGCACTGTGGGTAGAGCGAGCAAGGCCTCTAGCGTGGGCAGATGCCCCAGGAGTCATGTCTGGGCAGCACTGGACCTGGGACCCATTACCCTCCCTCAAGCTCAGTACCCCCCCGTCAGACTGAGCCTGCAGGCATGTTGCAGGCACCACACAGGGAGCCCGTGGGAAGCATCGTATGGTGCCTGGCATGTTGTGGACACCCACATCCCACGTCGCAGTGAAGCGTTGCCCTCTGGCTACCCCAGCACTGAGCTCACTGGTGACTCCGTGCCACGGACAGCACGGGGCACGTGCCCCACCAGCGGCAGCAAGGCCAGGCAGGGAGCCCTCAGCTCGGCCCCCGACCCCACCTCGGGCCCCCGGCTCTGAGCCCACACCCACTGCCCAAGACACGGTCCCCAGAGAGGGGCCGCCCGGGAGGTCAGGCATTCAGACCAGCCTGAACCAAATGCCCAGGGAGTCCTAGGAACGGAGGAGATGGTGTGGGCGGCTGGCCTCCGGGCTCTGAGGAAGCTACGCCCTGTTCTCTACCCTCCAGAGGCCGGGTAGAAAAGCAGAGATCTTGGAGGAGGGGCTTCTGTGGCTGCTGTCCAGGGAGGGGACAGCAGGCAGCCGCGTGGGTCCAGGACTTGGGGCTGCCTGCCGCCCCTCCCGCCCCCCCCCCAGCAGGGCCCCATCCCCCCAACTTTGGCCACGTGGTCAGCACCGGGTCTGCCTCTGCCCCCTGAGAACGGCCCCTGGCCACCGGGCCTTGCCCAGCTGTGCAGCCGGAGCCTGACCCCGTGTTGTGAGGCCCAAGGAGATGGGGCAGGGTCCCCACTGCCCATCCCTCCCCGGATCAGACAAGCAGCTCTGAAGGAACAATGTGATCATTCCAACACCAAACTGTCTGGGGGCATCGCCTGGCCCGGGGAGTGATGGGGGGACAGCCGAGCGGTCCTGTGCATGGCCCTGTACTCACCACAGCCAGCGAAAACCCGGCCCCTTTCTCGGCCGCCCCCTGACACCCGGGGGGGGGTCTGACTCGCCTTCCCCACTTTGTCTGCTGGGGCCCACCTGGCTGGACCGTCAGGCCCAGGCCGTGGCGGAGGCTGAAATGTTCCTCTGAGACACAGCTTGTGTCCGGCTCCAGGGCGGGTCCCCTCATGGCCCTCGGGGCCCGGCTAAATGCACCCTCTGTGCGGGCTGCGCGCGCACTGGGGCATTCAGGCCAGAGCCACGCTGGCGGGCTTCCCGCTCCACCCACCCCAGAGGGGAAGGTCTGGAAACTTCCCTGAGCACCACCCCACTCCCGCCTGAGTCTGACCAGAATCATTTCTGTCCCCACCAGGCTGGCCAGGCCCCATCCCGCCCCTCCTGCATGCAGCCGGCCCGCTTAGACGCACAACTCAGCTTCTAGCTGCTGGGCTGTGTCCCTCCAACTCCTTCCTGCCTTCAGTCTCAACTTCCAAAATCCTGGCAGGTCCTCCTTCAAAACAGATCCAGAATCCGACCCCTCCTCACCTTGCCGGGACCTGAGTGTCACGTCCCTCACCCACCTCTCTGCTCTCTTTGTCCCTTATACATGCTGGGGGCCCCGGGGATGCCCATAGGGCCTGGGTGAGATCTTCTTCCTCTGCTCACCCTGCAGGGCCCCTGGCATGGGGAGGGGCTTGCACAGGGCAGAGGTTCTTCCGCTCCCTGCTGCTCCTCTTAGCCAGCCTTACCCAGGCCTCAGGGACTTTGCATGGCTGTCCTCCGTTCAGGCTCACTGCCTTCTCCCCTTTCAGCCTTTGCTCAGAAGTCACTACTATGGGGCAAACGTTTGTGTCCCCCAAATTCCACACTGAAGACCCCACCCCCAACGCGATGACATCAGCGAGCGGGGTCTTGGGGGTGATTAGGGTTAGCTGAGGTCATGAGGGTGGTTCCGGGGATGGGGCTGGTGCCCTTATGAGAAGACACTGGGGACCTCCCTCCAGCCCCACACCACCCCTGCAAACCGGGAAGAGGGCCGTCACCGGGACCGGCCGTGCAGGCACCCTGCTCCCTGACCCGCAGCCTCCAGAGCCACAGGAAGTGGACATTCATCTTTGCAAGCCGCCTGGTGTGTGGTGTTCTGTTCCTCGGCCGAGCTGAGGGCGACAGCGGCCTCCACGCGGCCCACGCGGCACGCCCACCCGGCCGCTCGGCTTTTTTCCTCCCCAAGCGCTTGCTCATTCCCAGGCACGCCTTGTTTTTTTGCTTATCGCTGTTTGCCACATACTGGTCGTTTCTGGCTACCTTTGCCGGTTACGCTCCCCGGTGTGTCCCAAGCCTGGCTTCAACGGGGCTTTGCACACCAGGGGACCTGGGAGGCCTGACCCAGTCAGGCAGCAGTGTCAGGACTCGTCCTGGGGCCTCTGCTGGGATGGGGGCTGCAAGGCTGCTGAGGTCAACCTGTAAATTGGGTCCCCCAGCTGCATAAAGGGCCCTTGTTTTATCAGGAAAGAAAACCCCTTGGGTCCCGGCCTCCAGGACCAGCCACGGGCCACGCCCACCGCGGTCCCCGCCCACCGGCCCCAGGCTTCTTCCCTCCCAGAAGCAGCCTGAGGCATCTTCCCTGGGCTCCAGGTCGAGGGCTGGGTCAACACCCTTCCCTGGCGCTCACCTGGTCCCCCCTTCATCCCCCCCCCCCCCCCCCCCCCCCCCCCCCCCCGCCAAACGGCCAGGCTCGACACACGCCAGGGCAGCATCCCCGCCCCGAGGGGCAGTTTCCAGGCCAGTGCCCACGTTCAGTGTGCACTGGACAAATGAGTGGGTGAGTAATGCCACCCCTGTAGGAGACTCCTGGGGCACTCCGTCCACAAGGCCCTGGCCCCGCCGGGCTCACCTGAGTGGGGGGGGCTCCTCCACGGCGGCCCAGACTCAGCAGCCGCATCCCCGGGCCTGGGGCCCCCACACCTGCCTCCGTGGCCCGGAGCAGGCTGCTCTGGAGAAGGGCCTCTTCCCGGCCGCGGCCGGTGGCCCAGCGCTGGCAGCCTGGCAGGGAGGGGGCTTCCGGGGGCCCCGGCTGGGAAGGGTCTGGGCACAGGGCAGAGCAGCAGGGCTGGCGTGGGAAGGACAGAAGCTGCCTTGTTCCCGGCACAGCCCAGCCCTCCACCCATGATGCGCCCCCCTTTCCTCAGCTCAGAGAAGAGGGAAAGTTGCCGGAGAACCTGGAGCTGGCCGCAGCCCCCGGGAGCCTTTCCAGAAGCCCTCCGGGCCGGGCCCTGCCCCCACCCACTGCTGGGTGTCGCAGAGGGCGGCCTCACAGGGCCAGGGGCTCCAAACAGAGTTGCCCACCCTCAGAAAACCCCCGCCCAAAGGGAGCCACGGTCTTGTACATCCTGGGGCAGGGTGGGGGACAGAGGGGGGCCCTCCCCCATCCCATCCCTTGCAGCCACATCACCCCAAAACAAGGGTGGCCGGGGGTCCCAGAAACCTTCGCACCCTCCCTTCCGTCTCAGCCCCTGAGGCGGGGTGGGGACACGTGCCTCCCCTTGCCCAGGACAGGCATCGTTAGAAACCCTGGAGCCTCTCCACCGCGGCCAGGTGCCACTTCCCGGGGCCTCATTCTCTGCAGGCCTGATGTGCTCCAGGTTGGGGCAGGTGGGTACCCCTAGGGAACACAGCCACGAGGGGGTTGGGGCCAGACTCCCCGCAGCCTGGGGTCGGTGCAGGCAGGGAGGGGGCAGCTAGTGCCCTGTGCAGAGCCCCACACCCACCTGCAGCCACGGGGGAAGCAAGCTCGGGGTGGCCCCCCCCCAGCCCCCTATTTACCCATTTGCTCTGCAAGGAACATCCCGCCCTGCGTGCCTAGCAATGTTCACCCACATGGGGCTACAGCAGCCCGGGACTGAGATCAACATAGCTGCCTCGGCTGGTCCCGGGGCTCACCTGAGTAGCGCCCCGCCCGGAGGGAGGCTCTACATCTCTGGCTGACTCAGCCTCCCCCTCCGGCCCCCAGGCCCAGCTCTGAGCCCAAGGTTGGGGGGGTCCTCAGCCCTTAAGGGGATGGAGCACGGAGGGAGGGGCAGTGAGTGCCCCTCCCTCCTCCTCCTAGCCAGGGGATCAACCTGGGGGGCTCAGAGTGACTTCAGGCCCTCGCTGGCCCAGAGACCGTGAAGCACCAGCCCGAAGGCCTCCCGTTCAGGACACACCTTCGCCCACACCGTCCCTGCCCCCGAACACCCCTTTCCACCCTGTGCTTCCCAATCTCGGATTCCTAACCTGACCTGGGGAAACAGGGCCCCTCGTCTGTGCCCCGAGCACCCTGGACACCCGGTCACCCCCCGCACCCCCGGGGGGTCCAGAGCAGGGCGGAGAAGTGGTGTGGACAGACACCCCCAGCGACGGGGGCTTGCCACCCTCCCTGGCAGTTCTGTCACAAGGGCTCCTGTGGGCAGAGGCCACCTCCCCGTAGACCTGCACCCGGAAGCCCAGCACCGTCCCGAGGCCCAAGCCTTGAGCTCTCCGGGCGGCCCTCCCACCACACCCCTGCCCACCCAGCCCGGGACTCACCTTGGGCCTCGTAGCCGGCCAGGTCGGGCTTCTCCGTGGCCGCGGGGCTGCTCAGCCGGCCCAGCACCAGCTGCAACTGTGCCACGTTCATGCGGGCCGTGAGCTCCCCGTTTCGGTCCCCGATCTGTAGCCAAGCAGGGCCAGATTGGGGGGCAGGTGGGCTGGGGGACTCCTATAGACAATCATGAGCCCTGCGCCTCCCAGGGAACCAGGCCTCCCTGTGCCCCAGGGGCGCCCCTCACACCCCAGAACGCTGGGGGCGCCGCGTGAGGCCCTCCTTCCCGAGCGCCCTCCCGAGGACAGGTGGTCTGGTCCAGACTCCAGCTTTCTCGGCCCCTTGGAGCCTCACGTGCACCCCTCAGGCACCCCCAGCTCAGAGCAGAGGCTCAGCAGGGGCCGAGAAGTGCAGAGAAGTAAGGTGGGCCCGGGCCGGGCCTCGACTGAAGCTCTGGGGCCGCTGGGGTGCCCCCACCCGTGCTCAGGGGGCTGTGGGGCCGGCCCTGCTGGTGGCCCCGGTTGGCAGGGGGTGGGGGACTCTCCTGGCCCGAGCTTCCCTGCTCCTCCCCACCGCCTGGGCTCCGGTGGGTCTCACCCACAACAGACACGGGGCCGTGATGGGTCTGGGCAGGTGCTGGGCATGTGCTGGAGGGAGGTGGCCGTGCTGCTGGGGCCAAGGAGAAGGATGGGGCGGAGGTAAGAGGGCCAACCAGAAACCAGGGAGCCGGAGGTCACCCGTGATGCCCTGTGGCACCCGGCCGTGGACCACCCAGACCTCAGTAGGAGGGTCCTGCGTGCAGACAGGCTCTCAAAGACCCTGTCTACCGTCCCCAAGGTGTCCAGCTGGAAGGTTCCAGGGGAAGAGCCCCAAGGGCAGCCTGCGGTAGGTCATGCCCACCTTGCCCTGCCCGCAGGGAATGCCAACACTTCAGGTGGAAAGCAGGCCACTGCTCCCCTCCCCCCACCCCCTGGCTACACCAGATAAGCTGCCATCAGGCGTCTGCAGGCAGGGGGTGGCGCCCCCCATCCCCCCCCCCCGCCTCCAGTGCACAACGGCAGCCTGGAAAGGACGGAGGAGCAGGCTGGGCGAGAGGCGCCCTGCCTGGTCCAAAGGGAGCTGAGCAGCACCGGGGGAGTCTCCAGCAGGGGGGCAGGCCTGGCTTACCTCCTGGGAGATCTCCAGGTGCTTCTTGGCGAAGGTCAGGGCCTGTGCCGGGCTCCCCATGGACACGTAGGCATTCCCCAAGCTCCAGCACGCCCGGCCCTCTCCCACTCTGCCAGGGAGGGAAACTGAGTCCACTTCTGCAGCCCCCAGGCCGTCAGGCCGGTCCTGACGGGAGCGCAGCAGGCCCCGCCTGAAGTGCCCGCCTCGGCCTCCCTCGCCCCCTAGTGGCCGGCGAGGCTCTCACCCCTGCGGCTCCCTCCACCCTTGGGTGCGGGGCAGTCCCTCGGGTCATTAATCTTTCAATTCGGGTGAAAATCACAAAGCGTAAATCTAACGGATTAAGCGCGCCTCGGCGCGTGGCACTGTGCGTGCTTACAACCCACGGCCATCGCCCGCGATCCGCTTCCGAAACACCGCCCGCCCCCACCGCGCGCGGACCTGTCGGCCAGCTCCTGGGCGATGAGCAGGTGCCGAAGGTGGTACTCGGCCGAGCGCTCATAGTCCTGCAGCAGAGTGTAGGTGTTGCCCAGGCTGTAGCAGGCCTGTGCCTCCACCGCCTGGTCCTTGAGCTGCCGGGACAGCTGCAGCGTCTTCCTGCGAGAGGGGGAGGCTCAGCCCCAGCAAGGAGGGCTCCGGGAGCCCTCTCTGGGGACGCGGCGCTGCTCACAGCCCCCAGCCGAGGGGTGGACGGAGGGCGGGGGGGGCGGCGGTCCGCCAGCCCCGGGATCCCACTGGGGTGTCTCTGGAGCCCCGTCACTGCTGGACCCGCACTGGCCAGTCACCTCCCCACCCCGAGCCTCCGCCCTGCATGGGGGACGGGGGGCAACAGCACACCCCAGCCCGGGCTCCGGACGCCCGGGACCTGGTGCTGACGACCCGGCCTGTACCCGGTGGTCACCACTCTGCTCCTCAAGCCAGGAGGCGGCTGGCAGAGCATCCTCCCAGGAGCCCGTGTGATCTCCACCCTCTGGGTCCACACACGGAGGATTATACCCGCACTCCAGAGGTATCGTGGGGCGCAAACACAGCTCTGGGGTTCCCCCAGTAACTGGCACTGGGAGGCCCTCAGCCGCGGTTAGCTGTGTCCCTGGCACAGAGCGGCTTCTGCCCGCACTTACCGAGTGAAGGGCACCATAGTCCTTCCTGTCCCCGGCAGCCCCAGGACCCTGGCTTTGTCAGTCTGCCCTTCCAGGCTGTGGCCCAGAACCCCCCCGTCTGGCCCCTGGAGAGGCTGGGAGGTCAGACCCACCTCCCGACCTTGGGCTGGTGTCCAGGGGCCCCCTCCCCCGAGCTGGGCGGGTGGGGTTGGGCAGGGGTGGGGGCGGGCGGGCAGGCCTGCCTACTTGTAGTACTCGGCGGCCACGTCAAAGCGCCCCAGGAAGATGTGGGCGTTCCCCAGGTTGCTGTACGCCCTCCTCTCGGCCGCCTTGTCTCCAAATTCCTTAGCAATGGCCAGGCGCTGGGGACACAGACCCGAGGCCCAGGTGGTCACGGAGCAGCCCTGGGACCCGATGTGGATGGCGGGGGTGGCCTCCCCGCCCAGCGTGGCCAGCCCGAAGTCTGCACGTCTGGCGAGAGCAGCCTGGGACCCTGAGCCAAGCGCAGACGAAGCGAGGCAGCTGGCCCCCCACCCCCGCCCCGCAGGAGACTCACCTCCTTGTGGAAGGTCGTGGCCTCCACGAAGCTCCCCAGCAGGTAGTGTGTGTTGCCCAGGTTGCCATATGCCCTGCCCTGGGCCGCCCGGTCGCCCAGCTCCTTCACGAGGGACAGGTTCCTCCTGGGGGTTGCATCTGTCTGAGCCGTGGCCCTCTTGGTGCGAGGGAAGCAGGGGCTCATGACCCACCCGCCCGGCCAGAGGGGATGAGCAGGCAGCCTCCGCTCAGCTCCTGCTGGGAGCGTGCCCCAGAAAGAGGGCAGCTTGGGGCTCT
Source organism: Acinonyx jubatus (assembly GCF_027475565.1). NCBI lineage: Eukaryota > Metazoa > Chordata > Mammalia > Carnivora > Felidae > Acinonyx > Acinonyx jubatus. The sequence goes on from NC_069391.1 coordinate 1,478,475, forward strand.
AGAAGAGTGGCTCTAGGGAGCCACTAGAAGAGGGTGCTGCCTGAGCTCCGAGGCTCAGGTCAGGGGCTCCCCGGCCCCAGACTTTGGTTTTCGGGTGCAGCCTCTGTCCTCTTGCACCAGCGTCCTCCCCAGCACAGAGGCTCAGCCCAACATCCCCGCCCTATTTCCAGCCAAACGTTTTCTAAATGCCACGTGTGGCTTTTGCTCGGCCGTTTCCCTGCCTCTCCGCGCTGCTGTGCGTGAGTTATGTGCGGGAAGCCTAGGAGGCCTGAGGGTGGGTGGGGCTGGGGAAGGAGAGCCGGCCTGGCTGTCACCACGCGGGGGTCTGCAGAGAGGTGATGGGGCCAGATGTGGGTGCTCCGTGCCTGGGATCCCGCGCCCACCGCAGCGGCTCGGGAAGCGCTACGGCCGGACCCCGGCCTGTGGTGCCCCCACCTGCCCCACTCACTCATAGAACTCGGAGGCTCTGCGCAGTGGCTCCCGGACATGGGGCGGCAGGTGCCCGGGGTCCTGTGCGGCGTTCCAGGAGAGCTGCTTGCCCTTGGCGTGGTACACGTTGCCGATGTTGTACAATGCCCTGGCCTCCCCGACCTGAAGGTGGCACCGAGGTTGGCCCTCCGCAGACATGGCCCCCAAGGAACCCCCTGGCCCCAGACCACTGTGCCTGCAGTCCCCCAAAAGCAAGGACTTGGAGGGGGGCCGTCATCAGGTGCAGATGTGGGAGTAGGGCCGGGACCCCAAGAAGGGGTGAGGTGTGTTTGCACGTGGTCGCCACCCTCTGGGCACGGGGCAAGCGAACGCTGCCTCCTGGTGGATGGGCCTGGCACCTGCCCCCTTGTCATCTACACCATCAGGGCGACCAGGTCCCTCTCGGAAGCCCGGGGGAAGGAAGGCGCGCTTGGCCCACACGCCTTGAGCTATGACCTGGGGCCGGCCGTCTTGTTCCCCTGCCCGGGGTCACGGCGGGGGGGGGGGGGTCACAGAGTAGGTCAAGGGTCCGGCACCGGGCGGGGCCCACGGCTGTTCTACCCCGGCTGCCGCGCCACCCTGTGTTCCTCTGGAACCGGAAGGAGGGACGAGGGGTGCTGGCAGGTCTGGGGGAGCTCACATGGAAGACGGGGGGCCGGGCCTCAGCCCTGCAGGTGGGGGCTCGGCAGGCAGCCTGGGAGCTGCCGACCTACCTTGTCCCCCTGCTCCCGGGCGACGTCCAGGTGCCGCTGGCAGCACACAATGGCCTCGTCAAAGCGGCCGAGCACCTTGAGTGTGTTGCCCAGGTTCCCGCTGGCCTTGGCTTCCCCCATGCGGTCGCCGATGGTCCTGGAGGGCAGGAGGCAGTGAGGAGCCAGACTGAGGGCCAGCCGGGACCCCGAGCCCAGCAAGGAGCCCGGGCAGGGGCGGGCGAGGCCTGGCAGGACCAACCCGGGGGCGACTGGGGGCGATGCCGGGCGGGGGTCTCGCCGACGGCAGGCGAGGTCCCCTCGGGCAGCCCCGGGCAGGGAGCCCAGCTGGGGATCGCTTCTCGGCTGGGCCCAGCCTGTGGCCGTCGGGGCTCAGAGAGGTGCCCCGATGGAGACCAGCAGAGTCGGGGGGGCCTGACAGTGGGAGTAACTTTTGACACACCCGCCAGGTGCTGAGGACACCGCGTGCGGCTCACTGGCCAGGGAGGGGCCCGTGGGCAGGGCTGGTGGGAGCCCTGAGAAGCTCCGCTCCCACCCGGGTTTGGGGGGGTCTGGCTGCCGACGGGTGGGGAACAAGCAAGGAAGGGTGTTCAGGGACGAGAGCAGCTCGGGTAAGGTCTGGAGGCCAGAGGGGAGTGGAGACGCTCAGAAACACAAGTGGTCGCGCACCCCCCCCCCCCCAGTCCCAGGGACAGGCACCCACGTGAGAACACACTCAGGACACCAAGGGACACCCATGTGCACACACATGCACACACACACGCCTCCCCTGAAACACAGCCCCTGGGGGCACTTGGCAGGCCCCGCCCCCTCCCCCTCTCCCAGGTCGCGGGCGCCCGAGCTCCCGGCACTGCCTGTGCCGTGACGGCCCCTCCCCGAGGCGGGCCGCGTGCTCACCGGGCCAGCAGCAGGTCGTGCCTGTGGTACTCCAGCGCCCGGGAGTACTCCTTCAGGTAGAAGTAGGCATTGCCCAGCTGGCTGTAGATGGCGCTGAGAGTCTTCAGGTCCTCGGTGCCCACCTGCACCGCTGCCTCGAAGAAGGCCGCGCCCGCCTTGAAGTCCCCGGCCTTGCAGAGACGCTCGCCCTCCAGGGCCAGCTCCAGGCACGAGGTCTCCATCCTGGGCAGAGAGAAGGAGTCACGGCCTGCCCCTCACGCAGTCACGCAGGGGCCCCGTGCTCCCCCGTCATCGCTGGGACCACGGGGCCCTCGGGTGAGGCCACGCCTGTGCGCACAGACGTCGACGTCTCTGGAGAAATGCCCAGAAGCACGTGCAGGGTCCAACAGCGTGCCCATCGCCAGGCTGGCACCTGTGCGGCTCACCCGTGCCCGAACCTCACTGCACGCCCCTCACGACCAGGGCTCGGGGGCCCCCGGGCAAACGTATGAGTCCGTGACTATGGCCAGACCCTCAGCCCACGACGGCCAAGCTCCAAACACAGCCTCCCCTCAAGGCTCAGCCGCCCGGGGCGAGGGGCCTCCCTCCGCCCCCGCTCCGGGACCTGGTGCCGCGTCAGTCCTCCAGAGTAGCTCCAGTGGCCCGCGACAGCCCTCGATCCTCACCAAGGACAAACCAAGGCTCAGAGAGGTTCAGGACACCAGTCAAGGCCACATGGGCAGGACCTGACCCTAGCCCCTCCCCCGTCCCACATCCTCTGCCGTCACCTCTCCGGGGTCACGGCTCCGTCTGAGCTGTGGGTCAGCCCGCCCCCAGAGCCGAGAAGCGTTCAGCTGCTGGCCACAGCTGCCCGACGAGACAGCCGCTCCCCCACGCCCAGGGTGCTACTGTGGGAGGGCATGACAGGACCGTGTGCCAGGGTAGACCCAACCCCTGGGACACTGCTCCAGACTCCTGCCCATGAACCCAGCCCAAGTCCACGGGCCCAGGGCCCCACACCACCGCCAACGCCTTGACCAGAGGCCGGGCCAGCCCTTCATGCCTCCACCTTCCGGCAGGGGCTGCAGAGAAGCTGTCCCTTACCCTTGGGCTCTGCCAGCCCATGGGGTGGGGCCGGGGCCCCCCAGCTGCTACCCCGGGCTCTGTTCACTGGGGCCCCATGGCCCTTGGGCCTTGGGCGAGCTGCCCTCAGGACATGGCTGTCAGGGGAGCCTCGTGTCTGGGGGTCACTCGATCAGGCTGGCCCTGGTTCCGGCCCTCCCTGCGAGGGGGCCCGGGGTAGGACACTTCATCACTCAGAACCTCGGCCTCCTCCTCTGGCCTGTCGTGGCTGGTCCTGTGAGTTCCACGCTCAAGGCCTGACCCGCTGCCTTCTAGGGCAGGAGAGCGGTCAGCGGAGGACACAGCACACAGATACCATGGGGGCGGGGAGCGGGGCCCCAAGCTGGAGGGGGTCCCCGGCAGGTGGTGGGAGGAGCCCAGTGACCATACACGCACATACACGCAGCCCTGGAAAAGTGGGAGACGTGTTCTGCGTGGCCGAGGGCCAACCCAGATCACCGGAGTCCGTGGAAAGCCCACGGGTAAGGGAAAGCGCCCACGGCAAAATAGCGCACGCACCCCCAGGCACTCGCCCCCTCTCTGCGTTGTTAGAGTCCGCGGTGATCAGCCGTTCCTGGGGGACAACACACAGGGCCCCTCGACAAATCCACGAGCTTTGTCTACGGCACTGCTTCTCAGCCGCTCTAACCAAACACGCCTTTGATGCAAAGCCCCCCCCTTGCCCAGCCTCGACCCCCCCACGTTGGGGCCACGCCTCCTGGGAAGAGTGGGCTCCGGAACCCCAGCAGCGCCCTGCCGCCCCCAGATTCAGGCAGAGCCTGTGTGGCCTGTCAGAGAGCAGGGTGCCGGAAGCTCGGGCCTCCTACCCACGACGCCCCAGGAAGGGCTGTCGGGAGCCTACCAGCCGCCCCCTCCCACAGCCAGGGCCGCGCACCGCGCTGTCTGATGCCGGGAATGGACCTCTCCGCCTGGGTGACTTGGGAGGACCCGGGGCTTGGGTGTGAGACACTGGTCTCAGAGCCAAACACGCCCTGCTGGCTCTGACAGATAGGACGCGGGGAGTGGCCTCCCCGCCCTGCTGTCCCTGCCTAGCTAGAGACAGGCATTGCCACCGCCGCGAAGGAGGTTTCTGGTGCACGAAGGGCCTGGAGATGGGGGTACACTGATGAGGTGTCCAGCGTGGCCATCCCGAATCACAGATTGAGGGGGGGGGTCTGACCTGGGCCCCGGTAACGTGAGGAGGCCCCCTGGAGAGACACCGGCCGGCGTCCAGGGCTGGAAGCCCCCGCCCCCTCCACTGACCCCAAGAACCTCCCACCGCACCTTGACCCCCGGGCCGCCCCCCCGGCCCCCCGCACCTCTTCCTCTGCAGGTGACGACGCATCTTCTCCACATACAGCCATAGCTCCAGGCCCACGGGCAGCAGCAGGGGGCGGGGGCGGGGGGCACCGTATACCACTTTGCACACGGCCTTCTCTGCCAAGCTCAGGGCCACGGGCTGGCCCTCCGCGGGGGCGGCCGGCATCGCGGGGCGCCAGGCCTCCCGCCTGGCCGGCCAACTCCCACCCCGCCTTGGCCGTTGGTCCTGGGGACGCGCCGGCCTCGTGGCTCCCCTGCCTCCCCCCACCCCAGAGTGGTGGGCTAAAGGCTCTGGCGTCCCAGGCTCCAGGAGACCCCAGGTCCTTGGGCAGGTCGTCCGGGGCCTCCCGGGGGCTGAGACGGATCAAGGGATCAGGGCGGCTCAGAGCCAGGGATCAGCATCGTCAGCAAGGAGGGCAGGGCCTGGGGTGGGCAGGCGGGCGGGGACGAGACTCTCGCCGCCTGACCACTCGCCCAGCTCAGCAACGGGCTTTGGGGTGGCAGAGGGCTCCAAGGCCGTGCAGCTCTAGCCCCTGGGAAGAGGACGGGGCACAGCTCCAGGGTCAGAGGGAACTGGAGAGCCAGGATGGGCCCTGCTCCCCAAAGCCACCCGAAGTCGAGGAGACGGAGGAACCTGAGAACCAGAGGAGGGTGGGGGGGCCAGCCCGGTGTAGGGTCTCAAGGCCAGCATCAGCCTGTGGGCCCTGCAGGCCCTGCCCACTCTGACAGGTGGGGTCTTGGAAGGGACTGGGCAGGTGAATATGGAGGTGGGATATCCCAGCTACCTGCCCGCACACATGAGTGTCCAGACCGGGCACCCTCCTCCCTGCCCTGAGGCTTCTGCCAACGCCACCCGTCTACACCTCAGGACAGCTCAGCCAAGGGGCACAGGGCAGGGCCCAGATCACCTCCTCCTTACCCAGCTCCTATTAACAAACTGGACCCCCAAACCCCACACCCTCAGAACCACCCCAGGGCCCTATTCCACCTGAATGCAGGCCACCCTGTCTTGTCTCCCCTGAGGCCTGCCCAGCCTGGCCAGGTGCACCTCCCTACTCATCGAAGAAGACTCCAGAGCCTTTGTCCCCCAACACCACCTGCCAAGCCAAGGGCCACTGAGAGCCCCACTCTCAGGGGCTCTGGGCGGGGCTGGCTGGAGTCCTCAGGGCCTGGGGCCTTGGTCTCAGCTCCCCACCAGCCTCATCGCCCCGACCCTGGGAAGGGCAGCGCTCCCACCTGGGAATAGATGCCTCATGGTCAACCTGTAATCTTCCAGCCCCCAAGGAGGTCAGACCCACACCTCTGGGACCAGGCTGTGGGGGTCCTGCCCACCCAGACAGGGCCACAGCCCCCTGCACAGACCCACTCGGATGCGGTGGCTGCTCTTCCTTGCAGGGCCGACCAGGCCAACTCTCCCAGTGGCCAGACCACAGTGGCCGGGAGGCGGGATACTGTCTGCCAAGCTCCCGCCGCCTGCCCACAGACTTACCGGTTAATAAAATGGTATCGACTCCCCAGGGGCCAGTCTTACTGTTCCAGCCACCGCATCATGACCACACCCCTCAGCCTCGCCTGGGCATCCGAGACAGCATCCCAGGAGAAGCCATCAGCCCAGCCACACCCGGACCAAACTGCCCTGCTCTCCATCAGGGCTCCCGTCCCCGCCTATGTGCCCCACAGACTCTGTGGGGTCCTCCGGTGCTGACCACCACGGCCGGTCTGCAAGCCAGGCCCCCGGCTCCTGCTACACATGACTAACTGGGGGCTGTGTCCCCTTAGCTCCACTCGCTGCTAAACATAGTCACCGTCCTTCTTCCCTAGAGATGTCACCCACAGGCTGGGCCACTGGGCAGATGCCCCAGGGCCCCTGCCCACCCCCTCCCGTTGCCCCCAAAGCAAAGCCACACTGACTCCCTTTCACGTGGGGATTTTGGGACAGCGCGGGGCAGGCAGCGCGGCGGGAACAGGAATTGCGGGTGGAGGGGCACCTAGCTCGGGAAAGCACCTGAGGTTGTGTTCCGAGGAAACCATGGGGCCAGGCCATTATTCCCCAGAGGCCCTGCCAGGGCCAGTGCCCGGGGGCACCCATGGAAGGAGCCCATGGGGACGGGTGGGCAGCAGGACGGAGCAGCCTGGGTGCCCGACCCACTCCTGAGGATGCCCCTGTCCGGGTGCCTCATGCCTGGGGCACACCTCTAGCGGGTCACCCCACAGTGGGGGTGCTCACCACCTGCTCTCCCCTTCCCAGTTCCTGGGACCCTCAGCTGCTGGCCTGAAAGGGACAAGGAGAGGGCCACCCATAGCTTCCCCATTTTCAGGGGCCTCTCAGCCACCAGCCCTCCCCCCATCCCTCCCCGAGGCCCTTTCCCCCCAAACCCCTCTCCAGGCACGAGGGCCCAGGTGCGGTAGACCAGGGTTGAGCGTTATCTGCCCCAATCTCCTCTGCCTCCCTGACCAGCTCCCCTCCCGGAGCCCCGCGTGGGGACGTGCTGGGCCTGCAGGCACACTCACGCTCAGGCCCTCTCAGTGTGCGTCCCAAGCCCACGTTCCCCCAGACCCCCACTTTATAAGAACTGAACTCTGGTGGGGCCCGGGTGGCTCAGTCGGTTGAGCGTCCAACTTCGGCTCAGGTCATGATCTCGTGGTCCGTGGGTTCGAGCCCGTCAGGCTCTGTGTTGACAGCACGGAGCCTGGAGCTGCTTCGGATTCCGTGTCTCCCTCTCTCTGCCCCTCCCCTGCTCATGCTCTGTCTGTCTGTCTCTCTGTCTCCCTCTCTCAAGAACGAACAAACATGTAAAGAAAAGAAAAACACTGAACTCTTGTCACCGGGAGGAAACTGGCATGGGAAGGGAAGCCACTGGGGGTGGGCTGGGCCTGGCCTGGAGGTCCCCCCAATCACCGTCTGCCGAGTGCCCAAAGCTGTCACGGGGCACCCACGCGCTGGGTGCCACAGGGGGGCTTCCCCGGCCCGAATCAAGGAGGTAGACAACCTTCTGCCTGCCCCAAGGTGCCGCCGTCAGTCTGTCCCCCCCAGCTAGCAGCCCCCACCTGTCAGAGGCCCCCACACACGGCTCCCCAGCTCCCACCCTTCCTGCAAGCCTCTGAAAGCCCGCTCCGAGCACGAACAGCCCTGCCCACACCTGGCCGCGGCTGCACAGACTCCCCAAGGGCCTCCTCGCGGGCGCTGCGGGAGCGCCGGTGGCTGTGCACCCCAAATCTGTGCTGGGCTTGCCCGCTGGAGCTCAACGCAGGTCTCGGCCTGCCAGGATGCCAGGCTGGGCTCGGGGCCTCCCCCAACATCCCCTCTGAGCTCGGTCCCTGCCGCGCTCCCCTGGGCCAGGGTCCTGTCCGGCATGTCCCCGCCAGGCCCCAGCACCAGCCCGCACCCCAGACTCCCAGCGAGGCTGCAGATGTGGATGCGCCCCATGAGGACCCCACGCCCGGCGGTGCAGGGGCCCCAGGGCTGAAGCTCCCCGCTCCACACGCGCGTGCACTCACACACGCAGACACACACAACCAGCTCGGCCGTCCCCACAGGGGTGCTACGGGGGGGATCCCCAGGTCAGGCCTCCAGCGGCAGCTGCCAGCAAACCCACCTGCACACCCCTCCCCCTGCACGGGGCCCAGGAGCCCGGTCGGGGGCCCAGCACTCAATCCTGGGACCACACAATGGGGGCTGTGTCTCTGACCAGTGGCACAGAGACGGAGGTGGGCGGAGCCGCAAGGCCCCCTACCCACCACCGGGGCCTCGTTCTACACGTGGGGGGGTGGCACCCAACAGAGGCTTGCTGCTGATTCGCTGCCCGGCCGGGGCTGGACGATCCTCTCGGGCAAGGCTAGGCCCCTTGAAGGCCCAGCAGCTGGGGACGCTGCCAGGTCCCGGGGATGACGCTGTCCGGCCAAGTCGGGGACCTGTCGGGGCCCCTGGAGGCAGCCGGGCCTGCCTCTGGGGGTCGCGGTCAATGAGTGGCCCTTGCCCGGCACCCGTGCCGACTGCTCTCCTGGCCACCTGCACTCACGGGCAGAGTCCATTCCCCTCGGAGGACCCTGTGCCCACCCGGGCCGGGCACATGGCATCACGTGTGAATCACCCTCGACAGGCCCGGAGTCACCCAGCAGGCACGCAAGGCAGGTGGGCAGGGCCACCCTGTCATCCCTGACGAGAGCGTGAAGCACCGAGCACAGGGCGCTGGCATCATCCTCGAATCTGCCCAGAGGAAGGTGCCTTTTCAGGCGGGCACACGCCCACCCGGCTGGCTGGCTCCGCAGCCCGGGTTCGGGCCTGCCATCCATGAACGCAGACTCGCGCCGGGTCCTCGGGGAACAGGGCCCCACCCAAGACAAAGCCTGGTCCCTCCAGCCACGCTGCCTCCCAGCCAGCCCCGGGGCAGAGGGGAGGTGGTGCCAGGCTTGCGAGGCAAGCTCCACACACCTGCTGTGCCAGGCGGCCCAGCTGTCGGGAGAGCACAGCTGGTGAAGAGGGAGCTCTCGGCCGGCCGGGCCGTGGGGGCGGGGGTCCAGCAAGCACCAGCCCAGCTCAGCCCAACACCCTGACCACCCGCTAATCCTAGACTCAGATGAGCGCAGCCTGGGCTCCCCCCTACGCCCCCCCCCACGCCCTCCCTTACCCCGTGGTGCCCCCTTCCCCCTCCCCACGCGCACTCGCCACGGGGTGGGGGGGCGCCCCCTACCTCTGCATCCCCTCCCCCACCCCGGGTGGCCCCCCCCCAACCCCGTACCCCCTCCTTCCTCGCACCCCCCACCCCGGGCGCCCCCCATCCCAGCACCCCTTCCTTCTCCCCCGCCCCGCGCCTCCACGACCGCCAGCCCGCAGGGAGGGCGCGTCCCCGCCACGTCGCGCGCCCGCCGCAGCCTTTGTTCCGGGCCTCCCGCCTCCGGCCGCCCGTCCCTGCCCGTCCCGCCGGTCCCCGCACGTCAGGACCCCGCCGGCCCAGCCTACCTGGAGTAGAGGCGCCGGGCCGGGCCGGGCAGCTCGTCGGCGGAGGGCGGGGCCGGGCCGGCCATGGGGCCGGGGTCGCCGAGGGCCGGGGCCGCACACCCCGCGCTCGCGCCGCCCTGCGCCTGTCCCCTGCGCCGCCCGCCGGTGGTCCGCCGCCCACCGTCCACCGTCAGTCCGTCCGTCGGTCAGTCCGCCCGCCCGGGGGAGGCGCCGAGGAAGTGATGCGCGCGGGGCGCCGCCCCTCCCGCCGTGGCCGTGATGTCACCGCCGCCCGCGCGCGGGGAGAGGGGCGCCGACGACGGAGCCGCGGGTCCCTCCCCCCTACGCATGGGGCCGGGGAGGGGGCGGGGCCTCCGAGCGCGCGTCCCCAGCGCCGCCCCCCACCCCCACCAGGGGGCACGCGGGGCAAGGGCCTGGCGCTGGCCGGGCTGCTGGGCCCCGGGTTCTCGCCGGACCTGCGAGGCGCCCGGGTGGCAGTGTGGCCCTGCTGGCCCCCCCATCCCCGCGACAGGGGCTGTCTGAGGCCTCCCTCCCTTTGTCCGGCAAATGGCCAGCCCCCCTTGGTGGTCCCCTGCCGTCCCCACCCCCTTCTCTGAACTGGCAGTGGGGTGCCCGCCATAGGGGATGACTCCCTACTTTAGAGACACCTGGCAGGCCGAGGACTGACCTGTGCCCCAGGGGACTTCCCTGGTCTGGGAGGCGTGAACAGCCCGGAGAGCCGCACTTACCACGACCTGCGTGGCCTGGCCCCGGGGAGCCCCGGAGCCTGCTTTGCTCAGCCCTGCAACGCTGGGTCACCATGTCACCCTCCCAACCTCGTGAAATCCAAGGACTCTGAAAACGGAAGCTCACTGTGCCCACACTCCCCACCCCCCCCATCGTGGCCCCGACCACCTCCTCCCCCGTGAGTTCCTAGAAGCCCTGGTAGATGAGACCTGTGGTGTGGCCTCTTCGCCACCCACCCTGGGCTCTGTGCCTCCTTGGGCCTTCTCCCAGGGCCGAGGTGCCTGTCCGGCTCGTCAGCACCGGGCCCACAGCAGGCCCTCCCGTGCCTCTGTCCTGCTGGCCTCAATCCCAGCCCTGCTGGTGCCCCCAGAAGACTCCAAACCTGGGAAAAGTCACTGTGCCCCACGGGACAGGGACAAGTCTGGGAGCAGGAAGTGGACTACTGTCCTCAGGAGCCCGGCCGCCCCTCCTGGGAGATCTGCCCTCACTAAGGTCAGGGAAATGCCAGGGCCTTCTCGCTGGACCCTCTGCAGAAGCCCACAGGGCCGCTGGTTTCAGGCAAAGGCAAATGGCAACAAAAATAAACACAAGATAAAACAGAGCCTGTTGGCCCCGGGCTAGTTTGTTTTTCCTGCGGAAGAGAGGCAGCGGGAACGAGAACCATCTGTGCCCAGAGCGCTGGCGGCCTGGCAGCTCATCCTGCTTGCCCTCCCCCGTGACCACAGGAGCTGGGCAAGGCCTTGCTGCCTGCTTCGGGGGTGCTGCCGGCTGGGCCGGGCGGGGGGCGGGGCTACCACGCTCCTCCAGGCCCGCCTCCTTGGGGTGCCCCCTGAGCTGGCATCGTTGTAAGGGCAGGGGCCGCCTTGGGCCCCACCTCTGCCAGGCCTGAGCTCAACATCCCCGTGAGGCCACTGCCGCTAGCCCCTATGGTCCCCGGGGCTGCGGCCAGGGGCCCGGTGCCCAGAAAGCCCTCACGGGGTTATTGACGTGAATGGCGGAACACGGGAGCAACGTAGCGTCACCACAGGGAAAGCATCTCGTTTTCCTTCCTTGAAACAGGGGGACCAGGGAGCCAGGGTCCCTGGGCTAGAAGAGTCTCAGCTTTATATCAGAACTTCGCCGGGGGTGCTGGAGCCCTCTGGGGTGCTGTGCCGTGAGCCGGCCAGGCCCCTGCCTCCGGGTTACCCGCCATAAGGTGCTCTCCCGCTCTGAGCCTCGGTTCGGCCACCCGCGAATAGGGGTCCCTGGTCTGTCCTGCAGGGAGCGCGAAGGGTCATGGGGTCCTGACGGTGCTGGTCACCATTCCCGGCACACAGCAGGAGCTTGTGGAACGCCAGCGTTGGGACCACGCTGCCTGTCCAATCGTGCCTGGTCCCCACTGGGCCCTGATGACGGTCCTGGGTCCTGGCTGGCACCAGGCGACAGGCCCAACACGCGTTGCCCACGTGGCCCCCCACCTGTGGGGAATGAGTGCATCACTGGTCTCCCCGGAGGGCAGGGGGCTCCTGGGCCACGGGTCTGGGCAGGAGGAGCTCCTGGAGGGCACCACCCGTCCCTCACCACCGGCCACACACCTGCCTCGCTCTTGCCCGAGTCCCCTCTGCGCACCGTCCCCAGCTCTGCCTCCCTCTTCCCGGCCTCCCCGGGGGCAGCCCCTCGTTACGTTCTGCCTTGTAACCACCTCCCCACTCGGTGAGGCCTGGTGCACCAGCGGGACAGAGTGATCCCATGGGGGGCCGTAGGCACCCCCCCCCCCAATCCCTTTGGGTCCCATTCCCAAAGGAGCGTTAGAGGGAGAAAAACGCTTTCCCGTCGGGACACATCCTCGGACGGAATACAGAGGGCAGAGGAGCAGTGACGCCGGCCGGTCCTGGAGGCACCGCCGCTCGAGAGCCGACACCCAGGATTTGGTGTCAGCACGCCCGGGGCCCTGCCCTCGCCAGTAGCCAACAGTGCCGCCTCCACCCGAGGCACCTGCCACGCGCCTGCCCTTCACCGCTCAGCCTTCCCTGGCGTCCTGCCTGTCGTACCAGTGAGCGGGCAGAACGGCGAGGTGCCGGTCCCCAGGCCGGGCTTCAGGGGGGCTGACTTCCCCGTCCCGGATCCGTCCCCTGGACAGGCCTGGCGGGAGATGACGGTGGACGGTTTCTGAGCGCCTGGCAGTGGGGAGGCCTGGTGGACTCTCAGGGCTGTGAGGGCCTTGGATGAAGGCCGGGCCGGCTGAAGGCCACTGCTGCCTGGAGCCGTCCCAGGGACAAAGGATGGGCACGCAGGCGTCAGCGGGGTGTGCAGCCTGAGGCCCACGGGGGTGTTTGCTGGGGCCAGGGGTAGATCGGGACATCCCTGCTGCTGGCGTGGTAGCTCCTCGTCCGTGGCCTCCCAGACCCCGCTGCCCCCCGCCCCTCAGCCTCCCCGCCTACAGCAAGTTTGCTCCTGCGGGGCCCAGAGGGGACACAGAGGAGCTGAGCCCAACCCAAGACCTAAATGCTTCTGATCAGTCTCTACCGTGGATTCCCGACTGAAGAAGGAAAAGGTAGACAGGGAGAAAAAGAGAGAGAGAGAGAGAGAGAGAGAGAGAGAGAGAGAGAGAGAGAGAGGGAGAGGCACACGCACGCTCACATACATAGTCACGTAAGACCACTCGGGTTGACCGTGTTCCCGATAGTGTCATTACCCTGAGAAACAACTTACTGTCCTGCAAAGTCGTGGGGCAAGTGCCCCCCACCCCATTGCCCTGAGGACCCCGGGGGTCGCCCATAGCCGTCTCCTCTCCTCAGGGCCTCAAAACTCCCTGGAGAGTGGGGCCTGCAGGGCGGGTGAACGGGTCCCCAGGCAGGTGCCGCAGGGAGCCGGAAGGAAACGGTCTGCCGCCCGCGGGGCCCAGTGCCTCCCTGGGAGATGACAGGCGCCCAGGAAATAGCTGGAGGTGCGAGAGAGGCTATGCACCACCCGTGTCATCGAGCGACACCTGGCCACGCAGCATTCCTGGGGCCCTGGCTGGCAGCTGCGGGCTCTGTCACCCGGGGCCACGTGAAGCGGGCACACCCGCCCTTGTCCGTGGCAGGTCGGTCTGTGGGAGCCCATCCCCGGCTCGTATGACTGAACCCCCTGCCCCCTGCCTGTCTAAGCCCCCCGGGCCTGGCAGATGGGTGACACTGAGAGCCGGAGACAGGCAGAGAGAGAGACACAGAGACAGAGGCAGAGAGATGGAGAGTCTGGGGGCTCTGAGTTCCCACGGTGCCGTGTGGTGGGAGGGGGAGTCTTCACGTGAGCGTAAGCCAGACAGAATTAGGGGAGCAAATAAATCCGAGGAAGCCCCCCCAGGCAAACAAGACACAGTGGATTTTCCCCTTTCGGGGGCTCTCTGCCCACAGCTCCCCACTCCAGGAGAGCCGAGGGGGATAGAATCCACTCCCCCCTCCCGCCGGCTGGCCTTGGCCAAGCTCCCTGACCCTTGGGGTGTGGAGCGGTGAATGAGGCACTCGTCAGAGACCACTGAGATGGTGTGTCCTCTGTGTCCGTCCCCTGGGGCCGCTCCCTCCAGAGGCTCCCAGGGAGGGTCGTCCCTGCCTCTCTCAGCTCCTGGGGCTCCAGGCGCCCCTTGGCTGGTGACTGCCTCCCTCCACCTCTGCTCCGTCCTCCACAGGCCCCCCACCCTTCTCCTCTGGGAGGACTGGCCATCGGATCCAGGACGGTCTCATCCTGAGATGCTTAATGACATCTGCATAGACCTTCCCTCCCAAACAGAAGCACATTTACTCCTATTTACTCTAGGTGGACGTCTTCTGGGGACTCCGTTCACCCCACTACGCCCACGTCCCAGTATTTACTTACGATGGTTGCTACGTGACTTGGGTCATAGAACACGCAGAGCTTTGCGGCCTCGTTGTCACGTCGCGTTACATCGTGAGCACGACCCGGGCATCACAGAGAGGTTCTCACAGGCACCACTGGGGGCGGGGCTATGTGGCCTGCATCCAGACCCTCGCTGGGGGACCCTCCGCTGCCCCCTCCTTCCCGGCTGTGCGCTGTCCGGCGAAAGGCACCAGAGCCTGTGCCCCCAGGGCTCAGGGAGCAGCCGCCTTCCTGGCAGCTCAGGGAGCGGGGTCACCACACAGCCGTTCACAGGTCCATGAGGAAACCTCTCTCCGTGGGGACTCTGTCTAGAACGTAGGGACAGCGTGGAGCTTGGGACACTGCAGACCCACGCAGATGTGGCCGCTAGAGCAGGGGCCCTACCCTGGGCCTCTCTCCTCTGTCAGACGGAAGCCTGGGAAATAAAGTCCTGCCAGTGAAGCCCCTGGCATGGGCCTAGAACGTGTCGTCCACTGTGCAAGGGACAGCTGTCACCATGAAACTTGCTCCTGGGCTGACCTCCTCCAGCCTCCCCGGGCTGAGCCCCTCAGGCTGCCGGCCCAGAGGCGTGGGCGGACGCGGGGACCTCCTCAGGCACAGACCTCGTGCGCGGGCCCAACGAGTCGGGGTTTGCCTGCCTCCGTGGCACAGGTGCTCCATTTGACAGGAGCACGGGTGCCTCTGAGGCCGCCGGGCTGGCCGGCTAGCTGGGGACCTGGAAACTTGGTGGGAAGGGAGGAACCCCCAGGGCCAGGGCTTACAGGAGGGGCCCCCACCCTTGGTACCCGCCTCCCTCCCCTTCCCCATCCCCCAGGGCTTTGGCCCCCCCCCCCGAGTGCTGGGTCTCACGGCCTGAGTGCCTCCTGCCGCGCCTGGGGTGTGGTCACAGAGCCAGGACGAAGCCTGGCCCCACGGACCCACTCTCCTGTGGGAGCCCCCCGCACACACTCGCACCTGCCTCTCTGTGGAGGCCAGACTCCTTGAAGGCCCTGCCTCCTGCCAGGTGTCCAGGAAGAAGGACACCCCCACCTCCGCTGTGGGCAGCCAGGCCAGCCAGAGAGGCCCAGGGCTGGGGCAGCAGGGGTGCACGGTGGCACGGTTGGCGGGGGGAGAATGGAGGGGTGCTTGGGGGACCCGTGGCCACCTCGCGGTGAGGATGCGGGTTCAGGGGGAGCAGCGGGCAGGGTTGCCCCACCAGGTTTACCCGGCACGAGGAAGCAGTGGCGGGAACCCGTGTTGGGCACGGGACTCGGGGCAGAGCAAGAGGCAGCCAGCTCTCCAGGGCACAGCGGGACCTGGGGCCACCCCCACGGGCGACCTCAGGAAGCACAAAGAGCCCTCACCTGGGCTGGCCAGACGGTACCTGGACTTGCTGCGGGCCGCCCGCCTCCGTGGGCCTCCTGGGCAATGTCCGTCACCTGTCCAGCCACAGGCGCGGAAAGCCAGGGAGAGCAGGAGAGGGGGCCACCCTCCTGCCGGTCCCCGCATGGGGTCTGTTCCCAGAGTCTCTGCACATCTTTTCTGGGGCACTCGCGGTTGCCATGGAAACCCTGCATCCTCCTCAGGGGGCCCCTGCTCTGCTCTTAGGGGAAACTCAGCCAGGCGGCCTCCTCTCCCAGCCCTCTGTGGCCTCAGGGTGGGGCTGTTTTCACAGCTTGATTCTTCCCAGTGGGTCGGTCCCTAACTCCCAAATCGTCTGGTCAGGTCTGTGGGAGACTCCCCTTGGTGTGGGCCCCACCCCGCCTCTGTGGCCCGAATCAACCTGGGGCAATGACTGACCTGCAGGGGGCAGCAGACTCAGGGCAACGCGGCAGCAGTCTGGGCCGGGCCCCGGGGAGTCCCCCGTCTGAAAAGCACCTGGAACCCTACCACCCTGGTTCTCCGAGCTGCAAACCTTCCAGGATGGGAGCACGGACATTTCCTGAGCATCTGGCACCCGGGGAGGGAAGCAGCCAGCAGGAAGGAGGGACACAGGACCCCAGGCCTCCGGGGCCCCTCCCTCTCCCTGCAGGACTGATCGAAGCTCAGAGCCAGGCTGATCGGGGAAATTAGAAAGACCCGCAGGGACAAACCCATCGCATGCATTTACTTTTGATCCCCTCGGAAGCCCCATTAAAATGACAGCGATGAGTTTCTTCGTTTGCTTTTTAAATTATGAGCTCATAAAGACAAAGAGGACAGGAGAGGGGAGGGAAGGGGGGGAGGGGGGCGGCCCTCAGGTGCCATGGAGAACAGGGGCTGAACTCGGGAGGTGACCCCCCCATAGCTGGAGGTCTGGACTGAGAGCTCCCCACCCCGCAGAGGCAGAAAGCCAGGGAATGAAGGTCCTTACAGACCCCCTGCCTCCCGCCTCCACCCCGAGCAGGACAGTGGAAGGGTCTTCTCAGGGTCTGGCCAGCCCTACATGTTTGGAGTCCACAGCTCACCCCTCCCTCAGAGCCACCAGGTTGCTCTTGGCCCCACTTGTCATAGGTCTGGTTCTCCGGAAGCGGATGCCAAGGCGGAGTCTGGGGCGCACAATGTGCCCCAGGGAGCAGCTGCCGTCGGATGGTGGGGAAGAAGCAGGGCCACCCTGCGGGGCTCTGGCTGACGCCTTGCCGCACCCCTCGGTCCTCAGGCTCCGGTGCTCTTCCCGCGGGGGACACAGCCCCGCGAGGAGGTCCTGGGCAAGTCGCCCTCTTGCAGGGTGCTGTCCGGGTGTCGCTTCCGGCGAGGCCCTCCTCGGCTGTGGCAGGTGGCAGCCCGTGGACGTTGCCCCTCTGCACCTGCCCTGACGAAGCGGGGATGCAGTGGGGTAGGGGGTCCCGTGCTGGAGGGTCAGACGTTCCTACAACCGGGGTGGTGCCGGCCGAGGCCTCGCGGACAGCACAGGCCAGCTGCGCCCCGGACGCCCTCCTGAGGAGGAGCGGCGGCCCTTCCAGAACGAGGGGGAGGCCCAGGGGAGCCGCCGGGCCGTCCGAGCTCAGGGCCGCCTCTGATGCCGGCAGGCTGGGCATTTGGAGGCAGCTTGACCGATCTTGGTCCCTAAGCGCTCACGCTGCTGCCCGGGCCCGCACGCGGCCCCCGTCTTCGCCGCCGGGGCCCCTGCCTGTGAGGCCAGCACTGAGGTGGCCGGGGCCCCCCGCTGGCAGGGCGGTGCTGGGTCCTGAGCGGCTCGGTGTTGCTTCTGGGCAGGTGCTCCTGGTGGGCAGGAAAGCGAGGGAGAGAGAGAGCTTTGCGGTTTGCACCCACACACACGGGCCTCCTTCCCTGCACGGTCCGTTCCTTTCCGTATTAGGTTCCTAACCAGCCAGGAGGTCACTTGTCCCCACCCCTCAGGCCATTTCTCCTCCCACACGATGGGGAACCCGGGGCAAAGCTCTTCTTCCCCTGGGACGCCTTTCGGCCCTGTCCCCCCTGGAATGAGAGTGGCCCTCAGTCAGTAGCTGCTTCCGCTCGCCCCCCAGCGGCACCCCCCCCAGCCACCAAGCTCGGCGCGCCCTACCCCCGCGGCTGGCGGTGGCGGAGGGCCAGGCTGAGGGGTGCATGCAACGGCGGAGTGTGCCATGGGGCCCCGACCGCTTGCTCAAGCACGATTCTGCCTGTGCAGCGTGCTGGGTGTTCCCCCTTCCCTCCTACTGGGCCAGGTGGGGACACTTGGCTTTGGGACTGAGCGGCCCGGCCACACGCAGCTCATGATGGCTGTTCTGCCACACTGTGCCCAGCGCCAGGCCAGGCATCGGTCTCAGGGCCCAGTTGCACACGTTTCAAAAGGCACGTCTGTCTCTTAGTCAGCTTGGGCTGTGTGACAAGACTCCAAAACCTCAGGCTGGGTGGACGTCCCTTGTTCCTCTGGTGCCAACGGACAAAGTCAACCTGTGGGCCAGAGCTGACGCAGCCCTGAGCCCATCCAATTCAGGTGCCAGACGGCTCTGGGCCGGTGGTGGCCGAGGCAGCCCAGCCAGTGTGCCGAGTTCCAGCATCACGCCTGCCAACTGCGGGGTCATACGCCTCTCGACCCTCTGGCCCTGGGGTGCAGACGCCTCCCGCGTGGTCTGGCCTGGCAGGCCCAGCTCTGGTCTAAGGTGGCCTCGCCAGGCATCTGGCTCCCTTAGGACAGTGCCAAGCAGCTCCCCAGGGGCCGAGGGACTGCTGTCTCCATGCCCCTTCCAGGGGGGGCAGGCGTACCCATGAGTATTTAAGAGATCAGGCTGCTCCAAGTTTCTCTGCCTCCAAATTCAAATTCTCTGAACACCAAGGGGAATCTCCTGGCAAGATACTTTTATTAGAGTTTGTTTTTTTTGGGGGGGGGGAGGAGGGAGGGAAAGACCTACCTTCTGGGGGTAGGGTGGTTGCAGGGACAGGAAGACTTGGGGGACCCACCCCAGGACCTCCACAGTGGGGGGGGGGGGTTTCCCCTGGCCGTGACAAGGAGATGGCACTCCCTGCTGCCTCACCTCCTTAGCTGCCCGCCTCCAGGACTCCTAGGCTCCCCAGACCCCTGCAGGTGCGAGTTTGGAGCTGGGCAGGGGTGGGGGCAGCACACGCTGACCAGGACCTAGGGTTGAAAATGGACTTTGGGTGAGTGTGCAGATCTTAGCCAAGTGACCGAGACCCCGGGAACCCACACGCGGGACCAGGCGCTGCCCGGACCCCTCAAGAGCCCCTGCCCTCCTTTGCCTGGGCCTGCCACACTGACTCCAAGGAGGCGGGAGACCTTGTGGGTTTTGCGTTTGGTAACCGGACCCCCCCATGTCCACCCACCGGCACCTTCCCACTGTCTGGAAGCCCTGAGAACTGCTCTCTAGACGAGGCTGTGAACTGTCTCAGGTGTCCCCCCCCCCCCCCGCCCCCGACACCATGCTTCAGAAGGGCTGGGGTGACCCTGTTGGCCTCCGACTCCCTGGCTGCTGGCTGCCAGGCTGTGCTTCCAGAGACCCGGGTGGCTGCTGGAGGTCCCTGGGGGGTGGGGAGAAAGCAGGGGTGGAGGGTCGAGAGGGGGCAGCTGGGGACCGCACTGGAGATGCCCGCCTCCCTGCCGGTGCAGACCTGCCTCCCGCGCTGCCCCCACTGCCTGGGGTCCAGTAGGAGCGCCCCAGGTGTGTGTCCCCTGCCCGTGGGGGCTGGATGTGCCGGTGAGGCTCCTGGCGCCTGGCGCTCTTCCCTCGGGGCTCCGGGAAGCCAGCCTGGAGGAGGAGCCTGCCTGGATGGACGCTTGGGTTTCTCCGGCAACGTCGGGGCGGACCTCCCGCACACCCAGAGGTGCCGGTGTCCCGGTGCCTGGGCTCTGCCGGCGGCTGGCCTTTGAGCCACGGCTGCTGCCTGGCGCCCTCCCACAGCTGGTGAGTTCCCTGGGGGGCCCTGCCTGAGCCGAGCCGGCCTGCCCCGGGCACTTGGGGGAGGCGCGGGTGGGAGCACAGGCAGGTTGGGGAGGGCGTTAGCCTTTCCTCCTGGCCTGGAACGTGGCTGGGTGCTGGGAGCCACCTTCCTTCCGTCCTGCTTTCCTGGGGAGGGGTCTTCCGGCGTGGGGGCTCCCTCTGAGCGCTTGGGGCCTCCTCAGGGGCAAAGCCAGGCTGCCCCTGGGAGCGTGATGCCCACCCGCCCTACCCACTGGGCAGCCCTGCCTCTGGCTTCAGGTGCTGCTGTGAGGCCAGCACTAGACTCTTACCTAATGAACTGTCCCTCAGTCTCCCCGTCTGTATAATAGGAATAAATACGCCACCAGCCCCTGAGTGGGGCTGGCGGGAGGTTCTGCATTTGGTCCCACCCGGCAAGCCCAGCTGACAACGAGGCCAGCTCAGCCTGGATCCTGTCCAGCTAACTCCTCGGGCAAAGGGGGCCCCTCAGGCCGTCCTGTCCTGCTGGAAGGCCCCCATCAAGGAGTTGAGTCAGCGGGCAGGAGACCCACAGCCATGCCCCCCAAAAGCCATGGTCCCCAGTTGCCCATTCTGAGCCGTTTGAGGGTGGCTCTCGCTCCCTGGGGGGTGTCTGTGTCCACGGGCTCCTTTCCCCGGGGTCGCTGGTGTTCCAGCTCCCTCCCTGTTTGCGGGGGGTGGCCCGGAGGACAGGTCTCCGCTCTGTGTTGTGTGACTGTGGGCAGGGTGACAACGCCTTGCTCTTGGGTTGTGGGGAGGTGCCCCAGGTCGCCTGGGGAACGCGCTGGGGGCAGGGCCCGGCCGCTGGCAGGGTGCCCCCAGGGGAGCCGGCTCAGGAGCTGCTGTACTGAGCGCTGGGTGCTGGCCGGGCTGACTCTGGCCTTGGACGAGGCCGCCCAGGCCTGAGGGTGGGGGTGGGGGGCGGGGGAGCTCCCTGCTGACCTGTCTGTGGGTGTGGCCGTGAGTCCCTCTTGGCGAGTGGGCGGTGGCGCCAGGGTCCCCTGGGGGTGGGTTAAATGGCTTCTGGGCTGTGCAGCCGAGAGGGAGGTTGGAGAGGTCGCGGGGTGAGGCAGCCTCGCCTTGGTTTTATCTCCTTGACCCTGTGTGGAATTTCCCTCTGCCCCGCCTCACCCACCGGCCCTTGCATCCCGCTTTCCCACTGGTGCCCCCCTCCGGACCTCCAACCTTGGCCTTGTGTTACCTTGTTCGGCCCTGTCGTCTGCCACCCTGGGGCCTGGCGCTCTCCTCTGGGGAGCGGCTGGTAGAGATGCCGTGGCTGAGGATGGAGAGGCTGGGGGACACCGCCCTGGCCAGACTCCCATGCAAGAAAGTCTTTGGCAGCCCAGGCCGGCCTGCCTTCTCTGCAGCCCCGGGCAGCGAGCACGCGTGCTGTGTGTCGGGGTGCGGGGTCACGGGGCTGGGGGGTGCCTGTGCAGCTGACGCTCTTGTTGCCTGCATATCACTTCCCCAGATGTGACCCGAGCCCGGGTCAGCCGCCGGAGCGCTTCTGTCTGGACCTCTAAGGCCCTGCACCCCACCCTCTCTGGGCCCCTGCTTGGTGGCTTCTGGGCAGGGCCTGGTGTGCCGGGGGACTCTAATCGGGGGACAGGGCCAGTTCGGGTGTGTTCGCTGCCGGGACCAGTGCTGCCCCAGGGCTGGGTCTGAGCCGGTGGCTGGAGGGCCCGATGCCCGAGTCCAGGCGGGGCCGGCTGCTGCTGCTGGTGAGACCGATGTGGTCTGAAACCCTGGGGCCCAGGGACCGTGGGCGCCTGGGCCTTTCTCCTTCACGGTCCACCGACTCTGTCCCCGAGCCCGCTCGGGGTGCTTTGGGCTGGGTTCCCTGGGGATGAGCTGGGGAGACATGAACAGCGTGGCCGACAGAGCCGAGCTGCCGCCCACCCCACCCCTGCAGCCCGGCCAGGCTGTGGAAGCAGGGGCCTGGCCCAGAGCGGTGTCGTGGTCTGTGGACAGTGGGCTGCGGGTGCTGTGGGTGGGCCCCCCGGCCCCGGCAAGGAGCGGGACACCTGCTCCACCCGGGGCCCCGCCACACTGGGGGCTCTCACAGCCACGAGCATTTGCACACAGGCCACCCCTGCACCCCCGCGGAGCGGTCCCCAGCCCCTTGGGGAGGGCAGAGGGGACCTCGCTCAGAGAGAGTGGCACTGGTAGGTGTGAGCAGGGAGGAGGCAGGGGTGGTCGGGAGGGAGCGAATGTGGCAACAGAAGGAGCCTCGGGGCCCAAATGGGGGCCAACCTCCAGCCGGGCCTGCATCTTGGCTCAGGGTTAGGGGAGAGGCTGGGGCCTGATCCATGTGGGGCGTGCCCCCCCCCCCGAAGACTGTGGTCTCTGCTGTGGCCTTGTGGTACCTGGTGCCCACGCTGCTGCTCATGGCCCCGGCCGCTTGTGGTCACCCCAGCAGGTGTGAGGGAGCCGGGGCAGTGCGTGCCAGGGTCCACGGAGGGTCCTGGGCAGGGAGAGGCCCTGGGGGCTCGCACGTCCCCTGATTTGGAGCCGGGCTATAAGCCCGGGTGGTGAACCAGATCTGTGGAGAGGTGCGGCAACCACGGAGGGGGGCGGAGGTCGGGGGCCGGGGAGGAAGTTCTGGGCTTGTCACCGCTCACAGAGCAACGATGAAGCTGGTTATTTTCACGTGCACACACATTCGTTTCATGATTTCGCTTTTATCAACCCTAGGGCGTTGAAGCAGACTGCTTCATCGTGTGTATGTATGTATTTATGTGTATTTATTTTGAGAGGTGGGGAGGGGAAGAGAGAGAGAGGGAGAGAGAGGATCCCAAGCAGGCTCAGCGCTGTCAGCACAGAGCCTGATGTGGGGCTCGAACCCACAAACTGTGAGATCGTGACCTGAGCTGAAAATAGGAGGTGGACACTTAACCCCTTGAGCCCCCCAGGCGCCCCCCCCCCAGGCTCCCCTGTGCCACCCCGGGTCAGCCCTCTGTGACACTGACCCCTCGCAAACATCGTAAAGGAACACAGGGGTGGGACCCGCTGTAGCCTGGCCTCACCGGGGAGCAGGCAGGCCCAGGCAGGGCGGGACTCCCCACCAGGCGGACGCGGCAGAGCGGGAGGGTGGCTACGGTGCCACCGGCAGGGGGACCTGGCCACGCAGGTACGCGGAGGCACGCCCTCGGTCTAGGCCGCCAGGTGTGGTCGAGGGCCCCAGGGCCAAAGGCTGGATCTGGGGTCCCGCGGGCTCTGTGCTCTGAGAGGCGCGCCTTCTGCGCCTCGTCCCGACCTCAGGAGAAGCCAGATGGGAGAGAAGGGACAGCACCCCGCAGTGCAGGCTGGTCCCGTCCCTGGGGTGGGTCCTCTCACCCTGCTGGCGGGACGAGGTGGCGGGGGCCGTGTCCACCGCGACAGGGCCCTGCTGGGCTCAGGACCTTGCTCTGTGCCCTGCCGCCCTGCCCCTCTGCAGCCGCCTCCAGGCATCTCTGCTTCCCCCGGACAGGCAGGAGGCCCTCCATTCTGCCTTTTGCTTCCTCGGGGCGTCCTGAAAACGAAGTCTTTGTAACCCGCTCAGCCACCTGGCCGCCCCACTCAGCGCCCCCTGCTGGAGTGAACTCACCAGCTGCTCACAATACCCGGGGGGCAGGAACAGGGTGGGGTCTCTGGTTGCCCGAGGTTACTCAGCCGGCTGGGGGCGCAGCAGGGATTTGAAGGAGCTCTGCTCCGGGGGACCATGCCCAGCTCAGCTCAGAGCCAGCTGACTGCAGAGTCGTCGAGGTGACAGGACGCCCACTGCAGGTGGGCCAGGCTGGGGTGCAGCCCTGGGAGTGCAGGGCCCAGGAAGCAGGCCCGGGGCTCCCGGGGCTCAGGCGTCTTCAGCTGCTGCTCCTGTGGGCAAAAGGGTGTCCCGAACCTGTGGCAGGGCGAGCCGAGAAGCCAGCGCCCACTTCCCGTGACCAATCCCGAGAGGCCGAAGGCAGGGACCTCGGCAGTGTTTCCGAGTTGGCGTCGGGGCCTGAGCACACAGCCTCTCGTCCAGCCGCTGGGGACACGTCCTGGGCCGGCTCTTCTCTCCCGCCCTGGGTCTTCCAGGCTGACCCTGCCCAGAATCGAAGCCTGAGCCCAGCATCAGCCCGGAGGCCACCCCACTCTGCCCCCAGCCCCTCCCTGTGCCCCCACTCTGGCCCAGCCCGACCGCAGCCCCGGCCAGTACACTCACCACCCGCGCAGCCACTGGCTCCGGTGCCCTGGGAGGAAGGGGGTGGGGCCCTGCCCATCGCCCCAGCAGGAGCTGAAGGCCTCGGCCCTGTCGCTGAGTGACGTGGGGTAATTATGCTGTCACAGGCCACCCAGAATTCTCTCCCACCCTGCTAAGAGGCAGCTCGTTAGAAAGCCCCCCGCCCCCCGCCATTCCAGCCCAGGGCCCGGCAGCCCACCATGTCTGCCCAGTTTCCACAAGTATCCTGAGGGTCTCCATCGTGGGCCAGGGGACTGGAGAAGCCCAGCCCGCGCAGGGATGGATGTCGGGCCTCAGGCCAGCAGGCTGCCCTGTGAAGGCGCCATCTGTGACCTCAGGGCAGGCGGTGACCAGGCGGCTCACCAGATCCCGCCCTCGGCCCGGCCCTGGGGCCATGTCAATCTCGGTCCCGGGAATGCCGCTGGTCCTTCTAGGAGACACGACCCAGTCCCACCCGAGAGACAACCTCGAGGCCCGGGGCAGGCCAGCCACCAGGAAGGCTAGAGCCAAGCCCAGGTGGTGTCTGTGCCCGCCCCTTGGGCCAGGTGGGGGCTTCCTTTCCCAGGAGGGCAGCCCGGTCAGCATGAGGACAGAGGACTTGGGGGCCTCTGCTGCATGCCTTCTCCAGAGCCTCAGTTTCCCCATCTGCAAATTGGGCTGATCGTGGTGCCTGCCTCAAAGGCTCCAGGTGGCCGTCCGAGGGGACGTCACAGCGGTGCCGTGCATGGGGCGTTTCACTGGTCCCCTGCACCTTCCTTGGCGGTGGGCCTTCTGAGACAAGAGAACGAGGGAGCAGGAGGGGTGCTGGGCTGGGGGGGGGGGCGGGTTGTGCCGTGTGAGATGTTCTTCTGCTCGGCATGGCCGGGTCCCCACTCCTGACCGGCCAGTCTGCTTCTCTCTCCCCAGGGACTCCGGGCTCCGTCTATCTGCGGCTGATGATGATGCCATGGCTGCCCTGAGGTGGGCCAGGCCCTCCCGGCAGCCAGGTGACTTGCGGGGAGCTCCCCACATGGCCTGGTCCGACTACACTGAGCAGCCAGGCCCCCAGAGGAAGGCCTGCAACCTCCTGGGGTGGTCCGAAAGCGAGGAGGCCAGGGATGGGGACAGCTCGGTGTCATCAGGCCGCCTTTCTGGCTCCTCCGGGGGCCACGAGTCCTGCACATCTCTCCCCGGGCCCTGGAAGGAGCGGCCCCCCCAGGCGCAGGGGCCCCGGCGGCAGCTGAGAGAGAGCAACCCACGACTGGAACGGCTTAGGGACAAGATCCGGGCCCAGGCACAGTGGCAGGCCAGCTGTGCCTCTCTGGGCACCTCGACGCCCTCCAGCGCCTCGCGCCTCTACAGAGTCTCCAAGCCAGATCCCCGCAGGAAGGCCGGAAGGCTGGCGCACCCCGAACCGGCCCCGTGGGACGTACTTGGGCCTGGGGCCACCATCAAAGGTGCTGCGTTTGAAGCCTTTTGAGCGGCTGCCGGATGGGGACCTTTTCCTGGAACTTTGCAGAACCTGTCTCATGATGCTCCCTCTCATCTTCTCCAGGCTTAGGCACCCCGAGCGAGGCTCCGTGTGGAGCGGAAGACAAGGCCATCCCGGGCCGGGGGCGAGAGCCCTCCAGGGTCCCCCAGCGCCAGGCCTCAGGTGAGCCCGTTTGGACACCCAGGCGGCGGTCGGGGCCACACGGTTCTGGACCATACAGCTTCTCTCTCACTAGGCGATCGGCTCTATTTGATCACACTCAGACGGGGACACTAGAGAGGGTCCCAGCCCTTTATGAAAGGGCCGAGCAGGGGTCTGGACCCAGCCCGCCATTCCGTGGGGTAGGACTTCCGAACCTCGGCGCCCCCCTCGGGGAAGGAGTGCAGGCTGGCACCGTTTGCAGATGGCGAGGGGGAGGAGGGCGTCCCTCACGTGCAGAGACAGCCTCACTCCAGCAAGATTTGGGGGGGGGGGCCCTGGAGTGGGGGAGGGGGAGGGCCTCGGGAGCAGAAATCAGGCTGCCCTGGGACGCCCAAGGCTTCTGGGGTCCTCGGTGCAGGGGAACAGGATGGGTTTTCCACGGGGCAATAGTGGCACCGAGGGTGGGCAAGAGGTTGGTCAGCATGGGATTTGGGACCCCCGGGGCAGCTGTCACAGGGGCGTTTTTGGGTGTGTGTCCTGCCCCAGCTGGATGTGTGAGCCGAGTACAGATGCCGGTGGGGTCCAAGGTGCCTGCTGATCAAAGCCAAGGGGGCCGGGCCCAGCTCTGGCTAACGTGGCCGGGGGCTGCGACAACTCCCCGTAGCCGGACGCCCAGGCGGGCCGTGGCTCACAGCCATCACCCTGCCTTTCTCCTCCTCCACCCACGGGACCCCTACGGCCTCAGCCCTCCCGTCCGCTCCCATCCCACAGAGGCCACTGGGGCCCCTCAGGCAAGGACGGGACTTGGCCATTGGTCACTCAGCACCTGGTGTCATCGGTCACCAGTCCTTGATAGTCACGTCTCCCCCTCCCAGCTTTAGAACCCTCCGGAAGTAGGTGTGGGGCAGGGCCGAGGTCTTTTCCTTTTTTCTTTTTTAATTGTGGTGAGATACACACAAGATTTACCGTCGTAACCACTTTTAAGGACACAGTTCGGGGGCGTCAGGCGCACTCACACTGTCGTGCAGCCGTCCCCCCCCCATCCGTCCCCAGAACGTGTTCGTCTTCCCAGACTGGACTCGGTCCCGTTCCACGTGGACCTTCCCCTCCCCCAGCCCCACCCTCCCGCTCTCCGTGTCCGTGGCTCCGACTCCTCCAGGGCCTCCTGTGAGTGGATCCTGTAGAATTGTGCTTTTGTACAGGCCTGGGTGCTGGAGGTCCCTCCTGCCAGCAGGTTGCGGGCACCGAGGACAGAGGGACCGGCCAAGGCCTGGAGGCCTGGAGAGTCCTTCGGGCCAGCCTTTCCCCGAGCGCCCCCGGTCCTGCTCACACATCGCTGGCTGATTGGCTTCTCGGTGCTTCCCGGACACGGCCCCCGCCCCAGCGGTGAACAGGGACGAGCGAGGCCAGACAGCACGGGGAGAGGGGCCCCACTGGCCCTCAGGAAGCTGGCCCACTCCTGCTGGCCGCTGTGCTTGCCCGGGGACTTGGACAACCTCCACCCCCCGCGGTCTCCGTGTCTTCACACGTCCCGCCAGGGTGGACCCCACCACGCGGAGCCCCTCCCCCCACGTCCCCCTGCTGGGCCGCCTCTCCGCGGCGGCCCACGTGGCCGTCTATTCAGTCAACAAACACGAGGGCCGCACGGCAGACCGAGATAGTTGCGGGCAACTCAGACAGGAGGCCGTTCCTGTCCTCGGTGGCTCGCGGCCCCGGGCACCTGGGCATTCGTGACCAGTCGGGGCGTGAAGGGGGGGCCTGTGCAGACCACCAAGAGGCGGACGGCCACGTGTGCCCCTCCGGCCCTGCACTCAGCTGCCCGCGCCGGCACAGTCCCCGGGAGCAGGCAGGACGGGCGCGTGGCTCTGTAGGGGCAGGGGGCCGCTAGCGTGGCTGGCCGTGTGGCCGTCACTGCTCACCCTCCCCGCTTTCCCTCCTCCTCTCCTCTCCCTGAAGCTCCACGGGAGAAAACCAAAAGAATGAAAAGCCGTCCTTGCACGAGGGAGAGAGCCCCCCGGTCGCCCAGCTCTAGAAGAGATGCCAAAGACACAGGTAAGGTTTGCCCGTTTGGGGCCCCGGCAAGGCCTGGGGTAAAAGTCTGTGACCCGGCTCACTAGGTGGGCACGCGGCTTCTGGTTCCGGTGCTGCGGATGGACGGGCGCCCCGGGTGCCTGGGGCGCTGCGTGCACGGGGGCCTGGGACGGGCAGGGGCCGAGCTCGAGTGGAGGGTCTGCCACGCGTGAAGGAGGGGCGGCACTGGCGTCCGCATCTCGGGTGAGTGTAGACCCTGCCTGGGCGTCACCGGGGCGCCGCGTGGTCCCCGCCGGCACAAGGGTCATCCGCCGTGAGGAAGCGCGAGTCCACAACCCCCCGTGCCGTGGGCTGTCCTTCCAGCACCCCTAGACCAAGAGAGTCTGTAGGGACACGGAGCCGCTCTCCGCGATTGAACGTGCATTCACAGTCTGTGCTCCGAGGCATCACTCGTGAGCGGCGGGGGCTGCTGGAGGGAGAGGTCTCCCTAGGCACCTGGCCTGGGATTGGAATCCAGACAGCAAGCCCGGAACACCTGCCTTCCCCCAGAGCACTCGGTGATAGGAAAGGCCTTAGATAGTGCCCACTGTCTCCCAGCCCTTTGGGGACTTGGGGCCATCAGGCAGGGGTGCGCTTCGGCCGATCACATCCCAGGAGAGTCCGAGGAAAAGCTCGTGATGGTGGCAGGCCTGAGGTCACACCCCGGGGCCCCCAGAGGTGGGGGTTTGGGGTGTTGACATCCAGCAGGGACCCAGCTGCCCAGGCTGGGTCGGTTTGTGCCCCTGCCCTCGTGGTGGATCTGCCAGCCCCAGAAGGGCCACTTTGGTGTGTGTGGGACGAGGGAGGCGGTGTTCCCCTGGGGCTTGACTGTTCCTGGCGGTCAGCGCTGGCTCTGTGTGCCCCGTGCTCTCTGGACATCCGCTCAGGGACCCCCACAGCACTCCCCTGGGGTAGACGGGCTTGCTCCCGTTCTGTAGATGGGGACACTGAGGCTCGGCGAGGTTCAACAGCCTGCCCAGGGCTGCACTGGTGTGCTGGCTCCAGGCCTGTGCTCCTCACCTGAGAGAGCCAGGGGCGGGTGCTCTGGCCATCTTTCTGCTCCGCGCCATCAGACCTGCTGCCTCCACTCTGGGAGAGCACGGGTTGCCGCCGGACGAATGAACATGTCCCTCCTCCGCCATTGGCTTCAGGGACCCTCGAGGGAGGCGGGCAGCCATGGGGGCAGACACGTCTATTCAGCAGGGTAAGAGGTGACCAGACAGCAGGGAAAACCTCCACTCGAACCTGACAGTGAGGGATGCTGGGAGCCACAGAGAAGGTTCCGGAAGGCTCACTGAAAAGGCACAAAATACAATAGTTTTCTGCATCGTTGTCTCCCCCCCCCTCAGCTTTTTGGTTTGTTTTATTTTAATGGCTCGCTTGAAAAATGACCTGCTTTCTGTCTGACACTGGGTCAAAGGGCATGCCACTGGCCACATCCATCATCGTAACCACCGTGTCACCCTGACGGAGCTGACCATTAGTTTCTGTCAGTGACCAAGTCACAGCTGGGCTAAGGAGAGATGAGCTTGGGTTCAGAGGTCAGAGCCGCAGGACTTGGGAATTGGATGAATTAGAAATTTGCTGTAGTTAACAAAAAATTAAATCACAATAGTTATAAAATATTCATCCATCCGGGCTGAAGGAAAATGAAGCCCTATATTTAATTTCAGATTATACCGCCTCACTTTGCATTTTTTATCATAGATTAAGTCGGCCCTGGAACTTTGACAGGGCACTTGGGAACTTCATCCATTTCCACAGATTAAAAATCCTCTCGTAAAAAAATTAATTGCCATTAAACTGCTCGGCGGAAGAAAAAATGTGCCCATCAGGACCCATTTATTGACCCGGACCCCTCTGGCGGGCTAATGGGGGATGAGCGGCCAGTGATGGAGGGGCCTGTGGGGAGGGTCCCGGCCAGCGGGCAGCCCCCTCGTCCAGAGCAGGGCCTGCACGGTGGCAGGGAGGAGCGATGACTTTGTGCAGGTCAGCAGCGACAGGGGCCAGGACGCAGGAGCCTTGCTGGGGAGCCCGCCCTCCCTCGGTACCATCCAACACCCAGGTGCGGCCAGCTGGGCAGTGCCGGCCTCAGCCCTGGCCTTTGTCTCTGCCAGCGGAACCCTGTCCCTTCCTGGCCCACCCCGTTTCATGCCTGTGGTCTTGTGGGGAAACCGAGGAGAGTCACTCGCCCGAAGCCCATAGCTAGTAATCAGCAGAGCCAGAATTTAAACCCGGTCTGGGATTCCCCAGACCACGCTTTAACCTCCGGTGTTCCCCGGCCCTGGCGTGGGGGGCGTGGCCTCAGGGGCCCTTCCCGGAGGGGTGTGGTTTGTGGAAGGCGTGGCCTTGGCGGCGGGTCCTGAAGGGGCGTGGCTTTACAGAAGGCAAGCTTTCGGGGCGTGGCCTAGGGAGGGCGTGGCTTGGCGTGGCCCTTTCCCCTTCCTGCAGCCGCCGGTTCAGGCTTGCCTCTCTCTCTGGGTCTGGGCCTTGGGCCAGGGATCCTTAAGCGTGTGTTGGGGAGGGGCCTGACCCTGTTGGTTGCCTGCCCCGGGGGTCACCTCTCCTGATGGTCTCTGCTCTAAGTCACCCTTGCTTGGCAAAAACTGGCCTCCACCACGGCCCTTGTGGATGGGTTTGTAACGATGGTGGGGCTGGCATTGGAATTTGGTGAGCGTATTCCGGGATTATGAAGAACTTTGATAAATGACGTTCCTCAGGTCACAACATTTGTTAACAAAACCTCGTTTGCGTTTGGGACGCGGTGGGTGTTTGTCCGTGCTCTCCGGGACCCCTCGTCGTGCTGGCCTGGGTATCCTTGTTGGTGCCCAGCCCCTTTGCTGCGGAGCCACACCGGCTTAAAAGCAAATAATTTGCTGCAGCCCGGTGCGAGTGGTCAACTGTGGCCGTAGCCTCCCACTGGCCCTGCCTGTGCTGATGGCTCTTCGTTATTACCGTCCTTGTCACTACCGGCCGGTGTTTACTGAGCACGTGCCGCGCCCCTGGGCCTGTGTTGCTCCCGCAGGGAGCAGCTTTTATTGTCCCGTTAACCGAGGGTCAGAGAAGTCAGGTCACCGTCCAAAGTCATCCTGGGACTCCGCCCTGCCTCTTGCTGCCTGGTGGCTGAGGCTCACCCCAGCTCCTCTGGGGGCGTGTGAATTGGTCCCAGGGGACTGCCCGGGGCCAGCAACCTCCCCGTCTGGGCCAGCACTGGGAAGGCCCCGGCTGCTCGGTTGTGTGTGCGTTTTCTCTATTTAAGATTCTGAGTTGGTCGGTGTTTACGCTTGGAGGAAAGGACCAGCCCTGGCGAGGGCCCTGCTTGGGCCCCCTCCGGCCCTCCCCAGGCTCCAGAGGGAGGCTCCCTCAAGAGACCAGGCCCCCGCCGCGGAATTAGGTACCTGGTGCCTCGCCTCTGGCTCCTCCTGCTGCGCTGTAGCCTTTGGGCGGTGGGCGCAGAGGGCGAAGGAGGGACATCAGGTCCAGGAGCAGGCCTCTCCCCAGCGGCCTGTCGGATGCCCTCCAAACCTGCCATCAGACAGGACTTGGGGGAAACCATTACGTTTGAAAGCCTAAGGAAAGGATTTCTGTCCCCGAGAGACACCTTTCAGGCTCCCAGGAGGCTAGGCTTTCCCGACTGAGGGAAGGCAGGGTGGGAGGGGCAGGGGCTCCTCCGGCAGACACACGTCACCCCCATCACGCTGTGTTCACCGTGTCTGGGGTGAACGTGCCCGGGCACAGCCTCGAGTCACCAGGATGTGGCATGTGCACCTGGAGGGCTTCTGCAAACCCATGCTGTGTGCAGGGGCCAGGAGGGGCTGGGAGCAGGGCCAAGGGTGCTTCTGGGGGGAGGGAGGGGAGCTGGCTCTGCTCCCCCCGGGGCCCTGCAGCCCCTGACACCCGTGACCACCTGTGTTTGCAGGAGACAGCAAGAAAGTTGGAGCTGCTAAGAGCTCCCCTGCCCGTCCCCGGATGCCCAGTCCAGCCTCTGTCCGCGGCGGCCTGCAGGTGTCCGCCAATACGCCCAACCTGTCCTCCTGCGAGCAGCCTGTGACCATCCAGAATGCCATGGCTGTCCTTAGAGACCTCCGCCAGCAAATCCAGGCCGGGCTGGAGTTGGCCCGGAGCCACCGCCCCAGGGGAGGGCCAGAGCTGGGGCGGTCAAAGTTGTGGCTGCAGAGCCTGGCAGAGAGGAGGCAGCAGGGCCCCTGGAGTACCCCAGATGTTCGGGGCTCCTTCTCGGAGAGTCCTCGGGCCTTAGAGAGGGCTGGCAGCTTCCCCACGGGGCATCGCTGGAGCACCTTGGCTGGGTGGGAGTCCTGTCCCCAGATGACCTGGGCAGCCCAAGGACGGAACCCCTCCTTCCAGAGGCCTGGGAGCCCCCCTGAAAGGCTGACCTCCTTCCCTCAGCGGCCCTGGAGCGCCTCGGCCGGGCAGCCCTCCCAGCCCCAGAGGACCTGGGCTGCTCATGAAGACTGGGAGAGCTCTGCCCAAAGCCCGTGGAGCCCAGCGGCCCAGCGGCCGTGGAGCGCCTCCTTCCTGCGCAGCAAGGGCACCCCATGCAGGGGCCGAGGCTCGCTCCCGCCTCCCTCGGAGCCAAAGCGAGCCTGGATGAGGCCGGCCCCCGGGGCCCCCAGGAACGCCCCTGGGAAGGAGAACGAGGTGAGGGTGCCGCCACCCTGCCCGAAGCCCCGGGGGGTCCTGGGTCACCCCTACAGCTCTGAGTCCCTGCGGGAGTTCATGCGCCAGAAGACGCTGGCCCGGAGGCGACAGGCCCTGGAGGAGAAGGCCTCGGCCCTGCGGGCGCTCGAGCTGAAAAACCAGAGGCTGCAGGATGTGTACAGGAAGCAGAGGGAGGCCGTCCTCGGCAAAGCCGTCCCTGTGGTGTCCCACACGACCCCCGGCATCGTGACCTTTTTTCCGCATTGTGCACAGTCCAAGGTACGCACAGCGTGCCGGTGAGGACGCGGTGCTGAGTTTCTGACGTCCCCAAGTGCCTGCCTCCCTGGGTATGGTGGGGCTCTGGGACCCCACTGCCTCTGTCCCAGCCCCTAGAGAGGGGGCCCCCTGAGGGCTCCAGCCTGAGACCCTTAGCTCTGGGACTAAGGGACAAGGTCTCAGGGTCTTTTGTCCGAGGCGGGCTCTGACCGTGTTCTCCTCTGCTTTAGGGCCTGGAAGCCTCTGGGAGCCTGGGGTCGCCTGTGATGGAGTGGAGCAAGGTGACCTCCGGCATGGTGCTGGGGGACCAGGAGGCCCCGGGCAGGTGGGTAGGCAGGCGGGGGCTGCAGTTCCTGGGGGGGGGGGGGCGCTCCTCCAGGCTGAGGCAGCTTCCTCTGCCCAGAGCTGGTGAACAGGGCTGTCCCGGGTTCCACAGCCCCTTAAGTGAGCCATTGAGGGCACACGATGGCGGGGGGGGGGGGGGGGGCATTGGGCACCTCCCCATTGTCGTGTGACCACCACCTCTCTCTGCACACACAACATCGCCTCACCCCGAAAGGGAACCCCGTACCCGTCGGCATGGCTCCAGTGCCTCCCCGCGGCCCCCCCCGCCGCCCCAGTCTGCTCCCCCCTCTACAGATTCACGTCACTGGAGTCTGGCAGGGCGTGGCCGCTGGGAGGTCGCGTCTCTCTTGGAGCGTGTTTTCTGGGCGCATCGGTGTTGTCGCGCGCATTAGGGTTTCGTTCCGTCGTTATGGCCAAACCCCGTTCCATGGCCTGACGGCCACAGATGGTTTATCCGTTGGTCTCCGTGGACGTTTGGACTGTTCCCCCCCCCCACCCCGCCCCCCAGGCTGCTGTGGTTAGTGCCGCTGTGGATGAATTCACTGAATGCCTATTTCGTGTCCCTTGTTACACACCTGGCAGTGGAATTGCCAGGCAACTTTATTTGAAAACTCGGTGTTTAACTTTTCGAGAAACCGCCAGATGGCTTCCCACACCGGCTGCCTCGTTTTGTATCCCCACCAGCGACGGAGGAGGGTCCCAGTTTCTCTGTGTCCCGCCAACTGCTTTTCTGTTTTTCTCCCTCCTGTTTTTGTTTGGTTTTCACTATTGCGTATTTTAATGGAGCCGGGCACCTGTTCAGAAAGCCCCTCCCCGGGGCGGCACCTTAAAGCTCGGGGTCAGGAGACCGTCCCCCACTTTGCTTGGGGCACTCCCGGGGGTTACAGGTCCCACAGAGCAGCCCAGGAGGCTGCGCGGCTTTCAGCTTCTTAAACTTGACGTCTGGGAACATCCTGAAGAAGATGCGGGTCCCAGGTTGTGCAGCTCAGTGACGTTCACACACTCCGCACCTGCATCCCGACGGAGAGACCAGCCACTGCCCAGGGCAGCCCCCGTCCTCCGCGGAAAGGCCGCCGAGGGCTCCTGGCCGCCTTGACGTGATGCCCGCGGGTCGGTCCCCCGGACAGCGGGAGTGTGGGCCCTTCATCTTGCTTTCTTGTGTTCTTTTTCCCCTCCACGTTTTAAAGAAATTGTGGGGAAATACACACAATGTAGATTTACTGTCTTTAAGCACATTCACGCTGCCATGCAGCCGTCCCCTCCGTCTGTCCCCAGAACGTGTCCACCTTCCCACCTGTCAACACTGGTTATTTTTAATTTTAATTCATTTATTTTTATTTAGTTAATTTTTTTTTTTTTTGAGAGAGAGAGAGAGGGAGCGAGTGGGGGAGAGGGGCAGAGAGAGAGGGAGAGGGAGAATCTCAGGCAGGCTCCGCGCTTAACGTAGAGTCTGGTGTGGGGCTCGATCC
The DNA here is from genome assembly GCF_027475565.1 of Acinonyx jubatus. NCBI lineage: Eukaryota > Metazoa > Chordata > Mammalia > Carnivora > Felidae > Acinonyx > Acinonyx jubatus. The sequence goes on from NC_069391.1 coordinate 1,512,501, forward strand.
CACGACCCTGGGATCATGACCTGAGCCGAAATCAAAAATCGGACGCTCGCCCGACCGAACCACCCAGGTGTCCCTTTTATTTATTGTTAAGTCGTAGGCACCCTGACCGCTGTGAAGGGGTATCTTACTGCGATCTGGATTTGCGTCTCCCTGATCACCCGCGATGTTCGGCCTCTTTTTCGTGTGTTTATTGGCTCTTTGGAGAAACATCCCCTCAAATTCTTGGTGCGCTATAGCTGTTGAATGGCAGGTGTCCCTTATATGCTCTGGGTTCTGACCCTCATGGGACGTGTGGGTTGTAATAACTTTGTCCCATTCTGTAGGTCACCTTCTCACTCACGATCGCGCCCTTGGTGCACATGAGTCATACGTTTTGAAGGACTTTGATCTGTTTTTTCTTTTGGTGCCTCTGCTCTGGTGTTAAACTCCAGAAATCACTGCTGGGTCTCCCTCACGGCCTGGTGTGGTCCCTTGCTGTATAGACACACCCCGGAGCCAGCCCTCCAGGCCATAAACTGTCACCGTGAAGGGACGCCATCGTCACAGACGCTCATCCCGCCTCCTACACGTTTTGAACTCTCTGCTGAGGCCGCAGGCGCCAGACCTGACCCTCTCCACCCTCTCTCCCTGCAGCTTCTGCCTGTGTCTGAACAGAGCCCCGGACCGCACTGAGACGCTGGGGACAGGCGGCCCCACACTGATGTCCGCCCGCTCCTCCCTGGGTCCCCTGAAGCTCCAGGACCTCGCCACCCAGGGCGCGCGTCCAGGGGTGTGCATCTACCTAGACCCTGAGGAGAGCGAGCACCTGGGCACATCGGGGCCCCTGCACTTCCGCTACAAGCAGGCCCGGCTACAGGCTCTGGAGACCATGGCCAACGTCCTGAAGCAACGGATCGACATCCTGACGGCCAAGCTGCACAAGTCGGAGGCACTGGACCCTCCCGGGGACCCGGTCTCCGACCCGTCGCCCTCATACCTCAGCAGAATGGCTGCGGCCCCCACGCCCACAGCCCCCGTCCACTCCGGAGCGTTAGTGCCCCGTCGGGGTGGAGGGACACCCTGGGACTGGGCGGACACGCAGGCCAGGCCGCCGGCCTCACCCACCTGCTTCCCGGACAGCAGGACGCCGTCCTGGAGCCCTGACTGGGAGCGGCGGCACAGCGTGAGCCCGGGGGCCCCCCGCGACAGCCAGCCCCGAGGTAGGTGGCCACCAGCCCCAGCAGTGGCCCCACTCTCTCCCTCAAGGGAAGAGGCTGATGACGATACCACGGCGGGTGTGTAGACCGCTCGAAGGGACATAGGGGCGGTCCTGGCGGAGCCCGGCCACAGGCTCAAGTTCCACCGGCTGTGGCCTTGTCCACGGCTTGGTCCTGGCGGGTGGAGGGGTGAGGCCTGGCCCTGAGGCTTGTGTGCCCACCCCCCCCCCCCCGCCTCCAGAGAGGGGCAAGAAAGCACACACGGCCCACCGGGCCCCTCCTGACATGGGCCAGGGGTGTCCCCGCTCGGTCCCCAACCGCCGGCAGCTCCTCCTTCTGGGGAATGAGCCTGGTGTCCGTGTCCCCCAAGGTCTCACGGAGGACGGATGTTTGGAGCCAGACAACAGGCTGGCGAGAAACACGGACTCCTTCCAGGCCCTCCGCCCCTTCATCGGGAGGTGAGCCTGCACCCTCCACGCGCCCTGGCCGAGCCATGAGCTGCTGGCTGTGCACAGCCCCTGCACAGGGGTGCGCAGCGGTCTGGGTGCAGCTGGGCTGGCGGCGGGGGGTGGTGACACAGTCCTGACCCCACCGTGAGAAGCCCCCGGACCTGGGTCAGGGCCTGCTGGCTCTGGTGCTGGCCAGGGCGGGGGGACGAGCCCAGAGACCCCTCTCTGGCTGGGCTGTGGGCACTGGGCCCCTCACCCAACGCCCCCGCTGATGGGTGGGCAGCCCCCGGGATGCACCCCATCCCCACACACCTCTGTACTGGCTCCGGGCCCAGCGGACACTATCGGCCACACTTTCCTTGATGATTGGTGGGCTGGTCGTGTGTGGGTATCTTCCCACTCAGGTCCCGTGTCCCGTGCCTAAGTTCTCAGGACCACCCAGCCACAGACCCTTGTACTTTCTTGTGCCGGCCACCCCCCACCCCCGCCACCGCTGCCGGCTGCCCAGCCTCCATCCAGTCGGTGGACCTGAATGATTACTGCCAGTAGGGGGCAGCATTGGGCTGGACTTCTGGTTCTTGGCCAGCTGCCCGCTCCCCAGACCTAGGGGAGAGGCAAGGGATGGGAAAGTTGCCAGACGTGAACCATCGGTGCCCCGGGCTCCAAGGCGGACGCCCCACATCTCCCTGTCCCACTGCTGGACGGCCAGTGGGGCCCTGCAGGGCATTCCCACCCAGCGCACCCCACACCTGGGCCCCGCGTCCTCCCCGTCCCCCCGCACCCACCCCGATCAGGCTGTGCAGAGTTGTGCCCTGGACGACTCAGCGGCCTTGCTGTGTGGGATCAGGGCCCAGGGCCTTCCCGGCCCCTCAGTGTGTCCAGAAAAGCCGCCTGGCCGGCCCTTCTGAAACAGCACTTGCCGCCCCGCTGGCGTCTCTCTGGTGGGGTCCGAGGATGAAGTTCGAGGCCCCCGTCCAGCTTGTGACCCCCAAGTTCTCCAGATCCGGGGCCTGGCCCATCCCGCCACCTCCCAGGCCAGCTTTTGCGTGCCTGAGTCGGGGAGGGACCACCACCCGCACCGCCGTCCTCTCTCCGCTGGGACCGTGGGGCTCGGTGCTGGCCGGGGACCCAGCCCATCACCAGCACCCACTCCTGCCCTCCAAGGGCCCGTCCATCCCGGCATCTCTGGAGAGAAGGGTGGCGGGGTGCCTGCCCCAGCTGTGTGCCGACCGCTACCCACAGGCGTCCCTGCACCTCGGGCAGTAATTTCAGGATCCTGTGAGATGGATTCCCGTTCCCACTTCACAGACCGGAAAACTGAGGCCCAGAGAGGTGACTTTGCCAGGATCTCATGGCTCATGGGAGGGCAAGCCAAAACTCAGGCTCAGGGCTGGACACAAGAGCCCAGGGTTCTTCCATTAAGCCCGTTCCCTAGTCGAGCGGTTCTCATTCTGTTCCCTGAGAACTCGTTAGAAACGCGGAGTCCCGGCCCACCCCCGCCCTCCTGAACCCGGTACGCTAGGCTGGGCCCGGGGCTCAGTCCTGCTGGTGACGTGCTGCACACCCAAGTGTGACAACTGCTGCCCTGGGAAGTCTAGGCAGAGGCCAACGAGCCACAGCCACGTGGCCCAGTGCCCGTGTTCATAAATAAAGCTTTATTGGCACACAGCCCCGCGCATCCTTTACCTCGGGAGTGCGGCTGCTGTCAGTCATGCTGCAATGGCAGAATCGTTTCTACAGAGGCAGGGTCTGCGGTGACCTGGTCCCTCCCGTCCCCTCATGGGCACGCGCTCTTGCAGCAGCCCCCACCCCATCCCGGGGGGGGGGGGCTCCCGGATTCAGCCCCTGGGCCTGGGCATTGCTTCCTCTCTCCAGGACCCTCTTCCACACCATCTCCCTTGCAGGGGCCCGGGGCTGCAGAGGTGGGGGCCGGGCGTCCCAGCAACGTGTGGATGTTGGAGGGCCACGTCCCCCCCACCCCCGCTCCACGGCCTGCAGTGTGTTCTTCGTCACCCCGGTGGTCCGGAGTCCCCGTGCCGGCACGGACAGCCGCACCCTAACGAGAAATGTGAAGGGAGGCAGAGCCGTGCACCCCGCTGACACAGGCCCCGTCTCCTGGGCTCCTGCTGTCTCGGGGAAAGCCCACCTCCTCCAAATCCTAGGGAACCTCGCAGGCCACCTCAGGGTCGGGGGTTAGCTCGCCCTCCCAGCAGGCAGGTACCGAGTCTAGCTGGCCCGTGTGACCACCGCCTGCTTGGCCCCCTGGCCGGCTCAGCCTCCCTCTGTGGGACGGGACAGCATCTTGGGACACAAGCAGGTAGTGGTGAGGGTTAGGGCTGGTTGTCCGCCCTGCTCCACTCCAGGCCCGGTGGACACAGCCCCTTAGCAGGCGGCAGAGGGAAAGACGGAGGCGAAAAACAGGCCCATGTCCCTCATTCCCAGAGTGGGTGTCTCACCCCGTAGGGCCCGGGGTGGGAGCAGGCCCAGAGCAGGCACGGGCTTCCAGGCAAAGGGCGTTCTGGTCCCATCCAGGGTGCCCAGCGGTGATGATGGCAGCTGGGCCCCAGCCGTCCGAGCTCCTGAGGGCTGCTGGTCCCCCGGGTCCCGGTGCAGAGCCCCAGGCTGCCACTTCAAGCTGGGGGACGCTGCTGGCGTGGATCCGTGGGTGCCCCCTGTCCACTGCTGCCCTCCTGGTCCTCCAGGCACGGGCCCATCCCCCTACCCCCTTAGGCCTCTGGCCCTTGGCTTCGGCCCTGGTCACTGTGGGTCTGAGAGCCGCTTTGTTCAGGCCGAGGGAACCCGGGTCCCTGCCCCCGCAGACCCCAGCGGCCTCATACCTCATGGATCGGTCCTTGCCCGACTCTGCTCACGTGTGTGTTTGCGTGTCCCCAGCTCACTCGGGGTGACAGCCATGCTGGACCCCACCTGCGACTCCCTGCGTCTGGAGATGCCGTCGGCCAGAGGGGCCGGCTTGCTCACGCCCCGGACCACGCGAAGCTGCGGTAAGGGCGAGCCCGCGGACAGGCCCTGGGCTGGCTGGTCGGGTGGCCGGGGAGGTCCGCTGGGGACCCCCTCCACTGCCTGATGCTCCGGCGAGGTCCTACAGGTGCAGAGAGAGCCTTTTCTATGTGGAGAGCATCCGTGTATCAGTATTAAAGTTTTTTGGAGGCTTTCGGGACCCAGCTGCTTGCTACGTGCCCCTGCAGCGCCTCAGTTGCGACCTATACTTGCCCGGGTGAGGGCTGACCGCGTGTTTCGTCGAGGGCCCTGCTCCCGGGCTGCCGCGTCCGAGCATCTGCCCGCCCAGGCCTCTGCCTTTTCTTTTGCTTCTGAAAGGTTTTGTCCCTGGGTTTCAGCTGAGGAGACTTGCTCAGGGCCACGGAGCTGGTGCAGAGCGGGGGGTGCGTGGGGCAGCGCCCTGTCTGGTAGCCCGGCCTGGCCGAGGGCCCGTGCTGAGGGGTGTGGGCGGACTGTGTGGGCTGGCTCGGGGCATGCTCGGGGGTGAGCTGCAGGGTCCTGGCACAGCGGCTGGGAACCGGGACTGAGTGGCTGGGGAGGTGTGTCGAGGGGGGCCCGCTGGGCTCGTGCCCTGGGCCCTCTGGAGGAGGAGGGGTCTGTGCCTCCCCCCAATGCCATGGCCGACCCGCTCCCACCTCCTTTGCTTCTTGGTCCAGGAGACTCTGCAGCCTGTGCTGGGGGCTGCGGGGGGGGCCTGACCCCTGGCCCTGCTTCTCCTGGTCTCCCGAGCACCAAGAGCCCCCTAATTCATTTGTTGGTTCCTGTCTCTGCTTTTCCAACTTGTCCCCACTGAGTACCTGCTGTGCCCGGTGCTGACCTGAGATCCGGCCCTGCCCTCCAGGCACCTGCTCCTTAGCGTGGGGCAGGCATCGGGAAGTGCTCGGGTGACAGCACACGACACGTCAGGTTCTGAGAGAGAATCCACCGGGAAGCCGGTAGAGATTTCCTCCGTGTTTGCAGCCCCAGAAAATGCAGCCCAGAGGGAGCAGCGAGCAGCCCAGGAGTGTCCGGGATTGAGCTGTGACCAGGGCCTGAACGCGGGTACCAGCGCCGTCTATCCCTTGCTGTCCTTCTGGAAGGCTGGCTGAGCAGGGGGTGGTGGCTGGCTGCTGTGAGAGTCAAGGGTGATCCCCAGTCACATGGGGCTGGCTGCCTCCGGGCCAGGGTCCTGCAAGGGGGTCAGGCTCTGGCCTTCCCTCCGGAGGGGACAGCCCTCTCTTTACCCCTGAGCCCCACTCACTGGCTCCTTGCTCTTGGGAGTGTGGGGCCACGGTCCCGGAGCCCCCTTGAAAGGCTCCGCCAGGGGCAAGTGCTCCAGTCCCTGCAGTGAGGTTGGGGTGTGGACCTGAAGGCACCTGCTTTGGTGGCTTCAGGGGACGGTGGGGAGGCCCCCCGCCCATCACCTCCACACCTGGGGCCCTGGCCGCCTGGAGACCTTCGCTGGACCCGCTGCCAGGATCTGGGCACAGCCGCGTGCTCTGGAAAGCTGGGACAGCTCAGGTGCCCCCTGCCCCTCTCGACCGTCACATGGGGCGATGTGGGGACTCAGAGTTGAGGTGGAAAGCACTAGAACCTGAGGACAGCCCCCGCGGGGCTCCGTGCTTTTGCCTCTGCTGGGCAGCAGCAGCAAGTGACTCCTCCCGGGACCCGAGGCACGCATGCGCCCCACACACTTGCGCTCCCCGCGCTGTCTGCCCACGGGGGGTGGGTGCGGGGAGGCGGTTGACATCTGGGGGGTCGGGCAGGTGGCCCGTGGGGAGGGGCGTGAGAGCACAGCTAGGGGCAGAGAAGGGGGCCCTCTCCAATCCCAGAGGGGAAACCTTCAGTCACCGGTTGGAAGGACAAAATACTTGCATTGTGGACCCACAGCCCCCGTGTGAGCTTTCTCAGCGACTCATTCACGGGAGCGACAGTCGGGGGGCAGCCTGGGCACCGGGGCGAGGACAGCCCTCCCTGCACAGCTGCCCCCTCCCCGCAGGCGCCTCTCAGCCGGGCAAGGGGCTGGGCCTAGTTAAAGAGCGCCCCACGCCAGCCCGCTGTGTCCCCAGGGCTGACCCCAGGGGTCCCACCCACACCTTCCAGAGAGAGACGGGGCAGAGCCGTCACCTTGAGAAATGTCCCCAGTCCCCTGCTCCATGCCCATCTCCATGAGCGTCCCTCCTGGAGCCTCTGAGGCCTGGCGTCGGCCCCGGGATCTGGCAGCTCCCACGGGCTGAACCCAAACAGGCCAGATGCCGGGCCTTCCGGAAAAACCCACTCTTCCTGGCTCTGCCTCCAGGCTGCTTCTCCAGAAGGCAGGGGGAGCAGGATGGGTGGTGCAGTGGAGGCCCGCCCCAGGCTCCCTGTCCCTCCCTGTCCCTCCCTCGTCCCTCCTTACACTCTCTGTCGTCGGGCAGGACCTACCTGTCCGTGGGCGGACTGAAATTCTGTGATGGGGCCTCTTTATCCTGAGACTCTAGGCAGGCCCCCCAGAGTCATTTGAAATCCGAGCTGCTCCTGCCCGGCGTGGCCGAGAGCAGGATCTTGGGTACCCTGAAACCAAGCAGTGAGCACCTGTGCCGGGCGGGTGTCCGACGCCTCCTCCAGGAAGCCTCCCGGATAGCACGTGGGTTGGGCCAGGTCCTGCCGATCACCCTGCCGTAGCTTGCTCTGTGGGCCGCGAGGACTCACTGCAGTCCCAGCCAGTGCCCGCCAGGCACGTGTGCCCGGGGAGCGTTTGCTGAGAGCATGAGTGAACTGAGCGCCCTGATCGCCCCGGACCGGGCACCGTGTACCACACATGGGTCTCGCTGGTCTCACCGTGCCTGGGGCCGGGCCCGTCCCCGTGCTCTGCTTATGGAGGAGGGACCTGATGCTCAAAGAGGCACCATGGCCTTGGGCCAGATCTGTGGCAGAGGGGGGATTCGAACCCAGCTCTTCCTGCTGGGGCAGCGCTGCCCACTGGAACTTTTGAGACCCCTCTAGACCAGTGCTGCCCAGTAGCACTTACTTTCAAGACTCCACCAGCCAGCACCACTTTGTCCAGCAGAAGCTTCTGGGTGGAGGGAAGCGTTCTACACTCTGGGCTATCCAGTAGGGTAGCCATTAGCCACGCATGGCCGTCTGGCCAGTGAAATGGGGCCGGTGGGACTGAGGAGTAGAATGTTACGCTGACTTCCCTTTCGCGGAAGTTAAATGACAGCAACACGTGTGGTGGGGGGCGACTGTGTCTCCACCCAGCGTGGGGGGGAGGGGGGTCCCGTCAGCTTCTGGCTCGAGGCGGTGACTCCCCGATTCCAGCCTCCTCCCTGAGAACATGCTGATGACTACAATCATGGTCGTTGCACAGCCGTGTCGGGGACAGCTCACTTTCTCCTGGGTCACCGCTCGGAGCTCAGGGGCACTCGGCCCGTGTCTCCCTGGTGACCGTCTGGGGTGCTGGCGTGGTGTGGCTGGAGGTGACAAGGAACACCCCTCCCTGAGCCTTGGAGCCTCCCGGGTGGCCGGTGGGCGCTCAGGCTGGTGGGGCCTCAGGGGTCCTGGGCATCTTCTCGGGCTTCAGTTTCTCTCAGTGGCCACAGAACAGAAGCAAAAGAGGGTTTTTCCTTGTTGAGGGAACTTCGGCTCAGAAGAGACATGTTGAACCGTTCTCCCATTCAGGCCTTCGTTTCCCACGGAGGCCAGCTGGCGGGGGCAGGGGGAGGGCTGCCGTGTGCTCAGCATGGGTCACACCTAACTGCTCCCCCTGGGGCTTCCGAGTTTCCCCCGCACTGCCGTGGAAACGCCCAGGAGCTGGTTCGGCCACTGCCCACAGCCTCTGCCGCTCCGACCCCGGAAAGCTGAAGCACACTGGCCAGCGATGACCGAGGAATTCCTCTCAGAGCCACCCACAGAGCGGACGCCCTCCTCTGCCCCCTTCCACCAACACCAGGCCCGGAAGACGGGAGGCGGGCCAGGGAGGGAGCGCGCTGGGCCCCCTCCGGCCGTGGAGTCGCCCCTAGAGGCCCCCTCAGGGGGGCCAGCAACACCAACCTGTGCACAGAGCCCGAGCCAGACCCTCGGGGGCCACCAAAGGGAAAGAGGAGCCCCTGTGGCCTTCCTGATCCAGGCCGGGAGGCCGTGGTTTTCACGCCCCTTCTCTGGAGCAACGCCAGAAACCCCAGGGACGCCTGGGGCCCTGTGCCTCTGTGTTAATAGGCACCCGCCCGGCCGTGACCATTGTTACGGTGGTGTCCGCTGCCATCCGGCCAGCCTGTGTTAGGTCACCCCTCCAGCAGGGAGGTGGGAACCTCTGTTTGTCCCACTGAGGCTCTGAAGGGCTAGCGATTTGTTTTAGGTCGCCAGGGAAGGCGGGGTGAGCCCGGGTCTGCTGCTGGGCTCCGACTCACCATCCCTGCAGACTTGGGCACGGCTCCCCGGGGGAGTGCGGCTGAGGGTCAGGCCAAGCCAACCCTTGGGGACGTCGAGGAGACGCAGGAGCTGTCTGCCTCCTCCTGCCATGGGCAGCCCTGTCCTGCCCCCGCTGGATGCGCGGGAAGGGACTGTCGTGCTGGGAGTCTCCCTGCCGGCCACTTACCTGCCCCTTCTCTGTGGCTTCCACAGGTCAGCATTCCGGGCACCTTGCCAACATCCCCCAGAAGTCCCTGGGCTTTCTCGAGTCACTGAAGGTGCGTCCCACCCCATTCTGCCAGGCCGATGGCAGCTGTGTCCCCTAGAGGCCTGCTTGGGGCAAGCTGGGAGCAGCCCTCGTCCCCCTGAGGCTGAGCGAAGGCCCCAAAGCGAGCAGCTGTAGAATGTGAGCGACAGCTCTTCCACGGGGGAGGCTGCGCGGGAAGGAGGGAGGGGACAGGCAGCTCAGGACGCGGACCGCCTCAGCCGAGAAGGGGAGCAAGCAGCGGGCTGGGGGGAGGCCCGGCCACGAGTGGGGGCTTTCGAGCCCCGCCCCCGAGAAGTGTCCCGTTCCCCGCAATGGCACTGCCTGCCCTCATGGGCTCAGGGCTTTTGGAGAGCTGTGGGGGCAGCAGTCTGCCCCCCCCCCCCCGCCCCGGGAATCCTGAGGCTCGGCCCTCCCTGCAGCTTGACCAGCAGAAGCGGAAGCAGGCGTTGGCCCTTCTGCGGCAGCGGGCGAAGCGGGAGGTCTGGGAGACACAGAAGGCCCTGGACGAGCTGCTCTTCAAGCACCGGGTGCAGGTCAGGCACGGACAGGCCCCACGCGCGGCCCTTCCCAGGTGGCTTCACTCTCTGGCTGCGTGGGGGCCACCTGCCTTCACGGAAGGTCGAGGCGGGGAGGGTGCAGATACAGTGCCGCCTGAAATGTGAGCCCTGCCGGTGCCCAGAAGAGGAGGGGGAGGCTGCAGCCAGAGGCCAGCTCAGTGGGCTGCACACAGATGCTCACAGGACATTCTGGCCCACCACTGACCTGGGGGCACCTGGCTGGGGGGACAGATGACCGCCCGCGCCTTCCACCCGCCTGTGTCCCCGGTGGCACCAGAGTCTTGGGCTCCCTGTCGGAGCTCGTGAGCTGATATGTGCCGGAAACTCACAGCCTTGGCAGGTCGGCCGGGAGGGGAAGGGGACCCACATCTCCAAACCACCTGTGCCCGGCCCCCCTGCGTTCACTGGTCGGGATGGCCCCGGCCGATGTCCAGGATCCGCTTAGATGTGATGGGCTTTCTCTTCTCTGTGTCTCTGGTCCGGGGGCTGATGGGATGGACTCACGCACAGCACATCTGGGGAGGCATTCCCGGGAGGGTGCCCCAGCCTGGGAAAGCACGTGCACATGCATGTACACGCATGTGCCTGTGTGTGTGGGCAACATACACACCCGGCCCCTGCTTTCTCTCCTTCCCTCTTTCTTCCCAGCACCACAGCTGCTGCAGCTGAGAATCAGGGCCCTGGCTCCCGCCATCCTTCATGCAGCCAGCCCCCCCCCCGCCCCCGGCCATCTGAGACCCCCCAGCTTTGGGGTGCTCCAGCCCCGGCCTTGCTCTGTGTCTGCCGGGCACCTGCCACCCTCCCCCACCCCGCCACGTCCAGCCCTGTCTGGGGGGCAGGGAGGGACTGTCAGCCTCGCGTGGAGGCCTCTGAGGTTGGGGCCCCCACCACACACCCCACCTTCCCGTTCTCACAGCAGCTGATGGGGAAACACTCCACCGAGGCCAGGCCGAAACCGGCTTCGGAGGGGAAGCAGCCACAGGTGTGCGGAGGTCTGGAGCCAGTGACTTGTCTGAGCACCGTGACAGCCAGACCCAGGTGGGGCCCGAGGGGGGGCGGCTGGCCGCCGCCACCTCCCAGCATAGAAGAGGGCGGGCAGGGCGTCTGGGACAGGCTGTGTCTCCAGCGCATCTCTCCCCCCACCCCTCCCCAGATGGCACCTAGCCCAGGGCAGAGCCGCGGCCACGCCCTTCCAGGACCCCTGGGAAGGACAGCAGAGTCAGGAGGGCAAGTCGGCTCCTGCAGGTAAGGGTCTTGCAAAGCACACACGCGGCGAGTGTCCGGCCGGCAGCCGTGGGCAGAGGGCCCCGGATGGCGGCGGGCGAGGGCTCGTACGTACGGCCCAGCCCTCAGTGACAGCAGACCGTCCCGGTGCCCTGTGCACCTCACCCAGATCTTTCCTGAACTCCACCGTAGTTCCTTATGACCGTGCTGTCGACGCTCGGTCAGCTTTTAACCAGTCCGTGCACAGCCGTTCCCGGTGCTCGCTCTTGCTTTGTGTAGACACGATTCCCGCCCTGGCGTCGCGCCGTCCTTCTGCCCGGAGGAACTCCCTTAACGCTTCCGGACGGGGAAAGGGGGGGCGGTGGCGACATCTTTTAGCTTTTGTGCGTCTAAGGACAAACTCATCGCATCGGTGTTTCTGAAATAGCCTTTGCGGAGTGTAGCCCAGGCGGACCGTGTCTCCCTCCGGCTGGCAGTGGCGCCCCGTCTTCTGGCCGCGTTGTTTCGCACCGCAAGCCTGCGGTCAGTGTCGCTCTTCTCCCGCGCACGCTGTTCCTTTCCTCGGGCTGCCTTTCTGGCTTTCTCCTTGTTACTGCCTTGCGGCTACTTGATATGATAAGGTTGCGTTCGATTTCTCTTTAAAAGGCTCTCGTGCTTGGGGTGCGTTGCGATCCGGGCACCCGAGAGTTTATCGTTTGCCTCGTGCTTGGGAACGTTCAGCCACGGTGTCGTCTGTCTCCTGGCCAACAAGCCTCCACTGGCAGGGACGTCAGGACACCTGAAGCCCCGTGCTCGCGAGGCTCTGTTCTGTTTGATTCTCTTTTTCTTCTGTGTTTCCTTGTGGACAGCTCCAACTGCCATGCCTTCAAGTTCATTACTCTTTTCTTCTGTGGCCACTGATCTGTCATTAATCCCATCCGGTGTCTTTTCCTTCTCAGGTATTTGGGCTTTCATTTCTAAAACTTTCACTTGGACACTTTTTTATATCATCCCTGATTCTACTCAACTTTTTAAATATATAGAACACAGTCACAAAAACTTTAAAATTTTTTTTTAATGTTTATTTGTTTTTGATAGAAAGAGACAAAGCACGAGCAGGGGAGGGGCAGAGAGAGAGGGAGACACAGAATCCGAAACAGGCTTCAGGCTCCGAGCTGTCAGCACAGAGCCCGATGCGGGGCTCGAACTCACGGACTGTGAGATCATGACCCGAGCCGAAGTCGGATGCTTAACTGACTGAGCCACCCAGACACCCCCAGGTAGAACAGCTTTTAAAGGCCTTCTCTGGCTAATTCTACCGCCTGAGTCAGTTCTCGTGATAGGTCGTGGCTCTTCTTCCCGTGCCTGCTGAACATTTTGACTTTTACCTTGCCGGGGGGGCTCCGCACACAGTTGTGAGCTTTGTTCTGGAACACAGTTACTTGGATGCAGCTGGAGCCTCCCGGGTGTTGCTTTCCTAATTTGTTAGGTGGGTTTGAAGCAGGTGTCCCCCCGGGACGGAGGCAGGACCTTCTGTGCGCTCTGCCCTGAGACCCATGGAGCGTGAGGTTTTCCAGTCCGGCTGGCAGAGACAGGCATGGCCCCCAGGCTCTGATCCTTCCCGATGCTTCTCTCCCCAGCGTGGGGAGCTTCCTCACATGCTTTCACCAGCCAGTTCCCACTGAAGGCTGAAGTGGGGGGCACTCCAAATCTCCAGGTTCTCTCGGCACAGCTCTCTTCTCCCTGGTCCTTTTTCCGCGAGCTTTACATGCCTCGGTCTCTCCAGACTCCCAGCTCCATCTTGTCTCCTCTGGGGGTCTGACAGGCTCTGCCTCAGTTTCCCCTTCTTGCGGCGGAGCCTAGAAACACTCTCAAGGCAGTCAGCTGTGGCAATCAGGGGTCTCACCTAATTTGTTTTCTGTCTCTCAGGGATCACCGTGCTATATGGCCTGACGTCCAGGGTCTGGAGAATTGTTTTTTCATATACGTATTGTGAATGTTCATATATGTGTACATGCATAGACATAAGTAATTTTTTTGTTTTGTTGCTTTTTTTACTGTTTATTTTTGAGAGAGAGACAGACAGAGCATGAGTGGGGGAGGAGCAGAGAGGGAAGGAGACACAGAGTCCAAAGCAGGCTCCAGGCTCTGAGCTGTCAGCACAGAGCCTGACGTTGGGCTCGAACTCACAAACCGTGAGGTCATGACCTGAGCCGAAGTCAGACGTTTCACCGACTGAGCCACCCGGGCGCCCCTATTCTGTTGCTTTTTAAAGTCATTTTTAGCGGTACAGTAAATCCACGATCCGATCCCTTTTACTCTCTCGGCGGGAAGCACAAGTCCTCAAATTAACTTTCTAAAACTATAGAGTCCTTTTCCACCCGCCCAGCGCAGAAGGACAGCTAGTAGCGGCCAATGCCAAAGGAGCTGCTTAAGCCCGGAATCTGCTGCCTCCCCACCTGCTGGATGCCGGACCTCAAGGGGTCACGCTCTGGCTCTGGGCCTCGGTCTCCGAAGTGAAGCCGCGGGACCAAGTCATTCCTGAGGCGCCTCTCCCTTGGGTCTGGTCCTTTGTATGATCAGTGGGTTCACACACAACTTCACACCGGCACTAAAGAGGCGGTTAAATCCTCCTGGTGCAGCCTTGTGAAGATCTGATGTGAAGCTGTGTGTATGTGGGGGGGGATTACACTACCCCAGATATCCTACCTTTGAGAGGCCCTCCTGTAGAAAAGGCCACTGGAACCCTTACCTGACCCAGCAGGCTGTCCAGAACCCCTACAGGGCCCAACCACAGACTGCTTTCTGTCCTCAGAGCCCAGGCAGGAAGAGAGGCCAGACCAAGCCCCCTCCCAGCTGCCCCTGGCCAGGCTCTACCCTCAGGACAACCCCACCCACCAGGTACAGGGAGAGGTACTCTGGGGAGGCAGGTTCAGGGGAGGTACTGGCATTAGCTCTTAGACCCAAATCCTCCCTCAGCTGCCTGGAGCCATCGGGTGCTGAGGCCCACCTCTCCTAGAGCCTGCACTCAGAGGATCTCTGCTGCAGATCCTGGGCTGGATGGGGGTGGGGGGAGGCACTCCCTGCCATGGGCATCGCCCACCCTTCCAACTGACATCTGCCCAAGCCCCTTCCTCATGCCTGGGGTGGTAGGTGAGAGCAGGCATTTCGGCAAAGTGCTTCAGGCAAGGCTGGCCCCCACCTTTCAGGTTGCACATTTCAGAGCAGGTGGCCCAGTCTTTCCTCAACCCTCTTGGGCACAAATACGTGCCCAGACTGAATCAAGGCAAAAGACCAAAATGATGAGGACCCCTCCCCGCCCTCGGGAGCCCGCAGTCGGGAGGGGGGTACCCCGCCCCAGGAAAGGAGGCACACAACTCGGGATGAGTGGAGCAGACAGTCTGGGAGGGCTTCCTGGAGGCGCCGGCCTCCTCCCCTAGGCTGGGCACCGCTCCCACCCGGCGAAGCTGGTCCCGGAGCGGCCCGGTCGGTCTGCCCCGCCCCAGCGGAGCCCGGCGGGGCCCTGGAGCGCGAACCCCGGAGCCCTCGGCTGCTTCACGCTGCAGACGCTTGACGTAAGCCTGCGGGAGGCGGAGCTGCGCGCGCAGCACCAGGCTGCGATGCTGCGCCTGCGCGAGAAGGCGCTGGAGGAGAAGATGCGCGCCGAGCTGGCCTGGCTGGAGCATCAGCGAGAGTGAGCGCGTGCGCGGCCCCGCCCCCGTTCCGACCCCGCCCCCGAGCCGCCCCGCCTGCCACTCGGGCCCCGCCCCCGACCGGACTCCGCCTCCCACCGGTCTCGGCTCCTGCCCCGGTGCTGACAGCGTTACGGGGAACAAACCGAACCGATGCAGATAGTAATGGGTGTTTGCGGGAAGTTAGATAAGGCAGTGAAGTTCCAGAAACAAATAACGTAAACATTTAAAGCACCCGCAGTCCCACCTCTCCCAGACAGCCCCTGCGTATTTTCCAGTCTGTCCTGCCAGCTCTCGTTGCGGGAGATACACAGGGCCGTTTAACAGCATTCCGAGAACACTCCGCTGCTGTCTTGTAACCTGGGTTTCCACTCACAAGTCAGGAAAGCTTTCAGAGCCCCCGCGTAGCCGCTGCAACGTGCAGGGCACACCCGCCCCTCCGACTGACCACACAGCTCCTTTAGGCCCGTGGCGGGTGGGGGGGGGGGGCCTCCAGCTGCCTCCTGCGGAGGAGACACGCCCCTTAAGGGAAACGTCTAGAAGCGGGCCTTCGGTGTCAGGGGGGAAGCACGGTTTAAGCTTCTTGATATTCCCTCACTGGCTTCCAGTGAGTGTATTCCAAATAAGCTTCCCCCCCACCCGGCCACCTCCCACTCTCCCAACTTGGGCAGTTTAGGAGCCCGGCAGGCTGTGGGGGTTCTATCCCATGGTGGGCCCCGAGCCCCGCCCCAGGGGACCCTTTGGGTGGGCTAGAGCTCCAGGGTGGGAGGCGCTGCCCTTCCTTCATGTGTCAGGCCCGAAAGTGGTCACAAAGAGCGGGTGGGGAGAGTGACAGTCTGGACTGAGCCCCTGGCCCTGGGTTCCCCCAGCCTGCCCCTGGTGCATGGCACTGGGAGGGGGGCGTCCCAGGTCCACCTGGCCGGCCAGTTTTCACATCCTCTTCCTGAACCTGAGGAGGATAGTCAGTCCTGCCTCCCCCCTCAGGTGTCTGGGCGGCGAGGGGAAGGACACGATGCTGGCGGCCTTGGCAACGAGGCAAGAGCAGGGGCTCAGCAAGCTTGAGCAGGAGCAGGTAAGGGTGACCCAGCCCCGTCCGGCGGGCAGGTGACCAGCACCGAGTTGGTCCTGCCATCCTCCTGGCTGGGAGTGTGGGCCTTCTGCACCACACCTTGATCAGTCCCCAGCCCTCGCCACCCTCCAGGGCCGCTCAGGACCCCGTGGTGCATGGGGAGCGCCCAGTGGCCGGGGTGGGGGCGGCGTGGCCTGGATGGGGTGTGGCCCTGTAGTCCTGTGTCCTGCGGCCTCTTGGAGCCTCAAGAACGGGAGAATGACAGCAGTGTCTGTCGAGGGGCCGGCGGGGCTTTAGTGCAGCCAGCACTGACCAGGGTGAGCGTGTACCACTGCAGAGAGGGCTCAAGCCCAGTTTCCTTCGCTGGAAAATGGGCACCGGGGCCGCTGTGCTGGTGATCTCATCAGTGTCCCAGCATGCTGTGTGGTGGGGACTAGTGTTAACCGCCTCCCTTTATGCAGATGAAGAAACCGGGGCTCAGTGTAGGGGGCTTGTCTCTCTCGGGGACCCTCTGAGGGGAACGAGGGGTGATGCTGGACTTTGGGTTGGCAGAAAACTTCCGCCCAAGGTGGCCTGTATGGGCCAGGGAGGGGGGGTGGCAGATGTGGGACATGGCAGTTAGTGGGGGCAACAGGAGGAGACCCAGAGAGAAAAGTGCAGGTGACACCATCTGTTGGGCACACCCTGACCAGTGAGCTGTGAAGAGGACTTAGAAGGAGGTCCAGTTATCAAATGGCAGCTAGGTTCTGTGTTGCAGGCAGAGCCACTGTGGAGGAGGCTGGGGTCTGGGCCCCTGGCCACCGGGGCTTGAGCAGGACAGCTCTGCCGAGCCTTAGTTTCCTCTTTGACCTAGGAAGGCCTCCACCCCCCAAAGTGGGCGTGCCAAGACCCCAGCAGGTGCTCCAGGCAAGGTGGCTCTGCTGAGGGATGTGCCATCAGAGACAAAGCAGGGACCATAGGACAGATGGGGACGGTTGAACGAAGGGACAAGTTCCCTTTGGGTGGGCGCAGTGCCCGGAACCTGGAGACAGGGAGGGCCGAGTGGGGGAGGGCGGAAGGGCAGCCGGCCTGTGCCAGTCTCGGTTGGCCGACCCAGGGTACGACACCCTGCCTTCCCTCCTGCTTCCTGCCAAGCCTCCCGGGGGCCAGCAAGCCGAGCAGGACGAGAAGGGCGGGGGGTGTGGAGGGCTCAGGGAAGGCCCCGTCGGAGCTGGGCTGCCCCCACCCCCAGACACCCTTTATCCCCTTGATCACGCATGCCCTTCTCCTCAACGTGTGCCTGGGTGCGGGCTTGGGGGTTTGCTGACGTCTTCCCTGGCCGGTTCAGAGAGAAATCCGATACCTGCGGGACATTCGCCTGTTTTCACACCAAGAGAGGAAACTTCTCCTGCAGCATGAAAAGGACATCGTCTCCTTGCAGAGATCCACGATGCACCTGCGGCGGGAGCTTCAGGCCCGGACCAGGCTGCCTCAGGTGGGCGCTCTCACTGGGCTGGAGGCCAGGAAACGCTTGGCACCTGGCTGTTCTGTGGGACTGTCCCTCGTAAATACGCTTGTGACCCAGGGAGGGGAGGGACCCAGGAGGAGTGCAAAGGGAAGGCAGGAGGGGCACCCAAGGCGGTTTCCTGGACACGGTGGCCCGGCTGGGCTCTGGAGGAGGAGCCCCCACAGTGGAAGGTGCTCCAGGCCCAGAGGTGTGGGTGGGAAGCCCAGTGGGAAGGAGGGAGGTCAGGTTAGAGCTGGGATGGGGCCAGGGCTGTACTCACTGGGGGGCAGGGCTGAGGCAAGAAACAGAGGTGGCCTGGGCTCCTAGGGGGAGCAGCCCCTTGGGGGACCCCGAGCAGCAGGGGTGTCCTTGCTCCAGCTCCCCGTCCCCACCACCTGTCGCACGGAGGGGGCTGTGGGGACACAGAGCAGGGCAGCTGCCCCCAGCCCAAGCTCTGTTGAGCTGCGGATGCTGTGGCCTTGCCTGGTTGGATGAGGATGGGATGAACTGGGTTCTCTGGGTTAACAGTCACCCTGCAGGGGGGGCAGTTGAGCGGTGTCCTCCCTGCCCCAGGCTGGCCCGCAGGGGAGGTGACCCAGGGCTGCCTGCTGCCAGAGCATGGCCTTGGGTGTGAGCTCGGTGACCCGGGCAGCCTGCGGCAAGGACTCTCCAGCTCTGGGCCTGTGTCTGCCCTGCCTCGGGGCCGCTGGCCTGCCTCAGGGCCGTTAGCATGGCATGCAGGGCTCCTGCGAGGCTAGGACCACCTGCTTCAGCTGGTGAAGGCCGACCTGCGGGGGCACACTGGCCGCCGTGCTGTACGTGAAGTCTGCCACCGGCTTCCCCTGAGGGGCGGTGACCCACACGTGTCCGTGCCAGCTCCCTCGTGCTGTTTCTCTTAGAGTTCCGGCCTTGAGGTCAAGACCACTCAGACGGAGGGGTCTGAGACAAGTGTGCAGCTGAAGGGCCCTGCACAGGGCTCCTCGCGCCCCTTGTCACCGCCTGGGCCCGCCAGCCCCGCCAGCCACTGCCCCCGGACAAGCCCTGAGACCCCACGAGTCCAACAGTGAGTTGTCCCCGGGCGGCCCCGGTGCTTACCATTAAAAACCTTTCCTGTGCTGCTGGCTGGGGTGTCCTCCCCTCTCTGAGCCCAGTTCGTCATCTGTTAAGTGGGGACAGGGCTGCCACCATCCCCGAGACGAAGCGAGTAGACCGGCCTTGCTCCAGGGCAGCGGGCGGCACCCGGGTGGCCACGCGGCGGCCAGGAGCCCCTCCGAGGCTGGCCTGGGGCCCTTCTGCCAGCTGTGGCGGCCGGGCCTTCTCTCACGGGCCCGGCCACGTGGCCGCTGGGCTCGTTTTGCAGCAGAAGGGCCTCTCCCCGCACACTAGAGGGGCCCTGCCCAGGCTGAGTCACCGTGAGGGCGGAGGGGGAGGCCGGTGAGCGGTGCCACCTGACCGGGAGCCTCGCTGTGGGAGAGAGCCATCTGCCTCAGCCATCAAGAGTGTCCCCGCGTCCCTGCGCGCTGGGAACGCCGCCTCCCCTCTGTCTTAATTACAACGGCCCCAGGGCTGGCTGCCCACGGCCAGGGTCTAATGACAGGAGCCTGGGGGGTGAGGGGGCGACGGTGTAGGAGGCAGCCCCCACCGCCCCAGAAAGGGCCCGCCCCTCCCCGCCGGGAGCGGCCTTTGCAGGGACCCCTGTCTGCCTGCAGGGGGCACCAGCGCCTCCAGTGGCCTTCCTGCCTGCGGGGGGGGGGGGGGGGGGCCCTTTGCACGCCTCCTCCGTGGAAGGGGGTCAGCGCTCCCTCGGCTGCCAGGGCCACGAGCCCCACTTGGCTGCCCTGAGAGCGTGCTTCTCACATCTCAGCACGGGCCCACGCAGCCTTCGAGTTACCATCGACTGCCGGATCTCTGAGGACACTCCGGGCCGACTGTACCCTCTTGGTGCCCAGGAGCTGGTTCCTGAAGCTGGGTGGGCGGGGCCGTTAGCACAGGCTTAGCACAGGCGGGGGCGGGGGGGGGCGGGCAGGGAAGGGGGGGTGCAGGCCGCCGTCCGTCCTCCCGCAGGACGAGGCCTCCTTTGCTGTCCTCATCACAGCAGCGATGCGTTGTCATCGCTGGAAAGTTGGGGACCAGAAAGGCTGTATCCACGTTGGGAAAATTTCAGATGGCTTCTAACCGCCGCCTCCGTCACCGTGAGAGAGACTCTGAGTTTTTGCTGGGCCGTGCTACGCAGAGAACTAGGTGTCCTCCCTCGGTCCAGGGGAGCTCAGCAGCGCTGCGAGTGGGTCAGGGCCCAGGTGCATCCTTGAGGTCTGCCTGTGGAGCCACCCCCCTGCACTCAGCCCACAGGGCTCCTGGCCTGAGACCTGGGGGGGGGGGGGGGGAGAGGGGTGACAAGACTTTGAAAGGGCTCCAGGGGCTGCCATTCCAGTTTGATTCCTGAGGCAGCTCTGGGGGGCGGGTGATGGGCTCGGGCGCACACCCCTTGCTGTGTCCTCAGGGTCCTTGCTCCTGGGGCCAGGCAGGGGCCTGCATCTGGGACACACTCATGGGGACAGGTGCCTCCCAGGCCTTGCCCCAGAGAGGCCAGAGCTCCAGCCCCTGCCTCGTCTCCATCTGCAAAGGCCCCAGATTCCAGGCACCGAGGAAAGCCCTTTGACCCCACTCCCCGTTCACAACCCAGATGCCCAGGGCCCCCTGGGGGAGTTGTAGTATCCGAAGGGAACAGAAACAAGTCAAGCCACACCCTAAAGAGTGGCCGGTGTCCCAGCTGGTCCCTCCGCCTGCATTGTCCAGGGGTCAGGAGACCTGGCAACCTTGCCCCCCGGCTGCCTCCTTGAGGCTGGGATGGTGGGGGGGGAGGTGGTTTCCTGATGCCCGTCAGTGTGCTCAGAGCATGGCAGCGGGTCTGGGCATGTGGCCTCCCGGAGCTCAGGTGGGCCCGGTGGTTTGTCCCCATGGAGAACTCTTGCCGGAGCGCCCTGTGCTGGGGAACAGGGACAGGCGGACGCCTCCGGCCCATCACGCTCTGGCGCTGTGCCTGCACCTCGCGAGCCCCCAGCAGGGACCTGTCTGCTTGGGAAGCTGCCTGGGAGGGGAGGGCCCAGGACCTGTTTTCCTGCACCCGTGTGGTGACCGCTCGGCCACCGACCACAGCCATCCCCCGGATGTGACACGTGTTGTCCCATTTGTGGAATGTTGTGGTCGGGGCTTGTCCCCCGGGAGGGCATAGCCCGGGTAGGCAGTCCCAGCCCCGCCCTGCCTTACAGCCTTCTCAGCAAGCAGGCGGATGGGACGCCCCCCCAGGCAACCTCAGCTGCGGAGAGTCACCGGCCGCCTCCAAGGCCCGCGTGGGGAGAGGACACTCCTGTGGCCAGCAGCTGGCCCGACACGGGGCGCCGGCTGGAGGAGAGCCACAGCCCCGTGGGCCAAGGTAACCGGGCACCGCGGTGGCCGCGGTGGCAGCCGAGGACAGACGGTCACTTGGTCGGTTGGCCCTGGCAACTGGGGGCAGCATCGGGCTTGAGGTCAGACAGACCTGCGTCCTGGCGTGCCTCACACGCGCCGTGTGGCCTCCCTCTCCGTGTCTGGGCGCACGGCGGGCCCGTTTGCAGGAGGGCCACCTGCGTGCACCTCGACCGACGTTCCCGGGCAGCGGGGGCTGGGCGGGCGCGGAGGCTGTCCTCCCTTCCCTCCGTTTCCTCCTCTGTGTGAAGAGGGGCCAGCTCAGGGGGTGTGCACCCTTCCCAGGGCTGATTTTCTCACAGGACTTCATAATTCCTGGACGCTGTGCCCCCCGCGTCCTCCGTTCTGTGCCCATCAATGCTGACAGTCCCTTTGCCTCACAGGAGACCCCCAGACCAACCCCAGCCCCACGTCAGCAGAGGAGAAGACCCGGCCTCTGACAGACAGCCGTGCACAGAAGCTCCAGGGCCCGAACTCCCCGGGCGGAGGGGGTCCCTGCGGCCCCCTGGAAGCCAGCGTGAGTTGAGGCTAGGTCCTGCCCTGGCTGCAGGCAGAGTGGGGGCCTGGCCGTGGCTTGGTCGGGCTCTACTGTGTGGCTTTGGGTGGGGGCCGCCCTGTCCACCAGATGATGGTGTTGAGGGGATGGGGCCTCTTTGGCCCTTCTCATCTGGATTCCTCTGTTGAGGGGCCTTTGGTGCCTGATGGGAGGAGGGGTATCTGGTAAGTGGGGGTCTCCTTGGCGATCTTTAAGGGGATGGTCTTTGTTCCTTACGGTGGTAACTCCATGGGAGCACAGGGCTTTACCCACGGCTAAGGGGCACGGACCGATGGCCTCGTGGCAGTGGCCACACCCTGGCTGTGGTCTTTCTCCCACAGGTGGTTGAAGGCCGCATCGGCCTAGCAGGGTCAGAGCTGGGGCTGGATTTTGCCGGCAGCCCCGTGGAGGAGCCCCACAGAATGGAAGGCTGGTGGCCGGGGGAACAGAGGTATGCGGTCTGGAGGGTTGCCTGAACCCAGGGGACCCGCAGGCAGGGGTGGGGGTCCTGGGGCATGGAGACGCCCGTCCTCTCGTTGGAAGAGGACAGCTCACTCTGTCCGGGTGCCCCTCGTCCTGAACCGGGTCCTCTGTGCCCCCTCAACCCACCCCATGCCCTCCTGAGTCTGACCCCCTCTGTGGAAGCAAAGATGTCACCTGGGGAGTTGGCCCATGACCCCGTGCTGGGGGCAGCGGGAGGGGCCCTTCCAGGGAACGCGTGCCTCTGAGCCTCTCAGAAAGCAACGCCCCCCAGAGACCTGACCCAGTGGGGACTGAGGCCAGAACCTCCTAAACACGGGGCCCCCTGCCCCCACCCGGGGAGCCCTGCGCTCTGACCGTCACCTCCTGTCGGGGCAGATACCTGGCGGGCACGGGTGTCAAGCTTACGGGGGAGTTGAAGGCCCCGTGGAGGCCCTGAGCCGTGGGGACGAGGCCGGGGGATGGGGCCCTCTCCTGGGCGCCCCCTGGGACATCCGCACAAATGTGTTTGCAGGACTGAGAGCTGCGGCCCCTTCTCTCCACCGGAAGCCGCCCAGCTGACCGCTGCTCCAGGTGAGGCCCCGCCGTGCACCAGGACCACGGAACCCCCACCCGCGGGTCCTCCGCCACCAGCTCCTCCTCGGCCAGAACCACCCTTCCCCCAACGCCCCGCGGGGGAGCCCCGCCCACTCGCCATACCCATGGGCCCGCTGTCCAAGCGGAGGACTGTAGGGAGGGCCCCTGTCTGGAGCCGTCGTGCCCCAATAAACACAGGACGGCTGCAGTTCTGAGGCCGGGCCCCCAAGGCACGGAGATGTCCCCCCAGACGTGGCGCCCTTACTTGTGCTGGCGGGTGGGTGGCCGAGCTAACGGGTGTGGAGCCGGCGGGTGGGGGGGGGTGGGGGTGGGGGGGGTGGCACTCCGCGGACCACGCTGGGGCTGTGGACCTTTCTTCCGCCTCCACCGGGCCCTTCTGGTCCCGATCCGCTGGCTTAGGGGCTGTGGGGTGTGGGCCGCAGGGGTGGCAGGGGGTGAGGGCTGGGGGCCTCACCCCCAACTCCCCCCTCTCCGCAGCTCCGGTACCACCCAGCCGGCCTGAGGGCAGCCCCCTGCCGCCGCTCAGGGCCCCCTCGGACCCGGGCCCGGAGTCCGAGGCTGCTCCCCGGAGCCGCTCGGGGTCTTGGGCGGGGTCCCCTGCCTCCTCCTCCCTGAGTGGGGTGTCCTGCCGCTCTCTCCAGGAGTTCCAGAGAGCAGCCGCCGTCCTGGTTCAGCTCTGCGAGAGCCCCGTCTCCGTGTCAGACTGGGGGGGTGGGGACGTCCCAGACACGGACCCCGGCTGTTCTGGGGAGCTCTCTCCTCAAGACTCCTGGGGGCTCCACCGGGGCGGGGGGCAGGTGGCCCGGGAGAGGCCAGAGGGCGGTGGGGCCGGGCCCCTGGGCGGCCCCTCCACGGAGCCGGGGGGCGTCCTGCGGGAGGGCTGGCCGCTGCCTCCCCCGGACGCCCCCTCTCCGAGGTCAGGGTCAGAGCTGTCAGAGGCGTCCAGCGAGGTCTGGGACGAGGAGAACCTTCTGGAGCCTGGCTCGGGGCCCTCCTTGTCTACTGGAGGCTCGTCCCACCTGGAAAATGGCGGGGCGCCCGGCTCTGCACTTGCTTCCTTGGGCCCTGGGGAGGGGCAGGAAGCGTCTGGAAGCACTGGGAGCCTCATCCGTGAACTCACCACGGAAGAGGGCCCAACAGACGTCCCCCGAGGCTGCCCGCATGCCCTTCCGTCCACGCCCTCGTTCTCCAGTGACTTGGACCCGTCCCTTTCCTCTCCCTCGGGGTCCTTGGCATCCGAAGGGGTGGATTCTGGCAGAGGAGAGACCAGGCCTCTGCAGGCCTCGGCTGCCTGCCCAGAGGGGCCCTGGGACGCTGCCCTGAGTCTGCCCAGCGACAGGACGCCACAACAGTCCTGGTCTGAGCCTGAGGTCCCCGTGACCCCGCGGGCTCCTCCTGGGGACCCTGGCGGTCTGGTGGCCCTGACACCCCAGGGCTGGGCACCCAGATGTAGGGGCAGTGGAGACTCCCCTGCCCCCGAGGAAGCCTGCCCCACGCTGTCCAGCAGGGCCTTGCCTGAGATCCTGTCCCCCGTTGACGAGGTGCTATCCTATGGCAGTGCCGACCTGTCCTCCGCTCACAGGGATGCCCGCCTCCCTCCTCTGCCTCCCACCTTCCCAGCAGAGGATTTGGCCAACACGACCAGCCCCGACTCAGGAGACTTCCCTTCCCCACCTGAGGATGTCATGTCTCCTGGGAGCTTGCCGGGCCCCCCGGGGGAGGATGCCTCCATCAAAACTGGGGAGTTGCCCTCCTTGTCTGAGGAGGACACACCCGAGGCACCATCCCCAGGGCCCCAGGAGTCGGGGCTCTGCCTGGGGGCAGGCAGACAGGGCGGAAGCCTTGGGGACAAATTGGGTGAGTCACGTTCGGTTTCCAGGGATCAGGCTGTGGGCAGCCAGTGGTCTGACCCAGCCGGCTGGCCAGGGTGCCCCTCTGGGGGCAGGGCAGGAGATGCCCCTGGAGGGCTCCCAAGGCTGCCGGTGCGGCCCCCGACCCTGTCCAGAGTGGCCTTTATGGCCGGGGAGGGTCCACCAATGCTGTCAGCCGCTGGCAGCCCTGGGCAGGGCGACCCAGCTCCTGCTCTGGGCGCGGGCCCCTGCGCTGACCCGCCGGGCACAGAGGGAGCCAAGGTGGTGGATTTGGTCTCCAGCCAGCTTAGCAGGAGGATCCTGTGCGACACGCTGGCTGTGCTCTTGGAGCCAGCCCAGCCGGCGGCCCCCTGACGGAAGAGCCGCCGTGTCCCGCAGGCTGGCCCGGCGGCCGCTGCAGGGCCTCGGGAAGACGGGGCCCACGGTGACATGGGGTGCCATTGCGCATGCGTGTGCATGGTGTGTGGGATGCTCCCGGAAGCCTGGGCCACCGAGGGCAGAACCACCATTCAGAACAGCCTGCCTGTGGCTGGCCCCCAAGTAGTCGTCTGATGCTGGGCTGGGGCCTGGGCGGGGACATGGCAGCCAGTGCGGTGAGCTCTGTGTTCTTCCGGATGTTGGGGCCGCTGCGTCCGTCAGGCGCCTGGAAGGGCCCCTGATCCAAAGCCTTTAAGAGGCGGGAAGGTAAAAGGTTGTGCGGGCGTGTCCAGAGGCTGCCGGTCGAGGAAAGGTGTGGAGGTCATGGATTGACAGAGAACGGTCCGGAGGGGAGCGGTCCCCAAGGACGAACTGGAGACCACATGCCGGGAGGCAGAGCCATCGGCAAAGGCGGGGCGAAGAGAGAGAGAGCGGCTCTGGGGGGACAGGGGGGCAAGGGGCGGTGGAGACGGGCTGGGGGTCACGTCCGCACGGACTCACACCCCAGCTTGGCGGCCTCTGAAGGCCAAGGGCATGCACGTGGGCCGACCCCGCTGTGGACATCACAGATCTGTCAACTCAAGGGCCGGAGGTGACCAGTCACGCCCCAGGACTGCCCTCTGGCGGGAGGTGGGCCAAGGGCTCCTTGAGGACTCAGGACTCCGGGAGAGGCCAGAGTCCGATTCCTGGTGGCTGTCCACCATCGAATGACCCTCGGGATGCAGGGCGGCCTCGGAGCAGGGAGCAGTTTGCAGAGGTGTTCGCGGATGCAATCCCTCTAGGGCTTGGCTCCTCCCCTCCAGGGCACGGACTTCCCCGGCCTCAACAGAGGAACTCCTTTGGAGATGACACTTATGGACCCCTGGGGAGCCGGCGACTTCCGTGCACTTGCGGTTAGCTGGGGGGCGTGGCGGAGCCCAGAGTTCTGCCTGTGCCCTCCACCTTCCAGCCCGGGAGCGGAGGCTGCCTCCAGGCAGCCCTCCACCAGGCCCCCGCTTCAGGGCAGCCTCCTGTATCCAGGCCAGCTGCTCGCCAGACGGACTTTTGTCACAGGCTCACTCGTCTGGTTTCACGGCTCAGGGAGGCACCAGCTGAGACAGTTCATGCTGATTTCGCACTGGGTCCCCCCACGCCCACCAGGGAACCCCGGGACGGGCTCGGGCGGGGGGCAATGTGCTCTTGCTGTGCGTATGCGATTTCAAAACAAGTTCTGAACTACAGGTTTCCTATTGATTTCCTTCTAGTTTTCCGAACAAATCAGTCTGTAATTTTTTATTTTTTTTTCTATTTATTGCTGACCCTTTTGGATTTACGAGGCCGTGCGAGAGGGATTATGTATTTTACACACACACGTTTGGCATGGTAATAAATCTCCCACCTCAAAACCCTGCAGATTTGCCTCAAACCCCATCGCCCCCTTTCTGGTCGCCGTGCGGGGGGGGCTGTGCTCTTGGCGGGGCCACGGGCCTCCCAAAGGACCTGTCTGGGGGCCGCCTGCACCGGTGGCCCCTCGCCCACGACAGCGGGGCCCAAGGGAGGCCACGCTACAAAATGAGCTCCATGTTTCAGGTCGGCGCCGTGGAGGGTGTCAGAAGCCCTCCGTCTCAGCTGACACGGCGAGTGAGGGGCGTGGGCTCCGAGGTCCGTCTAATGACAGGCAAACATACACACCACACTGCTGCCTTCACAGCCTCACTGCGCTCGCCTCGGCTCCAATCCCTGCTAACCTCTGGGGCCGATAAATCTTGGTCTCCAGAAGGGCCGTTATCCTTCATAGAAAGTGGTTATTTCTGGGGCGCCCGGGTGGCTCAGTCGGTGGAGCGTCCGACTTCGGCTCAGGTCACTGTCTCGCGGTCTGTGGGTTCGAGCCCCACGTTGCGCTCTGTGCTGACAGCTCAGAGCCTGGAGCCCGCTTCCGGTTCTGTCTCTCTCTCTGCCCCTCCTCCACTCATGTTCTGTCTCTCTCTACCAAAAATAAATGTTAAAAAAAAAAAGAGGTTATTTCTTAGTTAAAGCCCACGTTTAATTTTGCAGTCTGTCTCTTTCAACGGCCCCTCTTAGCTGTACCCTCCTGCATGAAATGCCCACGGATGCACCTTCAGCATTTCAAATGCCAAGTCACCAGACCAGCTTTAGGAAGCCTTTGATTCCTTACCACGTGCAGCCGTGACAGCCGCCCCTATAAAATACAGCGAGGGGCCCCCGAGGGCAGGTACAGAGAAGTGACAGCCTTGTGCACTCCGGGGAACACAGCAGCACCCGTTTGGATGGCGCCTTCCTGTGCCCGGGGGCACCTGGCTCCCGGGGTGGGGGGTGGGAGGTTAAGTGACCAGGCTGGGTCCCCACCCCCGGGCCAGGTTCTCCGGCAGCGAGGGGACGTGGCTGTCCAGTGAGCACCCAAACAAAACCAGTTCCGTGGGTCAGACCTGCCCTGTCCATGCTGGCTCCCCAACCAGCATCTGGGCCCCCCCAAGGATGTCTGCGAGGCCCACACCTGTGCCTGTGGCCCCTTGTCCTGCCCGCCCACCCCATGCCAGGCATCAAACGCCAAGCTGCTGCTCTACATTCCCAGCGGCGTGCACACGGCTGGGAGCAGACCGCAGTGTTGGCAAAACATGACTACGCGTTTAGGGCGCGAGGCAGGATCGCGCGTGAACACATGCGCCCACACGTGCACCCCCGCCCTCCCAGGGCTCCTGCGGCTGCCCCCCAGTTGGGGCCCTTTCTGTCCGGCAGCTGTGTCCGTCCAGGCTGTAACGTGACACAGCCGGGGTGTTCAGTGATGCTCAGAGCCCTTCCTAAGTCCTGCTCTCCACGTCTCACTGGGGTCGTGGCAGGGACCCCATCCCCGTCTGTGCCTCCCTGGCCACCGCCCCTGCCTCCCCCCCCCCCCCCACGGTGTCACTGTGAGGACACAGAGGATTGTCGCCACCAGGCTCTGTCCCCGGCTCGCAGCAGTGCTCTGGAACAATCCTCCTGGTAGGTCTTCCAGAGAATGGGCGTTCTTCCTAAGCAGCCATGCCCAAACGCAAACACCAACTGGGGGCAGGTCCTCGGAGGACAGGGCCCGCTCCGGAGTCTGGGCTGTGGCAGGAGTTCAGAAGCATGTGTGGGGTGCAGAAAAGGCACAGTGGTCCTGCCACCCGCCCCCAGGGCCCCTCTCCCCGCCCCGCAAGCTGGCGTGGCTGCGGCACTCAGAGCAGGGAGGGAGCTCCGCCTTTGCCCCTGAGCGTCAGCGGCACTCAGGCTTGAGACCCCCTCTGTCGAATGTGTGCCACGTGCCCTTCACCATAGTCCGTGGCCCTCTGAGCCTCAGTCTCCCCTTCTGTAAAACAAGAACACAGATGCCTCGCTCCGTCAGCTCTGAGATGCAGACCTGCCCACGTTGGAATCACCGCGAAATCAGAGCGCGTCCTTCGATTGGAGGCATATGAAAATGGCAGCGGGTTTCCTTCCTTCGTAGCACCTGCGATCGTGGTTCATCTGACGGTGGCCCAGGGCTGAGCGCCCCCTCCGTGCAGGTGGAGGAACCGATCCAGGGGGTCTCCAGGGTGGGGTCACGGGCTTTGAGCCGGCCGGGAAAGCAATGGAAGCTTGGAAACTGCTATCGTTGCCTTGTCTCTCAGACCCTAAGATCCAACCCCCTCCCCCACACCCTGTTTTAATGTTTCTGAGTCTGGCTGCATTTTACAATCAGTGGGCGCTCTTCCTAAGAACCTTCTAGTGAATCGACATGGGCTGCAGGGCCAGTGGCGCTCTGGGTTTGAGAAACGACCCGTGCTGCGTTCAGGGTGCTGAACAAAGTCCGGTGCCACGGGCCCCATGCCGCGGAGCAGGTGTGGGGTGAAGTAACACCCGGCCACGCTGACTGCACCCCGGGGTGGGCTCACGGTGTCCGTGGCGCCAGCCTTCCTCACTTCCCGTGGGGTGGGGCTGGTCCTGGGGAGGGACACCGTGCTTCGACCTGCCTTCCCACAGCAGGAAGGGGGCACTCCTCCAGCACCCCCCACGGGGATGGCTGGCAGAGGAGGGACCAGGAGACCCTAGTGGCCCTTCAGTGGGGCCAGCACGCACATCGTCTGGCTGCCCCTGAGACGCCCCTCTGGCTCCCTCAGCACGTGGATGGGGACACACAAGCCCTGGGGAACAGTTGTGACAGCACGACTTGCACCTGGGTAGGGGAGGGGCACGGTCCTTCCAGGTGGCTTTGGGCATTTGCTGTGGACTGAACTGTGTCTCCCCAGAATTCATTCATGGAAACTTGCCCCCAATGTCACGGTGCTAGGAAGCACATTAGGGTTTGATGAGGTCACGAGAGTGGGTTCCCACGATTGCCCTTGTGCCCTTATGAGAACAGACCCCAGAGAGTTCTCTGTCCACGAGAACACACAGAGGGACGTGAGGACACCTCGAGAAGGCGGCCGGCGATCTGTG
Source organism: Acinonyx jubatus (assembly GCF_027475565.1). Classification (NCBI taxonomy): domain Eukaryota; kingdom Metazoa; phylum Chordata; class Mammalia; order Carnivora; family Felidae; genus Acinonyx; species Acinonyx jubatus. Next base: position 1,541,606 of record NC_069391.1, read on the forward strand.
GGCCAGGAAGCGGGCCTCTGGGAGCTGACCCTGATGACCCTGATCTGGAGTTTCCAGCCTCCTGAGCTGTGAGAAACAAAGGTCTGTCGTTTAATAAATGCCTGTGCTGTGGGGTTTTGTTACGCAGCCTGAGCCCACTGAGACAGTGTTCAGAGTTAAACCCCTCCGGGAAGGGTGGGGAAGGTTGCCTTGGGCCTGAGTGCTCAGAACCCACCCAATAGCCCGCCCCTGACAGTCTTTGCCCCCTGGATGACCAGAGCTGGTCTGCGCACTCAACGGTGGCCATGTGACTTCATGGCCACGCCCCCAGGCCGAGGCCAACAAGTCAACCTGGTCACAGGTGGAGGGGGGCAGGGACCGGTGAGGCTGAGATGGGCTCCACCCCAAGGGCAGCAGGGGACGCCAGGGGCACCCAGCAGAGCAGGAGGGGCACCTGGAAGCATAGGCTGCATGCGGGGGCTCCCCTCGGAGGCGGAGGCAGCACCTTCTGTGGAGAGAGGCCGAGAGAGGCTGAGCTGGTCGGGTGCAGGGTGCAGCGACCCCTTCCAGCCTTGTGTCCCTTGGTGCCCACGCACCCAGGGGTCACCTGCCTCCTTCCCCTTGCATGCCACGAGGCACACCCTGGCTCTCCCCCACCTGTTCCCTGCCGGGCCTCTCCTTCCTGCCTGGATCTCCGCTCTCCTTCCCCCACCACCTCCAGAAAACCTCCCGGGAGGAGCCACCGAGCCTCTCCTCTTTCCCTCCACCACCCTTTCAGTAAAGGCCTCGTCCCTACGTCACCCAGAACACCTTTGTCCAGTCGCTAGGGAGCCATGCCCCCCCCCCCAGGCATCTGTCATTCTTTCCTCCCCACATCTATCCTTCACCTCCGTCCTGTCCTCCTCCAACCTCCAGGTTGCTCCTCTGCCTCCCCCCGCCCCCATTTGCTTCAGTCCAGGGCTCGGGGTGTGGCCAGTCCTCTTCTGTCCCCGTGGCCTCCTGTGGTGACCTCAAGCGGGCCAACCTACCCTCTGAGCCCAGACTCTCACAGCCAACCAGTGGCCTGGCACTTGCCTCAGATGTCACAAGGTCAACAGATCCAAAACAAGCCGGAGTTCCACTCTCACCCCAACCTCCGTCAAGTGCAGCTTCCTGCTTGCAGCTTCTTCTGCGAGAAGACACGACCCCTCCGTCTACGCTCGGGATTTAATCCACCGCATGTCCTACCTTCCAAACACACCCTAAGTCTGACACTGTCACTAACATTGCCACCCAACCCTCACCTGATTCCCACCATCTCTTGGAGGGCTGTGACAGCCTGTCACAGCTTTCCCTCCTGCCCCTAATACACAGCAGCCAGAAGGGCAGAACCACATCTCTACTCAGAATCCTCCGATGGCCACCGTGGCTTTCAGAGCCAGGGGCCCTAATCTGCAGCCTGCCTGGTGAGGCCCCTCCCTGTGTTGTTCTTGGCCGCTTCCCTGGTTCCCTCTCTTCCCCTGGCTAACTCTGCTCCAGCCACACTGGCCTCCTTGCTTTTCTTCGAACGCGCGTGTCCCTTCTACCGCAGGGCCTTTGCACACGCAGTTCCTCTGCCTGGCGTGTGTAGGAGCCAAGTGGCCCGAAAGAATTTGAACTTCCAGGCCAATGACTGTTGCTGACTCATATCCGCTCTGCGACCTACTTCCTTTCTTTTTTGTTTTGGTCACACAGTTCAGAGAAAATGTTGATATGCATAACAATCAAGAATAGCAATGTAAAAACCAGGTCTCCTGTTGAATTAAGCAGAAAGTCACAGGAAGCTTTACTTCCTAGGGCTGCAAAGGTCACCTGGAAAGTCCTAAACTTGGGCACCATAACACGTCTGAATCTGTGTGGATGTCTTGCTAAGTTTCCCAGAGATAAAAATCTCATATTTAAAGGTCAAGGTCAGGGGAGCAGACACTCTGAAGCCCCAGGTGGGGTTTCCAGATGAAGCGCAGGACCCCCAGTTAAACGGAAATTTCCGATAAGCGGCCAGTCGTTTACGAGTCCAAGAACTTCCCGTTAAATTTGCATCTCAGACACGGGGCATTTTCGTTTGCTAAATGTGGCGACCCTGGGGGGGGGGGGGGAGGGGCGGGCCAGCCTGGGGCGGGGCCTGGAGGGCGCCTGGGAGGCGGGGCCGGGCGCTCGGGGGCGGGGCCGGGCGCGCGCGGCGCACGTGACGGCGGTTGCCAGGGTGAAAGGTCAGGCGCGCCGCGGCACTCCCAATATGGCGGCGGCCGGGGCGGCGGCGGCGGCGGCGGCGGCGGCGGCAGCGGCGCGCAGCCCGGGAAGCCCGGCGACGACGGCGGCCCGAGCCCGGCGGCTGCCTCCGCTGCTCGTGCTGCTGGCGGCGGCGGCGGCGGCGGGCCCGGGGGCGGGCGGCGCGGCGCGGCTGTACCGCGCGGGCGAGGACGCCGTGTGGGTGCTGGACAGCGGCAGCGTGCGCGGGGCCACGGCCAACAGCTCGGCCGCGTGGCTCGTGCAATTCTACTCCTCGTGGTGCGGCCACTGCATCGGCTACGCGCCCACCTGGCGGGCCCTGGCCGGGGACGTGCGAGGTGAGGCGCGCCCGCGCGGGACCCCCGACCCCGGCCGGCCGGCCGGGCCCGGCCCCCCCCCCCCCCCCGGGACAGCCCGGCACGTTGGCGGCCTCGAGTCGCAACGGCGAGAAGCCCTCTTCCGGCCCGCACTCCGCAGCTGCGGACCGGGGAGCCCCCCTCCCAGGGTCTTGGGGAAGAGCGTCGGTGCCTCCCCCCAGCCTTTGTCCTAGCTGTTTTCCGACGCACAGCCCGTCTCCGTGCCTCGGAGCCCCCTTCCCTTGAAGTCCTGCGCCGTCACCCTCTTCTGGCCATATGGTGGATGCTCAGAGCGAGCCAGCAACTTAGACGTCCAGATGCCCCGGAGACCTCTGTGGAGGCAAAACAGGACCTTCGGAGCCTGTCATCGGGAGGCGCCTCGTTCCTAGAGGCGCAGCCCGTGGTTGACCTGACTTCCACCGAGCTACATTTTATGTTGTTGGCAGTTTCATCAAGCTGCCAAGTGCTAATCAGTCCCTCGTTACTCGCCTGCCCCGGTGGCAGAGTTGGGGGTGGGGGTGGGGGGCGGGTCTGCGGCTCCCTTCCGCCGGGCTTTTACACGGCATGCGAATCGCTCTGAAGTCCGTGCTGTCCTCAGCGAGAGTGAGGTTTGGCAGGACCCTTGCTGGTGCTCAGCTAACCTCTAATTACATATTTCCGCGGGCCAGAGGATAACAAATTGCTACACTCTCTTCCAGCACTGTTGTTTTTTAAGGCTCCTTTCCTAGTCTGTTGTGATTTTCTCATAACTAAACAGGTTCCCAAACTTCTTAAAAGCCTAAGTAGGGGTTTTGTGCAGAATCGTAAAAGATTGTCTTTAAGATGCATTCTCATATTACCTCGGGGAGTTGGGGCCTTTTGATTCTGAAGGGCCTGTTCTTTGATCTCATGTTTTCTGAAGTCCCAAGTGTTCGGCACTGTGGCCAGAACGGAGGTGGACGGACAAGTCCTTAGTGGGCTTTCTCAAAGCCTTTGCTTTGGGAACAAACAAACTTTCAGAGTGCAGAGAACTTCTCAGTTCTCGTTTGTCACTCAGTGGCAGAAACACAGATGTGTAACTATTCTGTAGTTGAACCAGCGTGTAAGGAGCCTTGAAAATGGCCCCTGGAACTTGGAAGAAAGGTTTCTTCTGGAAATGAAAGTGGCAAAACCCATACCTGATGGTGTGATTCACTCAACCCTTAGCTAAGTGAGGTTATCTTAAAAGGATTGGACGCTGCCCGCGTCGGGCAGGATGAAGGCCTGGGACGGAGGGAGATATGGCTGAAAGTGAAAAGCAGCTGGTCTGAAAGACAGTGGGGACAGCCGCGGGGCACCTGGGCAAAGCATCCCGAGAGCCAAACCGCCGCTGGAGGCAGGGGCCTCGGCACTGGGGAGAGTTCCACATGGGGTCCCCAAAGAGAGGTCACCTGGGGACTTGTTAGAGACGCACCGTCAGTCCCAACCCGGGTCTGCTGGGTCCGAAACCGGGCGTGAGGCCCAGCATCCTGTCAGCACAAGCCCCACAGCTGGAGGATCACCGTTCTCAGGGACACCAGCCCCATGACGCACCTGCAGAGAAGCACCCGTGGCCAGGATACGTGGCATATGGACTCCCCCTCGTGGATGTCCCAGTACACAAGGATTCCCCAGAAAAGGAGTCCATTAACTTTTAAAAAAAAATTTTTTTATGTGTGTTTATTTAAAAAAAAATTTTTAATCTTTATTTATTTTTGAGAGAGAGACAGAGCGTGAGCAGGGGAGGGGCAGAGAGAGAGGGAGACACAGAATCCAAAGCCGCTCCAGGCTCTGAGCTGTCAGCACAGAACCTGACGGAGGTCTCAAACCCGCAACAGTGAGATTACGACCTGAGTTGAAGTTGGATGTTTAATCAACTGAGCTGTCCAGGCATCCCCCTTCCTTTTTTAAATGTTTATTTATTTTTGAGAAAGAGAGAGAGAGAGAGAGAGAGAGAGAGCGCGCGCGCGCGCGCGCACAAGTGAGGGAGGGGCAGAGAGGGAGGGAGACACAGAATCCCAAGCAGGCTCCAGTCTCTGAGCGGTCAGCACAGAACCCGATGCGGGGCTCGAACCCACGAACCATGAGATCATGACCTGAGCTGAAGTCGGACGCTCAACCGACTGAGCCACCCAGGTGCCCTAATGTTTGTTTATTTTAGAGAGTGATATACAGAGCACCCGCGGGGAGGGCAGAGAGAAGGAGACACAGAATTGGAAGCAGGCTCCAGGCTCCCAGCTGTCGGCACTGCATGGAACCTGACTCAGGGCTCCAGCTTGAGGTCGTGACACTTAACCGACTGAGCCACCCAGGTGCCCCTGGAGTTCACTAACTCTTAAGCCTTTGCTTCCTGTGTGATCGACCACAGGGCTCTTTTTGTGACTAATCCTGGCCCGCTCCCAGTGGAACCACTGAGAAGCCGCGGCCGCCCCCAAGGGAAGCAGGTCCCCATTGCCCCCCCATGTCCTGTGTGAACACAGGCTTCACTCCCGTTGTCACCCCTTTGGTGCCGTCAGTCACCTGTGAATTGGGCTGTCCAGTCCCCGGGGCACACGGACCTTGCACTGGGCCCCCATGGGTGCCCCTCCCCACCCCTCTTGAAATAGAGACCATCCAGCTGGCGTTTTTCCCCATCCATTGCTCCCCCCACCCCAGCCTCAACACTGTCTGACTTCTAGAAGGTGGGACAGGCTCTGCTCCCCTGTGAGATCGCCTGGGATGGGGGCAGTGCTGTTTCCCCTGCTGTCCCTCCACCATCACGGGGGGGGGGGGGGGCGGGGGGGCAGCTTCCATTTGCTCAGAAAGGACAAGGCCTGAGAGGTGGTCTGGAGAGGGTGAGGCTCCTCCCCCGCTCTGGAAGCGTCTTCTGCTCAGAGCTGAGGGTACTTTGCTTTCCTGAAGGACTTAGATTGAACTTTGGCAATTAACTGACATTTTCAAGATATTGAAAATAAATGTTTTTCCTTGTAACAAGGCGGCTTAACGAACAAAAGGTCTACCATTGGGTGTAGCCCAGAGTTCCTGCAGTGTTTGTGTGGATCTGGCTTACGCCTGTCACTTCTGAGTCCTTTGTAAGACAAAACCCTGCTGTGTTCCCGGAAATCATTTAGCCCGGAGCTGTGGTGTTAGCGGTTTGTGGTGCCACCTCCTTTTACGGACAGGAGACACCTGCGGCCCCCAGCAGCACCCCACCATCGCGCTGCCTTTGAGGTGTCTCCGTGGAGACCGTGGTCGCTGGAGGAGCGCCCCAGTCGAGGGTCACCGGGGCCTCCCTCTCCCTTCTTACTGGTCTGGAGGAAGCAGGGGCACATTTCCTGTAATGGGTCCTGAAATTCTAGATGAGGCAGGAAGGGGAGGGAGCCTGAGACTCGGTGGGCAGTCACCGACAGCACGCACCTTCTCTTCCCGTCCGTGAGCAGGTGTCGCCCTGGGGCCCAGTGAGGCCGGGTCCTTCACTTTGGGTCGCGCACCTGAGCACCAGGCCGGGTGGCCCCGGGGCCCGTGGCTCTCTGTCCTGGCCGCTCCGGTGTCCGTGCTCTGGCTCGCCCCCCTGCAGCTCCTCACTCACTACCGGGTCTGGTCTCTCTGCCCACCTGGCTAGGCCACAGGCTCCTGGAGATGAGCTGGCGTTCCCCCACGGGCCGCGTTCGTGGGTGGGGGGGGTGACTGAGTGGGGAGGGGTGCTGACGGCGCACTGCCAGCAGGGGTGTGTGAGGCAGGGAGCCCCAGGAGGCACCGTGAGCTCGCCGCCTGAACTCTGGAGAGGGCTGTCCGGGGGCTGGAGGCAGGCAGTGGAGATGCCTGCTCGTGATGGGCCCAGGAAAGGCCGCTGTACCCCCTGCCCCTGCCTGGGCAGCTGTGGTTTCAGCCCAAGGGAGACGCGCCAGGGAGGCCCAGTTTCTGTGATGACCACGGCCAGAGGAGCGCCACCGGGCACCAAGGTCAGCGATGCCAGTGTGAGAACACAGGTCATCAGTGCGGCCCGGAGGACGGGCCGGGGGCTTTTCCTTTCCCCCGAGGCGGGGTCGCCAGGCTTCAGCGGTTTGCCAGGAGATGCGCTGGGCAGGGGGACGGCTGTGTCCCATCGAGCGCTCCGGCCACTGCGCCGAGGGGCGAGGGCGCCATGGGTGGCCCGCCCCACCTCCACTCCCAGAGGAGGCTGAGACGAGCGCCCGACTCTCCAGCCACCTCCAGTGACTTGTAGCTAACGCTTGCTGGCCTCCGCTTGTCAGTATGTGGGCTCAACTTCTACCCAGACCTCTAGACCGAACTTGCCCTTGAACTTGGAGTTTGTCTGAAAAGACCTTGCTCACCCAGGACGGAGCCTGCGCCGGGGAAGAGAGCGTCCTGCGGTGGGTGGACCGTGGGCACCCATGCACCGTCCCCCCCCCCCCCCGCCCCGCCCAGCCTGCACCACGACGGAGAAGCCACGGAACAGCCCTGCGCCTTCCAGAAAAGCCCTCCTCTCGCTCCCTCTTAGACCTTGGAGGTTAATTACTCTGTGCTGTAATCGTTTTCTAGAACCAACCGATGCCGGACTGTAAATCAGACTTCTATGGACATTTTCATGAGAACTTGACCAGTACTGGTGAAAGGCTTAATCCTGAAGGTTAAGTGATAGGGTCCCTTGATAAGTAAACTTGCAATAAATATTAGTTTGCTCTCACAGAGAAGCCTAATTATTTCTCAAGGATTTTTTAAGCCTGTGGTACTGAAAACAGGCTTGTGAGGAGAGCAGAGCAGGACCTGCGTTGCGACCCCCGCCCCCATGCCCCCAGTGGATGCCCCTGGAGGCGCGTGCCTCCCAGCTGGTGCCCTTTACCCCCGCTTTAGGACATTGTCCCCAAAGCAGGCAATTTGCATTCAGTTTAGAGAGTTTCTCTCCTTTGTGTGGTGGGATCCAGACAGGTGGGAGAGGCCAGGAGGAGGGGGGGTACAAGTTGAATGCGGCCAACACCCTGAAGCTAGACCTTTGAGATGCTTTGCATTTTATTTGATAAAACGGACTGTGTCTTTTGTGTTGCCCTGAATGCCTCCATCTGCCCGGGCAGTCTGACTGCGGGTGTCTCTGTAACCGAAATCCTCCCTCATCTGCTTCCCTCAGGAGCCTTCCCGCCTAGCTTAGCCTAGCCTAGCGTGAGCAGCCTTCCTCCCCAAGACAAAGGCCTGGTGAGGCGTCAGCACCTCCTCCCGCCAGGACGGCCAGCCCAGCTTTGAACTGGCCGAGCGGAGTGCTGTGTCGAGGGGCGCTGTGCAGACGCGCTGGTGGCGGGGTGCTGAGGAGCCCGGGCAGGCGGCTGCCCCTGCGCACAGCGCGTGGCACTGTCCTCGGCCCGTCCGTGCTGCCTTGAGCTCCCCGCTCCCTGTGCGAGTAGAGCCTGACGTCTGCCCTGCGTTGACTCTGCACATCGGGACCTGTCCTGAGTTGTGCGTGGCGCTGGCAGGTGCGGAGAAACCGTGAACGACCCTGGGAAGGTCCGAGTGGGGCCCGTGTTCCAGAAGAAGGGGCACTGACGGAAACACAAACAAAATGAGGTTGATTGGAGCTCCTAAGTCCTGGGAAAATAACCAGGATGATGGAATTGGCACGGGGCTGTGGGGGAAGGCCTCGGCTGGCATTCGACACTCAGCAGATGAGGGGCGAGGGGCACGGCCAGTGCCAAGGCCCTGAGACAGGCAGGACGGCAGGTGTCCAGAGGACTGCACGCGGCTGTTGTGGCTCCAGGGTGGGGAGGTGGGGAGGTGCCCGCAGGTGGAAGCCGGCGGCTCCGGGTCCGGAGGCTGGGCGAACCGTGTCCTCGTTCCTGAGCAGCGGGAAAGAAGAGTGGCTTCAAGTAGGGGGTCGTTTGATCTGGTGTCTCCATTAAGAAATCTGCGCCTGCTCCCTGGAGAACCAGGGCCAGCGGCCGACGGGGGTGGCGGTTGGGACGATGCGGGCCAGACTTGGGGTGGTGGGTCTGGGCGGGAAGGAGGACCGTAGTGTTTCGGCAGCGTTGGGGGGGGGGGGGGGGTGGGCGGCGTCTTGGAGCGGGCCCTTCAGCGTTGTAACCAGGTGGTGGCCCGGTTCTGGTCAGACGTGCTGAGTGAGGTGTCTTTCCTTCCGGGAGCAGGGCGGGCACGGGGATTCGTGGCCGCTGTTCCCACGCTCGGCGGATGCCAGTCGCTTTTCCACGGTGAGCTAGTTTTCTTCTAAGTCCTGTCATCAAGGACCGTCTAAAACCTAGAAATGTGAGAAGAGGGCGGGTCTCGCGTCCTCAGTGTCACTGGGGCCTCGCCTCACAGGCTCCCCCGAGGGCTGGCTTTCCCGGGGAACGTGTCTGGGTTTGACGTTGCGTGATGGCTGTAATTAAGGGCTTTGCCTCTGAGGCTACGCGTTGGCTCACAGACCTTCTCTGGTAGAGGAACGGACAGCTTCTGTCCGGAAGAAGAACCCCAAACGCCAGGGTTTTCCTGCCCTGTTGGGCGCTGGAGGGCCCTGTCTCGTAGGCTGGCTGTTCCTGGTGGCCCTGGGCCCGATCCGCGCACCCTGACGGGGCCCTTCGGTACCTGTTCATCCTGTGCTTTTCCGAGTCATGCCTTTAGCTCTTTGAAAACTATGCCCTGACACTGGCCACGGGTGGATTCGCTGTCTAGAGACCTCACTCTGGTGAATTTACCAAGTGCCTTTATCAGCGGTGTCGGAGCAGAGGTTCCTGTGGCCTTACGCTCTCTTGAAGGCCCTGCAAGGCATTTCAGAAGCACCGGGCTTGCCGAGCACCCTGCTTCTCCGGGCGACACTGCGACTCTGGCCCTTTCGCTGTTGTGATGAGAAGAAGCAGTGGGTTGAAAACCTGGTGAAACCAAGGTTTCTCTTTATCTTTTTCATCTTGAAGCCCCCAGCGGTTGTGCCCTATTTCAAAGGGCAGGGTCCACCTCCCGGGTGCCTGGGAAAGTCGAAGGCGCTTGGGAGGCTGAAAAACCAGCGTTGGTGACCTCCGTCTGCACCGCCTCGTTTCTCTGTGGCGGCATCTGCGGCCCAGACCGAGCGTTTCCCACCTGTCTCCCCCTCACTGGGAGAGCAGCCGGCGCCCCTGGGAGGGGGGCCGGCTCCCCCCCGCCTTCCAGGACACAGCGGGTGGAGGACCCAGGGGCCTCTTTCGGTCACGTTCCGGGAGGTCGAGCCTGGGGCACCAAGTGGAGACAGCAAGTGGGCAGGGGTTGCCCGCAGCCTGGGCTGGGTGAGGCCCGCGGGCAGAGGCCCGGGGGGGCTTGACCTGCTGAGTCAGAGCCCTCCACCCTGGCCCTCACCCTCGGCGCCTTTGACAGAGAATGTGGCTACTCTGCCCGTGACCTGTGCCCGGTTCCTCCAGAGTCTCTGAGGCCAGAGGTCGTGGCCGAAAGTGAACATCCGACTGGCCGTGGGTCTCGGGCTGGGCGGGGGCGCCCCATCTACCCAGAATCCGTGTGCTGGGCTGCGGACAGACCGCGGAGGAGCCGTCTCAACCTCTCTCGCTGGAGCTGCCGGAGCCCCAAGGAAGGCTGCCTCCCGGGTGTCACGAGACACCGAGAGGGGGGAGGCACGCACTCTGTGGTCTCTCTGACACCGGGACCCTGTGCTGCTGCCATGGTGACGCCGTCGGTCACTCACCACCTGCAGGGGTTTCTGGGTTCCCTGTGCGCGTCAGTGCCACCTGGGACAAAGGACAGGCTCCCAACACCTGCAGCTTCTCAGGGACTGGCCCTACCGCTGACTCTGGAGCTGTTTGCATGGCCGCCCTCCCTGCCGCCTGCTGCTCTCCACCCAGAGCTGTCTCCCCTCCCCTCCTCTCCCCTCCCCTCCCCTCCCCTCCCCTCCCCTCCCCTCCCCTCCCCTCCCCTCCCAGGCGGTCCCCAGTGTCCCGTAGGATGGCAGTGCCCGGGGTCGTCGGGAGTTCGCCGCTGCTCTGCTGGCCGTGGTGAGCGCTCGGAGCACATTCTAGTAGCAGACGCTTCCCAGCTGGGAGCGGGATGTGGCCGTTAGCCCGTCTGTCCTCGCGGCCCCCTTAGCGGGTCACTCCCTGGCCTCTGTCTTACAGGTGCGGCAGCTGAGTTACAGACACTGGTAAGTTGTCCAGAGTCTCCAAACCTGGTAAGAGGCAGGGCAGCACGTGGGCTGCGCATCTGCCTCCGGACGGGGTCCCCATGTGGTGTGGCACGCCGCTGCTGAGACAGGCCAGGCCTCTCGGGGGCACCCGGAGGGCCAATGGGAACGAGCTCAGTAAAGGGCGCGGAGGCCAGGACCCGCCGGGACGCGACTGACTGGGAACCTGGGCGCCTGTGCAGCGCGGCTGCTGGGGGCAGGTGGCGGTGAGGTGCACCGGGGCGACGGGACCGGCAGAAAGCGCTTGTCTGGACTGTGGCTGGTTGAGAAGGGCCCCGCTCCCGGGACCCTGGGGGCCGTTGGGGGCCGTTCAGGGCCGTGGCCCGGTCCCGGCTGGCTGCCACCCTCGGAGCCCTGCTCGAGCCTGGATGGCTCCCGGGGTGCTTCTGCATGCCGCTCCCGCCCCGGCACAGCCGGCCCCGGCCTGCCCTGACGCCCTCGCCTGCTTCTCCACCCCGGTGTCCCCCCCCCCCCCCCCCCATCAGGCAGGAAAGATTCCCTGCCTTCCCGGGATGGTGCGTCGTCAGCGCCGAGCCGGGAGAGTTGGTCTGCCAGTCGTGCGTGGCTCGCCCTGCGTGGAGCTCGTTGGAAAAGCAGAGCTCGGGGGAAACGTGTCACGAGTGTCCTGGAGAGGAAGGGGCCTGGGAGGTGAGGACCGTAAGCCGCCTGGTACTTGCTGTGCCTCCCTAGTTACTACCTCGAGGTCAGAGGATGGCTCCGCTCAGGCGCAGAGGGCTCCTCATGGCCGGGGCAGCCAGGAGGCCAGGGCGAGGGGGGCAGACGCCGGGCGCCCCTCACTTGCCCCTGGGGCCTTTGAGCTTGGTTCCGTCATCTGTGGAGGGGGAGTGGTGACAGTCTCATCCCAGGCTGGGATGTGAGGCTTAGCTGGGACGGCAGGGACCAGAGCGCTTTTAGAGCACTGAGTGCGGGACGAGGCGCCAGAGGTGATCCGGCCTCCTCGGGCTGGGGCTCCGCACCCTCCCGACACGGTTCCTGCCCATGGGGATACGGCCACCGTTGGAGGGAGAGGCCGTGGGAAATGTGCTGGGAATGCGAGGAGAGGTCGTTTTTCCAAAGAATGGGTTTTCTGTGCATTTAAGAAGGAAGCACGCCGTGTGCAGGGGCTCCCTGAAGAGGTGGGCGCCGTTGGTTCCTCCCACGCGTGACCGCGTGGGGTCAGAGGAGTGGGAGGGGCGGGTGGGAACAGGGAGTGTCTCCTGTCTGCGGGCGGTAGGGTAGAGGGAGGAGACTGTTGTGGGAAGACACCCACAGCACGTTGAGGAACTTGCCGGTCGGTGGACACCTGTCTCATGTGCTCTGCGTGCCTGTGACAGTGGGTGACGGGCAGCTGGTTCTGAACCCTGGGCGGATTCCTCAGCCTCTCTGACCCCCAGCCGCCTCTTCTGTGACGTCCTGCCTGTTTCACAGAGAGACTTCCGTGGTGGATGACGTGGTAAGAAAGCATGAGGCTCTGTGTAGTTTACTTTGTTCTGGAAGCAAGGCTGGTGGGGAGCTTTTCTTGTCGTGTTGACTGTGCTTGGGCAGGGAATCAGGGAAGGCCTCTCTATGGAGGTGACGTTTGTGTTGAAGTGGACAATAAAGCAGCAAGTGCAGATCAGAGGCAAGTGTGCTGCACTCAAGGAAGAGCAGGTGCAAAGGTCCTGGGGCAGGAGTGTGCTCAGACCCGTCTGTGGCTTGAGGGGAGGAGCGAATGAGGGAGAGGAGGGTACAGGTCAGCTGATGAAATGTGCCACGAAGTGCTCCCTCGGGAAGGTCCCGGGGACACACAGGAAGTGGTCTCGCCTGCAGACCCTATGCCTTGCTGGGGGCTGGGCACCCTCCGGGCCCCTTCCAGCCAAGGTTGGAATTGAAGGAGTCACGTAGTTCAGTGCTAAGAAAGGACGTGCTCCTCCTTACGGCGGAACAACCAGCAGATACCGGGGTGGGGGAGCGTGAAGTCTACTGGAAGGCAGAGCAGCTGGAGTCGGTAGCACAGGAGGCCTGGTGGGGACGCCGCCCAGGAACACGGGCTGTGTCCTTCGTGCTGAGAGCCGGCCGTGCGCACGTGACGGGGCCAGGGTCCTCCGGGCCGGCTGCTGCGTCCCAGGGTCCCAGGGTCCCAGGGTCCCAGGGCTGGGGGGCTGCGGAGGCGGGCAAGGGACCGGGGGCAGTTTCGAGGCCTCGCTCTGGTCTGGGCCAGCAGACTGAGCCCGGGAGCAGGTGCTGCGAGCCTGACAGGCCTGTGTTCCCCAGGGTTCAACGCCTGGAGTCTTGCCTTTGGGGTTACAGAGCTGTTGGGTGCGGGGCTCACAGCCGTTCCTACCAGCCCCGCGTGAAGTCTGCGTGTTCGCGTGGTCTCTCGGTCTCTCGTGCTGTGGGACACTCAGGAGGGTTGTGAAAATGTCGGCACCACCGTGGCCTTGGGTCCGATTTTGCTTCGCGTCATTGTCACCTGCCGCGTCGTGACCCGTGGCGGCTGCTCTGTGGGGTGCTGTGTGCAGCCTCTTCACGCTGAGGACTCCAGGAGGGTGGGAACTGAGCAGGGGACACAGAGCCAGCAGAGCGCGGGTGCACGGGACACAGTCTCCGCATCCTGGAGGCCCGACTGGGTGTGTTTGCTTTTGCCCATAAGACGCACCTAGTGGGGAAAATGTGAAGAACGAGGACGTCGGACCGAGTCCCGCCGTGAAACCAGACCGTAGTGAGCGTCTCGGAGCGCATTCTTAGCGTCGTTTTTCTGTTTCTGGTCCGGCTTGATTATTCGTCGGGATTATATCCAATGCTCAGTGCTGGCCTTCGGGGCAGTTTTTCATGTTCCTACATACCTTTTCTGGGTAGCGGGTGCTTTTCCTTTCTTTAAGCATGAAATGAAAGCACATCATGGAAATTGCGTTTGTGAGGCCAGAAAGAGGCAGCAAATAGGAGGCGCTTTGGCAAGATGGATGGGAACAGAAGCAAAGATGACAGGCTGGGAAGGGCTCCCCCCACAGGGCCGCTGGAGGGCGGGGGGCCTCGTGGGCGGCGGGGGGCCACGCGTGGAGGGAGCCCGCGCTGAGCCCTGCGCGTTGGGCCATCTGCCGCACTAATTGGATGAGAGTATTAACTGTTCGTCCTGAGTTCCGTGTAATTCGAGACTCCGGAAAGATGTGGCCTGTGATTCGGGAAGGTCCCGTGACTCTCGTTCCCATCCACGGCCTCGGGACCGGAGTTGGTTTCAGGGGAGCCACGTAAGCGGAACAGGACTTGGCCATCGATTGCGAAAGGCGGCTGTGGTTTTTTCCACTCTGTCCTCTGCGTTGTGTCAATACTGGTAAACCTTGGGCACCTGGGGGGCTCGGTCGGCTGAGTGTCCGACTCTTGACTTCGGCTCAGGTCGTGGTCTTAAGGTTCACGGGTTTGAGCTCCGAGTCGGGCTCTGTGCTGACTGCGCGGAGCCTGCTTGGGGTTCGCTCTCGCCCTCTCTCTGCCCCTCCGCCACCCCCCACGTGTGCGCGCTGTCTCTCTCTCTGTCAAAGTAAAGAAACTAAAAAAATACGTACTGGTAAATCTTTTTTATAACTGTGGGGGAGACAAGTGTGTATTTTTTTTTTAAAGTCAAGGAGAGTTTTAATCCTCTGCCACTTCTTTTTTTTTTTTTTTTAATGTTTATTTATTTCTGAGACAGAGCTTGAGCGGAGGAGGGGCAGAGAGAGAGGGAGACACAGGATCTGAAGCAGGCTCCAGGCTCTGAGCGGTCAGCACAGAGCCCGACGCGGGGCTCGAACTCACAGACCGCGAGATCGTGACCTGAGCCCAAGTCGGTCGCTCCACCGACCGAGCCCCCCAGGAGCCCCAAAAGGTGTGTATTTTTAAGTACAAGTGGCATTCTCGCTCCTTCCGGGCATATTGCTAATGTAACCTCTGAAGTTTAGGGTCATAGTTAGAATCCAGAAAAAACCTGTGACATGATTTGTAACCAGGTCCCTGGTTCAGGCCAGTGGTGTCACATCCGAACACGAGGCAGCAAAGAGCCCGGTCAGTGTCTCGGGGACGGCCGTGCGTCCCCACTGAGAAGTCATTGGACTGCAGGACACCGTGAGGGGGACCGGCCCATCCCCCAGGGCAGCCAGTGTGTGGGGCGCCTGGGTCTCCACCTGGGCTTTGTCTCCTCGCGACCTACATGCAGCCTCCTCAGGAGCCAGTGGGCGGGTGCTTGGCTGTATAACCGGAACCCTAGGGAAAGGGATCAAATGTTTGTGTTTTTTCTTTTTTTTAATTTATTTTTAAGTTTATTTATTTTGAGAGAGAGAGAGCACGTGAGCACTGGGGAGGGGCAGAGAAAGAGGGAGAAAGGGAGAACCCCAAGCAGGCTCTGCACTTTCAGGACAGAGCCTGATGTGGGGCTCGAACTCACGAACCGCAAGATCGTGACCTGAGCTGAAACCAAGAGTCAGATGCTTAACCAACTGAGCCGCCCAGGTGCCCCAGCATCAAATGTCTCAAAGAGAGAACCTCACTTTTTGGAGGATGTCGAAGTTGTGCCTTTGAGGCTGGTGACCACTGGGCCCAGCCGAGCACCTGTCTCCCTGTGTGTACCTCGCCTCAGGGTCGCCATGAGCTAGGTTCCTCTGTACAGCCGTGTCCCGCCCATAAGCGAAGCAGGGATGAGATGGGGCACCCCGTCTGGCTGCAGCCCTCAGGGGTTCATGCGTTCAGCGGGCCATCAGTAGGAAGGAGGGCGGCCAGAGGTCCCCCGCCTCCTGGTGGGACCGTGCGTCGCCACCTAGGAAGCCGTCTCCCCAAAGGTGTGCAGGTTTCAGAAGATCCAGGGGGAGGGGGTGCAGCCACACAGCCCGATGGTGGGACCGCAGGACAGAGGACCTTCAATGGGGTCTTCAACGAGGGTGTGCGGGGTTCGCGGAGCAGTGGGTGGGACACCCGCCACTCGGAGGCGCCCCGTCAGACTCTCACGGGGCAAAGGGAGCAGTTAGGGAGCCGTGAGCCCGGAGTAGAGCGTGTGTCTGTGTGACTCGGGGTGGCCGGGGCCACTGCTGGCCATGACCCGGCAGCGGGGCCTGGCGGGAGCAGATGGCCGTCGATGCTGAGCTGAGGGTTGTGGCGTTGCCGTGGCGTCACCTCGGTGGCATTCACGTGCAGGACTTTCCGTAACACAACCATTAGAGACGGGCAGATCCAGATGTACGGCCGCTCGTGCTCTGCTCCCAGAACCGGCGACGGGAAAGGGGGAAGCGGCCGGTCCGGCGCTGGGGGCCTGTCTCTCACTGGAGCGCGTGCCTGGGAGTGTTGGCACGAAACGTCCCGGACCCGGTCTGCGTCATCCGCTCGTGCACCTGCTGCCTCTGTGCGTCTGGGATGTGCCCGGTTAGGAGCGGGAGCGGTTTGCCGCGTGGTCGGGGACGGTGTCCGCGCGGATGCGGGCCAGACCGCCACACCGAAGGTCGCGTTCCTGCTTTTCAGACTGGGCTGCTGCCATCCGGGTCGCCGCCCTGGACTGCGCGGAGGAGGAGAATCACGAGGTGTGCCGAGCCTACGACGTCCACTTCTATCCCACCTTCCGGGTGAGCACCGCCCTGCCTTCCGTGGGCGGGCCGGCTCTCTGCCCGCCCTCTGTCCTCCCTCCCCGCGATCGCGATCACCGTGGGGGAAGCCGCGGCACTCTGGCAGGCGCGGGCGTGTGGCTTCAGCTGAGAGGAGCTCGTGTTGGCCCGGGGCCCCCTCTTGTGCTCCGCCCCTTGTGGGTTGTGCACACGCACGCAGGCACGCACGCCCCGGGCCCCCACTGGCGCCCCGCGGGAACGGGGGAGGCGGGGTCTGCCGACCCGGTGGGCATGGGGGTGCTCGGGAGCTGCCGTCACAGCTCGGGGGGCAGGTCTCTCCACCCCCTCGCGTCCGTGTCCAGCCGGGCCTTTCCCGCCTGCACGGGGCCGGGCCAGGTTGTCCCAGTGACGCCTGGAGAGCGGCCAGCGGGTGGCCCCACGGGCGGGTCGCCCCACAGGCGGGTCTTACCCGTTTCTTCCACTGGGGGCGGAGGGCGAAGGGATCCCTTGGAGGTGTGACGGGGCGTGGCCCTTGCCGGCACGCGAGTGGGAGTGCGTGGGGAGGTATTTACTGCCCAGAAGACTCGCGGTGCCTTCAGAAGTCCCCTCCGAGGGAGCTTTGTGTCCCCTCCCCTCCCGCTCGGCCCTCGAGCCCTGTGCCCTGTGTGGCCTGGCGCCCCCGCCCCATCGCGTCTCGTGAGCCCTGCGGAGCACGTCCCCTGCGCTCTCGCCTGTTTCGTTTTGTTCCGGCTGCACGTGCACAGCGTCGCGCTGGGTGTGAGCCGGGCCTTGTCTCTTGTGAACAGGGTGCGGCCCAGAGCACCCCCATTGCCGGGTGTGGCGGAGGCTCGTCGGCCTTAGTCACCTGGGAACGTGCCCGCCCCCACCCCGGGTGCCGGTGGCACTGCTGGCACTCGGCCTGTTCCGGGCGAGGCTGCTGGGAGCGCTCGCTCGTGTCTGACCCATGACCACGGCCACGTCTTCTGTTCACGGGCCCTGTGTCCCTCCTTCTTCTTCTTCCTTTTTATTTATTTTTTACTTTTTTAATATTTATTTTTGAGAGAGCACGAGCAGGGGAGGGGCAGAGAGAGAGGGGGAGAGAGAGGATCCCAAGCCGGCTGCGCGCTGTGAGTGCAGAGCCTGATGTGGGGCTCGAACCCATGAAACCGTGAGATCGTGACCTGAGCCGAACGGAGTCGGACACTCAGCTGACTGAGCCACCCAGGCGCCCGATACTAACCTTTTTTGTTCCAGTTGTGAGAACTGGAAATGTCTTCACCCGGTTTGTGACGGTCTTCTCACTGTCTTTGGTGTCTCTCTTAGTAAAAGAGCTTTTCTTCTGCTCAGAGAGCATCTGGCACTCTCCTGTAAGTCCTTTGTGTCTTAGAGCGTTAGAGCCAACTCTCAGGATGCGCGTTTGGTTCCACGAGTCAGGGAAAGTGCCTGTTGAGCCCTCTGGCCTCTAGCCCCGTTGGGTCAGAGAATGTAAACAGCAGAACTGTGGTCAGTGCTCACCCCACACAGGGTGAGTCTGGTCGGAAACACTGACATCCACAGACACACATAGAAACGTGTGGTTTGCTATCGCTTAACGTCATCTCAAGCAGATGGACTGAAGCTTTCTTTAAAATGATGGTCGCTCTCCAGGGACGCCTGGGTGGCTCAGTCGGTTAGGCGACCGACTTCGCCCCAGGTCACGATCTCACGGTCCGTGGGTCCGAGCCCCGCATCGGGCCCTGTGCTGTCAGCGCAGAGCCTGGAGCCTGTTTCCGGTTCTGTGTCTCCCTCTCTCTCTGCCCCCACCCTGCTCTCGTTCTGTCTCTCTCAAAAATGAATAAATGTTAAAAAAGAAAATTTTTTTTTTTAAAGCTAATGGTCATTCCCTTGCTTAAATATTTGCGCAGACACCAGATGAGGCTCTTTCTTACTTGTCCTGTTTTTCTTCTTAGTATTTCAAGGCATTTACAAAGGAGTTTGTAACTGGAGAAAATTTTAAAGGTAAGGACGTAAGCTTTCTATTTCACTCTCTCAGCATCACTGCCTAAAGCCGTTAAAGCGGGGGTGGTTTCAGGGCACAGCGAGCCCCTGCTGGGGTCTGCTGCCCGTCCCCCCTCCCCCCACTCCGACACCCCCTCCCTGCCCCAACACACCGCATCGGTCCTGTCCGACCTGCCTTTCCTTGGAGGTTCCAACGTGCATCGTGTCAGCGAGAATTCCCTGCTTTGCCTTGGCCAATTCGGTGGTGGGGTTTTTGGTTGTTATTCACTTTTTTATTCACAAGGCATTTGGAGAAGCACACAGATCACACAGATGCTCACCTCGCGCGTTTTATGACACAGCCGCCCAGGTAGCCAGCGCCCAGGTCAGGCTCCAGCACGTGACTGGCCCGTCCCCGGGCGGCAGCGGCTCACGACAGAGGTCACTGTGCCCGTTGGGAGCGTGGCGTAGGTGGGGCTGAGGCACGCCTGGCCGCTTCGCCTCCACGCTGCGGGTGGGGGATTCGCCCCTGTTGCCCATCGGCTCCCACACGGGTCTCCGTGCCGTCTCCTGATGTGCGAGCCCCCCGCGGTCTCTGGGCGGCCGCCGGCGAGCCCCTCTGCGCGCCCTGGGGGGCCCTGGGGTGGGCGGCGGTGATGCGGCGTGGTTCCCCACAGGGCCCGACCGAGAGCTACAGACGGTGAGGCGGACGATGATCGACTTCCTGCAGAACCACACGGACGGACACAGGCCCCCTGCCTGCCCGCCTCTGGGCCCCGTCCGGTGCGTACTTGTGCGTAAACGGGGGCGTTGGGGGTCGAGAGTAATTGTGCAGAGTGCGGGTCTGCACAAGTGACGCGGGCCCTGGCACACGACGGCCCACTCACTGCTCTTGAAGGCACTGAAAGCCTCTTTTTTCTCCTAACTAAAAGGCCCAGTGACATCCTTTCGCTCCTGGACAGCCGCGATGGCCGTTACGTGGCGATCCTGTTCGAGAGCAACAGCTCCTATGTTGGACGGGAGGTAACTGCGTCTGTCGCGTCTGTGTCTTTCCCCGTGGCACCTCGTGGTGTGATCCGGCCGCTCTGGGAATGCCCGTGGCCTCTGCTCGGTGCTGTTCCCGTTCTTCCTTGTTGATTCCTGGAATGCAGGCGCGGCATTGCCCAGCACGGTGGCGGATTTACGGGCTGCCGGGAGGGCGGCCCCTCCGCACCCGTTCCCAGGGCACGCTGCCTTTTTCCTTGAGGCCCTTTATTTGTTATGCGCTGCCATCAAGATTTTTTCTTGGCTGTGT